>NC_090272.1:171525692-171893192 GCF_040414725.1 Anabrus simplex
TGCTTGCCTTCAACTACAAGTAGCAAGTATTAAAGGTACTTAAAATCTGAAGATACGAAGTACTGTGAAGAAAATAATACACGTTCATATAAAGATGATAAATATCGGTAAAATATAATTCGGCTCCTTGAATGAATTTTATCATTATTCGGTTCAGTGTGTTCCGAGTTCGATTCCTGAACGGGTGGGAGATTTTAGCAGCGTCTAGCTAATTCCTTTGGGTATTTCTGTTTGTCTCAATACATATCTCTATTTATATTTATCAGCCACCAAAAAAAAAAAAAAAACACTAAACCAAACGAGTTGAATGCGTGGTCTGAGTCACTTTTGCATTCGGGAAATGGTGGGTTCGAAACACACTATGAGCAGCCCTGAAGGTGGCTTTCCGTGGTTTCTCATTTACACACCAGTTAAATGCTAGGGTTGTATTTTAAATAAAACCACAATCGCTTCCAACCAGTCCTAATCCTGCCCTATCTCATCGTCGCTATACGACTTGTCTGTGTCGGCGCCGACAACCAAAGAAACAACAACCTAAACACGTAATGGTGAATACATCATCAAAGTATGATGGCTTTAACGGTCGGTGGTCCACGGCATAATAGCCCGGAAGATTTTTTATTATATAGTGAATACATCCCATCACATAGGATCTCCAACAGGAAAGGCACCGCCGTAAAACTAGGCCTAATCCACATGCATTAATTGAGAAAGAGTCAAGAAGAAGAGGAGGAGGAGGAGGAGGTAAAATAATTTTCATATCAGTGATCTACAAGTTTTGTCTCTTTTATTATTATTATTATTATTATTATTATTATTATTATTATTATTATTATTATTATTATTATTATTATTATTATTATTATTATTCCGGGAATTCTGTAGAACACAGAGGTGAAATAAAGTGCAGGCATTATTAGGTGGACAGAGAAAAGATCAAATCTTAATTTAAAACTCTAAAACTTGAAATTTTATTCCTTTCCATTTTTCCCTCTTTTCAGTTTTTAAACTTTGTTAAACAATAAAAAATTACAATTGGATGGATAAAGGTTAGCTCGTGAGCTGGAGTAACAATACTAGTTGCCAGGCTGAGTGGCTCAGACGGTTAAGGCGCTGGTCTTCTGACCCCAACTTGGCAGGTTCGATCCTGGCACAGTGCGGTGGTGTTTGAAGGTGCTCAGATACGTCAGCCTCGTGTCGGTAGATTTACTGGCACGTAAAAAGAACTCCTGTGGGACTAAATTCCTGCACTTCGGCGTCTCCAAAAACCGTAAAAGAGTAGTTAGTGGGACGTAAAACAAATAACATTATTCTTTATTATTATTACAATATTAGAAAATCCTAGAACAATCAGACAACAACGATTTAACAGAATGAGACTGAAGCTCCGAAGTTACAAATTTTACAAGAACACCACCGCTCCATTCAATTAAACCTCTAGGAGACTGAGCTCCAAAATTTACTACTTTCAAAAGAGCGTGTTTGCTCCACACACTTAAATCACTAGAAGGCTACTCTCCAAAATTTACAAGATTGAAGCCTCTCCAAGGTACAATGTAACTTTAACATAAGGTCAGTACAACCAGTTTCCACTGTCTTAACCGCTCAACAGTCTAAGTTACATTTAAATTGGAAGTTAAACTTTAACAGGGGCAAAAATGCCCATTCTACCTGGCCTTAGTGAAAAAGAAGAGATTAAAGTTATTGGCCATAAATCAAAATGTTAGGAGGTGAACACTTGCACTCCTTTGAAATTCACTTGAAAATTCTTAAAACCCTTCACACTCTTGATTCCCTAAGTTAGACTACGGTCTTTAGACTTGATAAAAGATACAATTTTACATTACGAAATAATTTTAAACCTTCCCCTCAATTCAGCTTTCTGAGGCCATTATATGTTTGAAAGATGTCTGCCATTACCTTGAACTGGTGAGTCTTCCGGAGCTGGGTCAGGCTAGCCCCCTGCCTCCTTTACGAACACACTCTACTTCTTGACTAGACTGGGGCGATTGAAAAGACAACATGGCCCAGAAGGTTCCAGCTTTTATATCAGAGAGGAAGGTTCCAGAATTATTTGGGCCGGAACCCTGTACACACCCACAGTTTCTATTGGTTGATTTAATAAATATCAACAATTCCTGATTGGCTAAAATTTTAAGCCGGCTGGAAGACATAGAAGTGCTAGTAACCTTAGAACACCTAAAACAATCTACAAACAATTCAGTTTTGAAAACATATGAATACAGAAATTCTCTTGAAAACTAATTGTTCACCCTCTCACCAGGGAGCACATAAATCGACAGTAGAGTCATCTGGAGATAAAGTTCGAAACTTCTTCAGAAATGAGTTTCACTGTTCATATAACAGATGGCCTTCTAAAAGGCGCTTGCTTTAAATGCACGGAGTTGTTGTACCTCCCGTACAATTACTATTATTATTATTGTTATTATTATTATTATTATTATTATTATTGAATAGAAAATTGGAAATAATTGATGCCCACCGCCCAAATGAAAGAGCAAGTAAAGAGTTGATTAGAATGTGTAGAGAAAATCGAATTCATTCAAACAAGAGTAGTGATATTCAGAAGATGCGTGATATGATTCTTGAGAAAATAGCTATTTACAAGAAGAAGATAGTGATAGCTGAAAATCGTATAGCATCTAGAAACACAAACCGAAAGTTTGAGTTTAATAGGAAGACCTTCTATCGTGACCTTGAAGGCGACAGATTTACAGTAAGTGAAGATATTAATCTTGAAGAAACCAAACGCTTTTGGACTACAATTTGGCAATATGATGAAAGACAAGATTATGAACAACTGATCCAAGAACTAAGTCCAGCGGAAGTGGAGGTAGATATGGATAGAGATAAGATAAAAGAGGTCATATCCAGTTGTATAAAGTACCTTGCGAACTGGAAAGCAACAGGACCTGATTTTGTATATAATTACTTTATTAAGAGAATGTATGCACTACATGAGAGGTTAGAACAACTAATCCACGAAATAATCCAAAACCCAGACTTGATCGATGAAGAGCTTTATGCTGGGATAACATATTTGATTCCAAAAGTCCCGAATGCAAACATACCGCAGCTCCTGAGGCCAATTACATGCCTTTCAAATTTATTCAAATTAATCAGCAAAGTGTTCACGGTAATAGTCAATGATTTCTGTGACGTGAACAATATTATCTCAAGTAATCAAATGGGAACACGCAACCGATGTCAAGGCGCTAAGGAACAAGCACTTATAAGCAAAACCATAAATGAAAAGTACAATAATAAATTGTGTACTGCTTGGGTGGACATTCAGAAAGCATATGATTCGTTGTCACATGAATACCTAATTGAATGCCTACGGAAGATACATATGCCAGAAAACATCATTAAATTTGTCAATAGAACACTTGACAAACAGAGAACAACATTAATATGTGGAAATAAAGTGGTCGGTGACGTGAAAATAAATAGAGGAATATTACAAGGAGATGCTCTATCACCCAAGTTGTTCGTAATTGCTATGGAATCATTAAGCAGAATTCTAAATAAGAACTGCGAGAAGATCCAAGCAGATGAACATGGAAGAATTGAGTGCAACCACCTCATTTTCATCGATGACATTAAATTGTTCGCCAAAGATGTGCAGACATTGAACGAGCTGAGCCAGTGGACGAATCAATGTCTCAACAACATGGGTTTTACAATCAATCAGCAAAAGTCAGCGAACAATATCAATTCGAACCATATCTTTGGAGAGAAGGTAAATGACGTGGAAGGATACAAATACCTAGGAATATTAGAAGACTCGAGAAATGTAATAAAACCCGAGAATAAAGTTATCATAGCCAACAAGATCGAATCACGGGTAACAAATGTATGCCAAACAAAGTTGAACGCGAGAAACCTGTTTGCAGCAATAAATGAGTACGCGTTATCAACTATTAACTATTATATTGGCCTGATCCCGTACGAGCACGAAGAATTTAACAACATTGATCTGAAGGTGAGAGGAATCTTGAGAGAGCATAATATCGTCAGAACAGCAGGTAATATGGAACGACTGTACCTGAAAAGACATGAGTTAGGAAGAGGACTACAAAATATTTCTGAGAAGGCCGAATTGATTTTACTAGAACTATGTAAATATTTGGCAACAAACATAAGAACGAAGTTTATCGCAGAAAGTGAAAGAAGAAATGCAACCCATCTTGGACTGATTGAAGAACATTTGAAACGGAAGTACCTAATTGAGGAAGGAAACGATGTCACGGTAAAAGTAGTTAAACAGAAACAAAAACAGATGCGAATGGATCGAATCATGGCTAAGTCAATGCATTCCACATTGTTCCGTGAACAACAGGAGAAATTTGTTGACGTAAAACAGTCATCGTTATGGCTAATGAGGGGGAATATATCTCCACAGGAAGAAGGAATGTTCTGTAAGATACAAGACAGAAACATCTTCTTTAGTCATGGGAGTATATTCCAGAGGTGCCCACACTGCAACCAGGGCAATAAGACACTAGATCACCTGGCAACACAATGTGGACGAATGCTTAATTTGGACTACAAGAAACGCCACAATGATGTTGTCAGATGCTTGCATTTCATGTTCACCAAAAAGTATGGGCTGAATAATTCTAAGAAAATAAAGAACTATAAAGTTGAAAATGTCATATCCAATCAGCGAATTAGAATAAAGTCAGACGTCATCATACAGACTGAGCTTCGCATTGAACACAATAAACCGGATCTGATGATACATGACCTTGTAAAGAATGAAATCCTATTAATTGAAGTTGGAATCACAAACAAAAATATCCTGAAACAGACCGAAACCACTAAAGGAAGAAAGTACGAGATGCTAGCCAACGAACTCTCACTTATGTACAATGGGGCCAAGGTGACGATGGTCCCTGTGGTAATAACATGGGACGGGCTAGTTACCAACTTGTTCAAGAAGCACATGGACAAATTGGAAGTGAGCAAACAGCTACAGGCCTACCTACAGACCATTGTACTAAAAAGAACATGTGAGAGTGTGCTAATCGACTTCAGACGAGGCAACTTGGATAACGAGTTGTGGACGGAGGACTTGCAAACAATGATGGACCAGATGGAGGCGGTCCTGGTACCGTAAATGGTGTGCAAGAAGTGTGTATACAAATGCGTAGAATCATTGGATGTAACATGGACTTAAAAACTAATTGAATAAATTTATTATTATTATTATCATCATCATCATCATCTGGGCAGGGTTATCTCAGTGGCTTACCTGCTGTCGTCTTACCCTGAAGGCTGAAGGAAATTCGAATCCCGTTTGATCCTGGATCGAGGAGGGGCATACGGTCTTACACCCCCGGACGAAGCCAAAAAATGAGCCTGGATGACTCCAGTGACCCCAAAAATAACTGGGATAAGCTGAAAAAAGAAATTATTATTATTATTATTATTATTATTATTATTATTATTATTATTATTATTATTATTATTATTATTATTATTATTATTATTATTATTATTATTTTATTCGTATAGGCCACTAATGGACCACGTAAAGCGTCTACTTGATGTGAGATTTCCCAAGGCGCCATACTTCTTTCATCTTCTCACTGTGTGCTTTCTTCCTTTCTTCAGACCGAGTTGTTCCAGACCTCAATTTCTTGACCTCCTGGCCCACTTTCCACATGCGTACTTTTTGCCTGAATATCCGTCTGTCGTGTATGTCCGAGTCTGTGATGCCAGCATCCTTCAAGTCTTCTCTAACTTCGGCGATCCACTTCATGTTCTTTATGCTTTCGGTGTATTCCAAAATGTGTTTAGTCAGCCGGCTGTCCGGCATTCTCTTGATGTGACCATAGAATTTCAGTCGACGTTTCAACATGTCGTGTACTATGTTGGATATCTGCACAGTCTCCTGTCTACTCCGCAACCAGTATCCTTCTTGTGTTTTTTTGGGTCCTAGCATTTTTCTGACAATTCTCTCTAGTTTCTTGATGTATTCTAGTTCACCTTTTCGATTTAAAACTAATGTTTCAGATGCGTACAGGGTTTCAGATTTGATGACCGTGTTATAATGTCTCACTTTGGTGTTACGTGATAGACATGATTTACTGTAGATATTCCCAGTCTTGCAGAATGCTCTGGTCATCTTTTGTCTTCTCTGCCGGTAAGCTGATTTCTCTGTCCCATTAGCCTGTATCATCTCTCCGAGGTACTTGAATGTGTGAACCCTCTTGATATTCCCGTATTTCGTAGTAATTTCCTCCGGTGCGTCTTTCAGGTTCGACAGATATGGTGTTTTCTCGAAGGAAATCTGTACTCCCACTTTCCCAGACATCTCTTTCAGAATTTTGATTTTGTTTTTTTCTGTTTCTATGGTACAGTATCTGCAAGTATTGCTAAATCATCGGAAAATGCTAGAGAACTGATATCTATTCCCTTGTTCTTACTTCCTAAACTGATGGGTTTGTGAAGTCCCTGATCCTTCAGTTCCTTTTTCCATTCGCTGATCACTTTGTCCAGTATTATGTTAAAAAGAATAGGTGATAGACCATCACCTTGTCTTACTCCCATTCTAATTCCAAATGAATGTGATAGTTCCCCGCGAATTTGATTTTGGATTTACTGTCCGTTAGTGTCTGTTTGATGAGGTTTGTCGTCTTCTCGTCAAGGCCTCTAGTTCTTGTATCAGCGATAATTGTAAGCCTTCTTGAAGTCTACGTAGTACAAACGATCTCTTTGCTTCTCCATGATATCTTAGAATTGTTTTCAGATTGAGTATGTGTTCAGCACAAGATCTTCCAGGTCTGAAGCCTGCTTGGTATTCTCCTATCGTGTGTTCCAGTTGCGACTGTACTCTATCTAGCAGGCACTGTGATAGTATCTTGTATGCACGTTATAATAGCGATACTCCTCTGTAGTTATCTACATTCGTTCTATTTCCTTTCTTGTGAAGAGGGTGTATGACTGCACTCCTCCAGTCTTCAGGCAGTGTTTAAGTTTCCAAAATATCTTGTATTATCTTCGTTATTTCACTGATTGTTTTCGGTCCGAATTTCTTTAGTAGTTCGGCTACGATTCCATCTTCTCCTGCAGCTCTACCGTTCTTCATTTTCATGATTTGAGCCATGATCTCTAATTCATCTGGTGCTTCTGTCTTCTCATTTCGGTTGATCTGTTGTATCCTTGGGAATCTCTCTGTGGGTTCAAGACAATTCAGGAGTTCTTCGAAATGTGTTGCTAGGGTTTAGCAGTTATCTTTGTTGTTCAGTGCCAGTTCTCCATTCTCTTCTCTGAAGCAAAGGTTTTTGTGGTTGATATCCTGTGATTCTGCATTTGATCGTCTTGTAGAACTCTCTTTTATTGTGGTTACGAAAGTTCTCTTCTGCCTCTCTCAAATGATCCTTTAGATATTCTCCTTTGACCTTTCTGATGTGTCTTGTCGTTTATTATTATTATAGAGACAGTCCACTTCCTAATCAGAGGCTCCGATTTCGTCTCCCGGCTCTTTAAAACATTTCAATTTTGATCCAAGGGCTAGAACGAGATTCACTCAACATTGTGATGTCAACAGAAGGAGTTCCCTGGTATGAGAGGCAACGGAACCGTTCAAGAAAGTCGAGCAATTCATCTGAGAAATTCGCCACATTGATCACATTACAGTCTACCAATATCTGCAGACATCTGGCTGGACACTAGCTTTATTATTATTATTATTATTATTATTATTATTATTATTATTATTATTATTATTATTATTATTATTATTATTATTATTATTATTAACCTTTTTACTCGCAAGTTCTTTTCAGCCTTATGCATGTCCCATATCAATTTATTCTGGATGTTTCAGCAATAGTTGAAATAGGTTAAAAGTACTTACGTTACATATTTGCACAACCATTGAACAGTCATAGAACGACAACATTAGCAATAGTTTTCTCTAGGCTCCTTTACCAGAACTTGACAATACCGTGATAAATGTCTTCAGATTGTTTCACTGCAACTTATCTTCACTATATTCATAAAAGTCAGACTTATCATCATTCCTTAAAATTTCTAAAATACAATCTTCCTTCATACTTTCTTTACACTTCTGCGCATCCATCTCAAAAGACAGCTGTGAAAGAAACACATAAGGCCAGTGGCAAATACTGAGGGCTACCAAGGCTATTGGTGAAGCCCAAACCTCAAATGAGAACGATGGAAGTGTAAAGCACATTTTAATGTAAGCATCTGATACATTGTTCCATTTACAAAACTTGAAAGCAATGAGAGAAAAACGTCGCACGTATTTCAGAAAGCAGGGCATCGGAGACAGATCATGCAACCCAGGCTCTGCGTTCCACGCCCCTCTATTCACTTCGCGCGGCTTGATGCTGTATATCTAATAGGTGCGGGGACCGGGGGGATAGGTGTGCCAAGGCTTCGCTCCGTCAGGTCGCCACTGCTAACAAACAACCATTGTAGCCTATATACTTCCTAACCTCATACTCATACCAGAGTGCTGGTATTTTAATCCCGTTTACTTCTACGAGTACATCCTTGTAGGAAGACAATGCAAGGCTGCTGTAATAGGACTAATACAGTTTGCTTTCCTTAGGTAAATCTGCTAAAATGAAATGCAATATTTCAGGTTTAGTGTTCTCTTTTGTTGACTGGAGTAGAACCCATGATCATGGGTCGGACACCACCACTGATCGCTCCAAGAAGCTAATAAACCGTTGAACGATGGGTACGACCGCTCGTAGTGGTGTAAAATTCAAAATTTGAATTAATTGTAATAATAATAATAATAATAATAATAATGGCACATAACATCTGTATAGGTTTGGTGGTGACCGAATGAGGATGAAATGAATGGCGAAGACGTCATAAACACCCAGTCCCCAAGCCACGGGAATTTACATACGATGGGGGTTGATTCTGAGAATGGAACCGGCGCGATCGGACCAAAGGCAAGCATTCTATCCATTTAGCCACAAAGCCCAACTTTTGCTAAGGACTTTGAATTTGCTCAACCTTAGGCTACCATCTCCACTGATCAGGAGTTGAGTATTGACAGTAGCAGAGGCCAGGGCAGTAGCTTGTGAAGCAGCCTTGACAACACAGCAGGCTTTTTTAGTTGACTATTGGCTGCAATTCAAAACGCTTAAGGTTTGACGTTCACTAAACCAACCATCGAAAAGGGGTAACCTAAGTCTAGTGGTATAATAATAATAATGTTATTTGCTTTACGTCCCATTAACTACTTTTATGGTTTTCGGAGACGCCAAGGTGCCGGAATTTAGTCCCGCAGGAGTTCTTTTACGTGCCAGTAAATCTACCGACACGAGGTTGACGTATTTGAGCACTTTCAAATACCACCGGACTGAGCCAGTATCAAACTGCCAAGTTGGGATCAGAAGGCCAGCGCCTCAACCATCTGAGCCACTCAGCCCGTCAGTCTAGTAGTAGCCCGTGTCGTGATCCCAGCATACACCACTGCACAAGGCACATACTTATCGTCAAAATACGGTAGGGTGATTTATGAATCGTCCGTTAACTAAACAGATCATGTGATGATCAAAAAATATTACAGCGTCAGATTGAACTCAGAGGTGGAGAAGAGCGCATAGCTTGAAATCCGATTTAACTCGTGTTTGGGACAGTTGGAGACATATTGACATCCGAGGTAACTCGGGCATGAGATGGAAAATATCAATAACTTGAAACTAAATATAGCGACTATGACATGCATATAAGGTACGCAGGTGGCAGGTCGTCGACAGTCGGTCTGCGAAATTATGCGAGGTAGTCCCTACCTGAACCAGACGGACTGCCTGAATTTGATTTAGAAGGGATAATTCCCTAATACGAGGCTCACGAGACTCAACAGCTAACACCTTCATTAATTCAACTCGATTCTGTGGGAAGCTCGAGTACGCTTCTGTAATATCATTGAAGGTAGAGGCTAGGGGCTATAATACCATTTGTGCTGTCGCGGCTTCCTACGGAGAGGTATTATACTTCACTACTACTACTACTAAATGTTTTCATTCCTCCCCTGAAGGGGGAGACGGGCCTCTTAGACGGTGACGCCGTCTCTCAGGCCGGGAGATTTGTTACGGTGAAGATGTGCGGAGAAGGTGAGGGGGTAGGCGCCCGTGGCCTATACTACGAACTGTCCCGCCATTCGCCTTAGTGCAGGAGAATGGAAAACCACGGAAAACCATTCGCAGGACAGCCGACGTGTGGGACCAGGCGTGAAGTCCGGCACTGTGCCCCAGGTCCGTCTCCCGAATGCAGAGGCGTAGAGCCACGGTAGAGCCGTGGCCAACTTTCCTCTACTTGGTTGGCCGGTCAGAGTACAGAGCATATGGGACAACAACCCACTCTGCATCTACCGACCTTAGGCTGATTCTCCACGAGCAGGTAAAACGCCGCTGTTCGCCCGCCTGACCGCTCAAACTTTTTGCCTATTCTACACGAGCGGTTGAATTGATGCCTGTAAACAGCGCCAAAAACGCCGGCGACACACGCAGCCATTCTCCACCAGCGATAAACCTGCCATACTATAATGATGGATGTCGTACGAATAGGTTGTGTTGTCGGAGCTGTTCACCTACAGTAATTAGCAATATTAAAAAATAAACCTGGTAAGAAAAGACGTTGGTGGACTCAATCTGCGTTATCGAATCGGCTCACCACTGGACAATTTAAGTTAGAGGCTCACTTAGTAGTAGTAGTAGTAGTAGTAGTAGTAGTAGTATGACCTGGTCTAGGATTACAATTTGCTGGGGCTGTACTTTAATTAAGGCCACGGCCGTTTCCTTCCCACTCCTAGCCCTTTCCTGTCCCATCGTCGCCATAAGACCTATCTGTGTCGGTGCGACGTAAAGCAACTTGCAAAACAAAAGCAAAGAATTACTACAGTTTAGGCCTACTCCAAATTATAGAACCACAATTCACTAAATAATTCAAAATTCAACCCTGAACAGAGCCGTTTCGTAAGAAAAGCTTCTTCTGCTTCACTTTTATTAAATCAATATTCATTTTATTCCAAATTAGCCGTGAAGAGGGGCTTTCTCCTCTGGCTTTGAGGAAGAATTTGCCTCCAAGTCAGATAGTTTCTTCCCCCGCCAGTGTAATGAATTAAGATTTTCCGATTCATCGTGTATTCCTAGAAAACAGATTAGTAAAAGGGCATAGTTTTTGCCCTGGAACTCTCCACTATTCGACCCTCCCCCATCCCCGCCGAAAAAAAGACGAAGAGTGTTCACGGATCACGGCTGTCTGCGGCTTGGTCATTCAGGCTCTGAAAATTTGGATTGTTTGATCGGCAGCGTAGTACTGTTCGTTAAAAGTGAGAAAATGCGTGGTTTTTCATTTGATCGAGTATTTCATATGAAAACATTGCTTTTAATCGCGCCATTCCTACTGACATAATTGTAATGACCTATGTTAATTTCAGTTGGGAAAATGACTAAGACAGTCTTTCTGAGGATGTAAAAAGGCAGTGTCTGCCATTATAATCTAAACTCCCCAACCTGATTGTGACTGATGGTAGGCAAGCGGGCCTATCGTTACAATGAATATTCCCTAACCCAGTCTTCATATGAGAAAAGACGTTTGATGACTTTCCCGTCTTTTTCTAGGGTAACGTTAGGAGCTATGGAATTTGATACAATCTTGCTCACAACGTGTACACTACCTAACCTATCCTTATGTATACAATGTAGAATTCCGTAGCGAAGCACAGGTACATCAGCTAGTAAAGAATATACTACACTTCAGGCAGTTCCTATCGTGCGACAGAGGCGGGTGAACTGCTCACTGCCGCCATGTGGAGTATGACTCGCTGTTCTACCGCTAGCGGGAATGACGCCTCTGCTGGCGTTAGACCCGCCTGCCCGTTCATGGACGCGTCCACCCGCGGCGTGCAAACCGCCCGTGTAGACAGCTCTACAAATACCCCATAGTTCTGTTCAGCAAGCGGGTTTGTAGCGGGTTTGTAGCGGGCGAACAGCGGCGTTTTACCTGCTCGTGGAGAATCAGCCTTATACTTCAGCATGGTTTCTGTTCTTAGCGCCTGATAATCGTGAACCGCCTAAGCGTATGAGCAAGAGAAAAAAGCGCAATGATAAAGCACGGAGATAATGTTCGCCTCTGTGGTGTAGTGGTTAGTGTGATTAGCTACCACCCCCGGAGGTCTGGGTTCGATTCCCGTCTCTGCCACGAAATTTGAAAAGTGGTACGAGGGCTGGAACGGGGTCCACTCAGCCATCCTGGAAGTGGTTTTTCGTGGCTTCCCCCTTCTCCTCCAGGCAAATGCCGGGATAGTACCTAACTTAAGGCCACGGCCGCTTTCTTCCCTCTCCTTGTATATCCCTTCCAATCTTCCCATCCCCCTACAAGGCCCCTGTTCAGCATAGCAGGTGAGGCCGCCTGGGCGAGGTACTGGTAATCCTCCCCAGTTTCATCCCCCGACCCAGAGTCTGAAGCTCCAGGACACTGCCCTTGAGGCGGTAGATGTGGGATCCCTCGCTGAGTCCGAGGGAAGAGCCAACCCTGTAGGGTAAGCAGATTAAGAAATAAATTTTCAAAATTATCGTATGTTTTGGCAGTATACATTCAATCTTATATCATACATCGTACCAGTGATTCCATTATTAAAGTACAGCTCGGCATCCCTTGTGAAAACTGAATGCCGGGCAGGAAATACGAAATTGGAGCACATAGATTATTCCAAGTACTCAAGACGAGTGTCCTTCCAGGATGGTAGAATAATTCACAGATTTATTTTGTATAGCTCTGTTTCCTCCCTAACTTTGCAGCAAAGTAGATGAAGCTGGGAGGGTACAGGCTATCTTAATAATAGCCTGGTGATTAGCAGGCAAGAAGATAGCTGCTGAGAATAGATGGGAACAATGACTGGAGGGTATTTATATGAAGAGGAAAAATAAAATATATACGGAATTTACACGTTAGATGAAACTATGATTAGATCTATCATCCGGCTCTAATTGCTGGGCCATGTGAGGCGATTAATGTTATGTAGAAGAACATTGGGCTCAGCGATGGAGATGACAAAAACAGGGGGACACGTTGGAGACGACAGTTAGTCATATTTTTAATGATCTCAGTAAGAAAAAAGGTGAAGCAGCAAATGAGCCCTCAGTGCTACTAACGTATAGAAAATTACGGGGGGGGGGAGGATCTAGTACACTTGCAGACTGGACACCGGGGGTATAGCTGTATATATTGAAAATACATGAATATCTGTATTATTATTATTATTATTATTATTATTATTATTATTATTATTATTATTATTATTATTATTATTATTATTATTATTATTATTATTATTATTGTTACCGTGTTTTAGCGGTAGTTAGAGGTGAAAGAAGGTGCGGGGTGGTGAACAGGTCTCAAGCTACTAAAGTAAAATTGTTTGAAAATTTAACAAGGTTATATTTTCTTTTCAAAATTCAGAAATAACAAGAATGGCAGGTACGGAGTAGCAAGGCAACAAGGTACAATTACAGTATTTACAGGATTTGGGCTTCGAGCCCTGAAAACACAATTCTTGAGCAACTAGCCCAACTTTACGATATACAAATTTCAACAACGGGGCAGAAGACCCCAATCAAACCCTGGAGCACTTGCTCCAAATTACACAGTAAAGCCTCCTCGAGGCATACAACACTCAGTTTTTGAAAAAGAGCCACTCGCTCTCAACTTTAAGCCTCTCAAAGGCCACACCAAACTCCACCTTCAAGTTGTCCTCTCTGGACATAGACACAGGGGTAACATACCCAACCTACTGAGGTCTATTAAATGAAAAGAAGGTTAATTACATGACCTCTAAAATAACAATTTGAGAGGAGGCGATCTGCACTCCTAATACACTTGTTTTTAAAACCTAATCTGGCTCTAGGCCACTAATGCAAGGGCTAATCCCATACTACAGAGGTGACTTTAGAAAAGAACAATTTGCTTTACGTTAACGAAGAATAGGTTGAGAAAAATAAGTTCACCTCAAAACAACATGATTGGGAGCTCGAGAGGGTTAAGCACTCTCTATCCCGATATGCAGTTTAAAAGATGGAATAGATACAAGTTTCTTTACATTTTAAGGAAGGTTACATAATGGAAAAACTTCGGACCCGCCCCGAGAGTTAAACTGCTGAGCAAGCAAGAAAAGAAGTAATTAGTCGGCCATTACCTGGTTGTTGACCGCTGCCGGAGAAAGAGGCGCTTCCCGCCCCTGCTATGTACTTTACACACTGAAAGATGGAACAGAAGTGGCCCGGAGACCCTAAAATCAGCAGTTTATATCCTCTCGCGGAAGGTTCGAGGCGTTAGGGGAATGAGAACACCCTCCCAAAAGGGTTTTATTGGTTCATCAAGAAACCCCCTACACAATACGAAGAAGAAACATATCATTGGTGGAAAATTAATTTAAGAAATTCGGGATTGGCTAGATTTAAAACAAGGGGAAAGAAAGGGTTAATATTGCCAACTTAACCAATGACTGAAAGAAATTTAGCAAAGAACAAACTTTTGAAATTACATTTTCTCCAAAAAAAAAACAGTTCTTTCACTTCCCACCAGGGTGCACTATTGTTGATCTTCAGTAGTGTCCTCTAGAAGAGAAAGTTCACACTTCTTACTTCAAGCAAAACAAAAACACATCAAAAATGACACAGTTCTAAAACTCCAAATTTTCCAGGTAGTGACATCTTCTGAGAAGGTAGAAAATTAATACGGTCAATAAAGTTCAGACTTCCTCCAGCAGAGGAGTTTCAACTGGCGCACATTTTAAATTAGCGGCGTGGAGGTGTACCGCCCGGTACAGACCTCCCCCCCCCCCCCCCAAAAGTTCCTCCAGGGGTGACACATGAAATCTGTTTGAAACAAAGTCCAAGTTATGATGTGGATATGAAGATTGATTGCAGAAGCATTTATAAGATTTTCTTAATTTGGTTTGATTCAGTTTAAAAATTTTTGTTGTAACTTGGAGAAGTAAGGTTTTTATGTTTTATAGAAGTTGAATTCCGAAGATAAACTTTTAATACTTGAAAGTGAAGAAAAATTTTGCAAGGTCCACCAAATATTGCTGTTGAATTCCCAAGTGTAGTAATTGCTAGTAGTAACTGTCCATGTAGTTGATGTTGATAAAGTTGGATGGCCAGACCGGCCGTTGCATCTTGCGTCCAAAGGCGGCCGCTTCGACCCCTCAAGTACCCTGAGATACCGCTCGCCCGCACTATGAGGGGAGCAGAGGTGTTGAAGCACGCCGCGCCCGCGGTGAACATATACAGGCTGCGGGCCAGTAGCAGGTCGTGCGCCGCACATCAGCCTTGGCCGGGAGGAGAGCTCCGGCTCGCCGTGCACATGTCGTCCTCGCTGGGGTCGAGGGGGCCCATCCTCAAACCCGTTCGCGGCACGGCGCCGCGCGGCTGCGGGGGCACTGAAACATTAAAGCTAGGCGGCAGAATTTGTTGGACCATCATCTTTCTTGAGGGCACAGGCTTTGTGGAGAGGTTGAGGGGCCAGCGGCGTGCAGATATCCATGGCATATAATATAAGCAAGCCACAGTGTGTATAGCAGGAGACGGGAGCGTGGTAATGGCCGTGGTAAGGACAGAATGGCAGTTTAACGGTGCGGGAGGGGTTTACAAAAAATTACATATGAAACAAAATATTATAGAAGGGGCAGAATGCCTTAAAAGTGAAAACTCAAAAAAAATATATATAACCTTCATATTCCTTTCAAGATAATATGAAGCACGTTAACACAGAAATTACACCGGTTTCACCTGTGACAGGTGAACCCTAAATATCCTCTCGGTAGCTGGATTACTTAATAATAACGTAACCGGCGTCAGGAAATCGAGAATGACACATGGCCCATGAAATCTGGGGGCAAGCTTGCCCGCGGGAACAAAATTCTTGACCATAACTTGGTCACCTACCTTCAAAGGGGTGGGTCTCCGTCCACGATCATACCTTTCCCTAACCTTTTCATGAGAGACTTTAAGATTGGCTTTAGCCTTCTTCCAAAGATCTTTGATGTTGTCCGGATCTATTGTCTCGGGTAGAATGTCACTCAGAGACCAGAGGTTAGAGAGCGGCGTGTTGGGAACAAACTTGAACATCAAAGAGGCTGGAGTAAACTTATGTGATTCATGAACCGCCGAATTCAAAGCAAAAGCTAACCAATGCAAGGACGTGTCCCACCTGGAATGATCTTCATGATGATAGGCAATAAGCGCGAACCTGAGATTACGGTTAACCCGTTCAGCCAGCGATGGTTGAGGGTAATAAGCAGAAGTAGTTACATGAGAGATAGACAAGTCAAAACAGAATTTACGAAAAAGGTTTGATGTGAACGCCTTAGAATTATCAGACACAACATATTGGCACGGACCAAAAGAAGCAAAAATAGAATTTAGGCAAGTAATGGTGGACTGAGCGGTAGCCAGCTTAGTCGGAAATAACCAGGAAAATCTTGTAAAACCATCTACACATACCAAGATGAATTTGTTGGCATTTCCCTTCGACTCGGGGAAGGGTCCTACATAATCAATATACAGGCGTTCCATGGGGCGCGACGCTTGATGCGAAGACAGAAGGCCTACCTTGGTGGACATGGTGGGTTTACTAAGCAAACAAGATTTACAAGCTTTTACAAGTTCACGGATTTCACCGTCCATACCTTTCCAGATGAACCTTTCACGAATCTTTTCACGAGTTTTAAAGATTCCAAGATGCCCCCCTAATGGGGTCTCATGATAGTATTTGAAGATCATAGGCACAAGAACAGCTGGAACGACAACCTTCATCATCTTATCATGCCTCGAAGGGCAACATAGAACACCATTCCTCAGAACATAAGGGACAACATGTTCCCCAGAAGAAAGGGTTTCCATTATCGGAGCCAGCGTCGGATCTTCACGTTGGTATTTCTCGATATCCCTAAAGAGCATGGGAGCATCTGTTAAAATGGCATTAACACCAGATAGTATGGACTCGGGAGGTGATGAACTGTCGACCGGTTCGTGGGTCTCGACGTCGTTGGAAAACATACGGCTGAGTCCATCAGCAACAACATTTTCGGTACCTCTGATATGCCGGACATCGAATTGGAAGGCAGAAATACGGATGGCCCAACGGGCTATACGACCAGTACGACGCGGCCTACCTAAGACCCAGCTTAAGGCTTGATTATCTGTCTCCAGGTCGAATTTGACATGTTCCAGATAGAGACGGAACTTCTCTAAGGCGAATAAGACTGCCAAACCTTCGAGCTCATATATGGAGTACTTGGCTTCTTGAGCCGACAAGGTCCTAGATGCATAGGCGATGGGTCGCCTCCCTAGTTCAGTCTCTTGAAGAAGGACTGCAGCTACTGCTGACGACGACGCGTCGGTTTGGACGATGAATTTCTTCGAGAAATCAGGCATAGCAAGGACAGGGGCATTACAGAGAGCTAATTTAAGATCTTCAAAAGCGGCTTGTTGAGAAGGTCCCCACTCGAATTTGATGCCTTTCCTACGAAGAAGGTTCAAGGGCGCCGCTCTATTAGCGAAGTTAGGAATAAACTTCCTGAAGAAATTCACCATACCAATGAACCTGGCGATACATTTAACGTCCTTGGGAGGTTTAAAATCACGGATGGCCTGTGTTCTAGAATGATCGACGGCCACACCATCAGGTGACACAATATGCCCTAGGAATGACATAGAGGGCTTAGCAAAGGCAACCTTGGACAACTTGACAGTTAACCCAGCCTTACCAAGGCGATTGAGAACTTCTCGCAGATGATCAAGATGTTCTTCAAAAGTTTCTGAAAATACGACGACATCATCCAAGTAGTGATATAAGTACTCAAATTTGATGTCGGAGAAGACCCTATCTAGTAGCCTAGTGAGTACAGCTGCTCCGGTGGGGAGCCCGAACGGCACGCGGTTGTATTCATACAAGTTCCAGTCCGTGGCAAACGCTGTAAGATGTTTAGACTCTTCGGCAAGGGGAATTTGATTATAGGCCTGATTCAAGTCCAAGATAGTAAAGAACTTGGCCTTACGAAACCATGAAAAACAAGAATGAAGGTCAGGAAGGGGCACAGATTGTAACACCACCTTCCGATTGAGAGCCCTATAATCAATGACAGGCCTGAAGCCTCCTTGGGGTTTCGGGACTAGAAAAATAGGTGACGAATACGCCGACTTAGAGGGCCTAATAATACCGTCCTTCAACATCTGATCGATGATTTCTTTCAGAGTCTTCATTTTAGGTGGAGAAAGCCTATAAGGTGGAAAACGGACAGGAATCGAATCCGTGACCTCGATTTTGTATTCAATAAGGTCAGTAACACCAAGAGTATCAGAGAACACCTCTGGAAATGACTGACATAATTTACGAATACTATCAGCCTGCTCCTCAGGTAGATGTCTAAGGTCTAACAACATCTCATCCTGGGTAGGCGAAATAGATGAACATGATACAGAATTACACTTTAACAAGGGAATTTTACAATTGAACGCAAATTTGAATGTGCACGACTTACTCTGAAGATCGAGCACAAGACCAGTGTGAGAAATAAAGTCCGCTCCCAGTATGATGGGGCAAGACAAATGCTTAGCCACAAACAGTTTGGTTTTCCATGTAAATTTAAAAATACGAATTTTGACCTGTACGGAACCTAGAATTTCTAATGGAGATGAATTAGCCGAAACATATTGAACAGGAGATGAGACATAGTCAGGTAGTTTACAAACAGATTTCAATTTAGAATACCATTCAGCCGAAATAATCAAACAAACACTGCCTGAATCTAAGAGAGCTGTTACAGGTTCATTATTTAACTCAATCTTAAGAAAAGGAACCGGTGCGGGGGTATCCGCCGCAATCCTAAGACACTCCTTGGGGCATTCAAGGGATGGATTTGAAGATTGAAATTTCCCTGATTTTTCGATCTGTTTACCCGGGGCAGAGTCTCGGGAAGATGGATTAATCGACTCAGCCGAAGGCACTAGTCACTTTATATTGTTGTTGGAAGTTGCACCAGAAGTTGAGCAGGAGGGGGTGCTATTCGAATTGGGCAATTCTTGGCGATATGTGAGAAGGCCCCACATTTAAAACAGCCTTGTAATGAACCAGCTCCATTCCTTGTCACACTAGATTTGAGCAATGGGCACTTGTTCCGAAGGTGGTCGGGCGACCCGCAAGCATAGCATTTACGGGGTGTGACTGGTCGGCGAGGTGGGGGCCGAGTATTACTAAAAGAAGGCGGGGGTTCTTTCGCGACACGCAATGAATCGGCGTATCTAACTCCTTCCGCTGAGACGGCCAATGCCTCAAGTTCAGAGAAGGTTTGCGGGTACGCCGCGAAACACAAATATGACCTATAGGATGGTGAAATGCCTTCCACAATGGCTTGTACAATCTGGTCCTCCGGAAAGTGAAGAGCAAACACCCTAGTATAGAATTTAATATCTTGGATGAAGTCAGCCAAGTTTTCATCCAAACGCTGTACACGATAATAGTACTTCTGAATAAGGGAGGACCTTGCCCTAGCCGGGATGAAGTTAGCTAGCAAGTGGGCGTGGAAGTCTTTAATTGATGATTGCTCGGCAATGGCTCTAACTATTTTGTCTGAGAGAATACCTATTGCATAGGGATAGATGATTTGCAAAATCTGACATGGGGAAAGAGAAAACACAAGGGCATGATCCTGAAATTCAACTAGAAATCTTAAAAATGAAATTACTTCACTGGTGGTATTAACTGGAAACTTAGAGATACCCCTGAGCAACATTGCCAATGGATGGGGCAAACTACTGAACCCAGGTGACATAGTCGGTAAAGGTTTAAGTGGCAAAGAAGTTAATTCAGAACGTACATTATTCAATGAGTTACGGCGTTCAGACTCGTTGTCTAATGGGGCAGAGATAGTTTGAGCAGCAACGGTTATCCTATTGACTTCTCCCTTAGGAGGCTCTTCCTCGCTCCCAGCATTCATCGTGGCGGGTTGATCAGTTTTGGGAGGAACTTCCCCAGTTAACAATTGAGTGACCTTGCTAGATAATTCAGAAATATTTTCAAGCAGCGCACTAGCTTCCTTCTTCTGAACGTCATTCAACTTTAGAGACAATAGATCGTTAACTCTATTTGAAAAATGAAACAGCCTAGCTTGCACACGCTTAATTTGATTAGGAGAAGGATCATTTTCAACAAAAAAACTAACTACAGAAGCTAGCCCAGTAGTATTCTCCGTGATCGTGGAAAGAGAGTCGTCAATTTCTTTCTCTCCCAAATTGGGGATGGAAATGGGCAAATCTAGGGACTCTCTAAGCTTGTTTGTGTCTACTGCAACCGTGCCTCCAGACTGCACATTTCTGATAGTTAATTCATAGATCAACTCCTCCTTGCGCAAATAGTTAAGATGGAGAACATCGCGAGGGCCGGGCATGGTGACAGAACAATTTTGAAAACCTCAAAAATTCCAGAAACTGAGAAAATGGTTAGAGTTCGGATCAAAACAATGTTTAGCCGTCAAAAGGGGCTAAAATGAGACCCATTCAACCACGCTCTGCTACCACTTGTTACCGTGTTTTAGCGGTAGTTAGAGGTGAAAGAAGGTGCGGGGTGGTGAACAGGTCTCAAGCTACTAAAGTAAAATTGTTTGAAAATTTAACAAGGTTATATTTTCTTTTCAAAATTCAGAAATAACAAGAATGGCAGGTACGGAGTAGCAAGGCAACAAGGTACAATTACAGTATTTACAGGATTTGGGCTTCGAGCCCTGAAAACACAATTCTTGAGCAACTAGCCCAACTTTACGATATACAAATTTCAACAACGGGGCAGAAGACCCCAATCAAACCCTGGAGCACTTGCTCCAAATTACACAGTAAAGCCTCCTCGAGGCATACAACACTCAGTTTTCGAAAAAGAGCCACTCGCTCTCAACTTTAAGCCTCTCAAAGGCCACACCAAACTCCACCTTCAAGTTGTCCTCTCTGGACATAGACACAGGGGTAACATACCCAACCTACTGAGGTCTATTAAATGAAAAGAAGGTTAATTACATGACCTCTAAAATAACAATTTGAGAGGAGGCGATCTGCACTCCTAATACACTTGTTTTTAAAACCTAATCTGGCTCTAGGCCACTAATGCAAGGGCTAATCCCATACTACAGAGGTGACTTTAGAAAAGAACAATTTGCTTTACGTTAACGAAGAATAGGTTGAGAAAAATAAGTTCACCTCAAAACAACATGATTGGGAGCTCGAGAGGGTTAAGCACTCTCTATCCCGATATGCAGTTTAAAAGATGGAATAGATACAAGTTTCTTTACATTTTAAGGAAGGTTACATAATGGAAAAACTTCGGACCCGCCCCGAGAGTTAAACTGCTGAGCAAGCAAGAAAAGAAGTAATTAGTCGGCCATTACCTGGTTGTTGACCGCTGCCGGAGAAAGAGGCGCTTCCCGCCCCCTGCTATGTACTTTACACACTGAAAGATGGAACAGAAGTGGCCCGGAGACCCTAAAATCAGCAGTTTATATCCTCTCGCGGAAGGTTCGAGGCGTTAGGGGAATGAGAACACCCTCCCAAAAGGTTTTTATTGGTTCATCAAGAAACCCCCTACACAATACGAAGAAGAAACATATCATTGGTGGAAAATTAATTTAAGAAATTCGGGATTGGCTAGATTTAAAACAAGGGGAAAGAAAGGGTTAATATTGCCAACTTAACCAATGACTGAAAGAAATTTAGCAAAGAACAAACTTTTGAAATTACATTTTCTCCAAAAAAAAAACAGTTCTTTCACTTCCCACCAGGGTGCACTATTGTTGATCTTCAGTAGTGTCCTCTAGAAGAGAAAGTTCACACTTCTTACTTCAAGCAAAACAAAAACACATCAAAAATGACACAGTTCTAAAACTCCAAATTTTCCAGGTAGTGACATCTTCTGAGAAGGTAGAAAATTAATACGGTCAATAAAGTTCAGACTTCCTCCAGCAGAGGAGTTTCAACTGGCGCACATTTTAAATTAGCGGCGTGGAGGTGTACCGCCCGGTACAATTATTATTCAACAAATATTCAAGTTTATCATTCTTTAAAGACACAGTAAATTTCCGTACTTAGGTCTCTCTCATTTTAGCATCGTTAAATACAGACCGACTGCACCCGAATTAATTCCGCAATCTCGAGCGCAGGAGTAGAATGCCTATCCAACTATGCTACGATTATTATTATTATTATTATTATTATTATTATTATTATTATTATTATTATTATTATTATTATTATTATTGCTAGGGGCTTTACGTCGCACCGACACAGATAGTTCTTATGGCGACGATGGGACAGGAAGGAAAGGCCTAGTAGTTGGAAGGAAGCGGCTGTGGCCTTAATTAAGGTACAGCCCCAGCATTTGCCTGGTGTGAAAATGGGAAACCACGGAAAACCATCTTCAGGGCTGCAGATAGTGGGATTGGAACCTACTATCTCCCGGATGCAAGCTCACAGCCGCACGGCTCTACGCGCACGGCCAACTCGCCCGGTATTTTTATTATTATTATTATTATTATTATTATTATTATTATTATTATTATTATATAGAGGTTCGTGAATGTTGAGTAGCATAGTCACTGGCTCCTCACTGTGGCGGCCGCAGATCAAATCCCTGCCAATACATGTGGGATTTTAAAAATGAAAATTCACGTCCGCCTGATTGGAATTACACGTAAAACTAAACGCCTCATATCAACAGTCACGTAAACCTACAAGCCTGCTTCCATTTCTACATTGTTTTCCTAACTTTCCTACGATTAGAACTATGATCGTATGTTGTTGATTGAAAAATAATTCACTTAACAGGCAACGCATACAAGATTCAAGCTACGGAAACGAAGCTCTTTTCACTGGACTTGACGTCTGCCTTGTCTGTGCTGCTCGCCCCAGAACACGTACTGTTTACGGCAGCTTTGTAGAGATGGCAGCACTAACTAGAGGGAGAAACTACACTAATCAAACGCGGAGCTACGTATGTAGCAAGTTGACAGAGGTCTAAACTACCTTCCGAATTATTTTAAAATAAAAAATAATGCGGTTTTCAGAAAACTCAGAATGTCTGGTTCCTTTTAAATATTCATACATAACTATATAACGCTGTTCATTTGCACTGTCAACATTAAGTAAGGATTTTCCAAAAGAACCGGTTGTCTAATGTTATCATTGAGTGCGTCACAGATATTGATATAGTATTTATCGCATTTTTATCGATTCCTGGATTCAGTGGTGTAGATACGATTTTTCCTTGGAGGGTAACAATAATGATAATACACTTTGAAAATGAAATGAAATGAAATGTATGGCTTTTAGTGCCGGGATATCCCAGGACGGGTTCGGCTCGCCAGGTGCAGGTCTTTCTATTTGACTCCCGCAGGCGACCTGCGCGTCGTGGTGATGATGATGAAGACAACATATACACCCAGCCCCCGTGCCATTGGAATTAACCAATTACGGTTAAAATCCCCGACCCGGCCGGGAATCGAACCCGGGACCCTCTGAACCGAAGGCCAGTACGCTGACCGTTCAGCCAACGAGTCGGACACTTTGAAAATGAATTTACCTTCGTAAAAATAAATATTCAAAATAATGAGTAGAAGCGCTTCATGGGGGAATATATCTCTCTTATCCCGCCAACTCCGGGAATTATAGTAATGTCTGAATCGCTACTCAAGCTATTTTCAAACTACATTCTTCACTATATCTAGAATTTATATTTTGAAAACAGTCTTTCTATATCCCAACAAGAATTATCACGTATTCATGAACAATGCCTTTTTTTTTTTTTTTTTTTTTTTGCTAGTTGCTTTTCTTCGCACCGACACAGATAGGTCTTATGGCGACGATAGGACAGGAAAGGACTAGGAATGGGAAGGAAGCGGCCGTGGCCTTAATTAAGATACAGCCCCAGCATTTGCCTGGTGTGCAAATGGGAAACCACGGAAAACCTCTACAGAGCTGCCGACAGTGGGGTTCGAACCCACTATCTCCCGAATACTGGATACTGGCCGCACTTGAGCACTGCAGCTATCGAGCCCGGTATGCCTTCTTTTAACTGTTTGCCTTACATCGCACCGACACAGATATATCTTATGGCGACGATGGGATAGGAAAGCGCTAGGAGTGGGGAGGAAGCTCCCGTGGCCTTAATTAAGGTACATTTCCAGCATTTGCCTGGTGAGAAAATGGGAAACCACGGAAAACCATCTTCAGGGCTGTCGACAGTGGGGTTCGAACCCACTATCTCCCGGATGCAAGCTCACAGCTGAACGCCCCTAAACGCACGGCCATCTTGTCCGGTAGGAACAATACAAAAAGTTTGATTGGAAATGATTGCGCGGTTTGGATCACGTAGCTGTCAGCTTGCATTCCGGAGACAGTGGTTTCGAACCCCGCCGTCGGCAGCCCTGAAGGCCACGGTCAATTATTTCCCATTCCTAGCCCTTTCCTGCCCCATCGTCGCCATAATACGTCTCCTCACAGAAAGCTGACGACCATCACAAAGTAAGTTTTCCTACCTTGTGTTTACCCGCATCAAAGTTGTCGTGTCGCGGATATCGAACCAGTGTCCAGGATAATCTTGTGCTCACGTTCTCTTTTCCCCTCTGTCTTGCCTTCTATGATAAGCTAAATCAGGCTGTATTATTTGTCATTTCGGAAGATGTGACCGAAATAGGCTGCTTTTCCGCGTTTAACGAGGATTAAGACTTTACACGATTTCCCGACTCGGCGGAGTACCTCCTCGCTGGAGACGTGGCTATTTCTAGCCGGATGCAGCCCTTGTAAGGCAGACCCTCCGATGAGGGTGGGCGGCATCTGCCATGTGTAGGTAACTGCGTGTTATTGTGGTGGAGGATAGTGTTATGTGTGGTCTGTGAGTTGCAGGGATGTTGTGGACAGTACAAACACCCAGCCCCCGGGCCACTGGAATTAACCAATGAAGGTTGAACTCCCCGACCCGGCCGGGAATCGAACCCGGGACCCTCTGAACCGAAGGCCATTACGCTGACTGTTCAGCCAACGAGTCGGACTGTACCCATGGTATCTGCGATACATCCACATTCCAAAGGCCTGCAGGAAGCCTCTAGAATCCATCCTTCGACATCGTAATGCAGCACTGGTAACACATAACCTCCCGCCAACGAGTTTTATTTCGTAGATCATGGTTCCACACAAAATGTTTTAACTTAGAAACACACTCCTGTTCGCCACTGTGGTGTACTGGTTATATTGGTTAGTGTGATTAGCTGCCACCCCCGAAGGCTCGAGTTCGATTCCCGTCTCTGCCACGAAATGTGAAAAGTAGTACGAAAACTGGAACGTGGTCCACTCAGCCTCGGGAGGTCAACTGAGTAGAGGGGGTTCGATTCCCACCTCACTCATCCTTGAGGTTGTTTTCCGTGATTTCCCACTTCTCCCCCAGGCAAATGCCTGGATGGCACTTAAGGCCACGACAGCTTCCTTCCTTCTTCTTTGCCTATCCCTTCCAATGTTTCCATCCCCCACAAGGCCCCTGTTCAACATAGCAGGTGTGGAAGGTATTGGTCCTCCTCTCCAGTTGTATCTCTGACCAAATGTCCCACGCTGCAGGACAGAGTCCTTGAGGCAGTCCGAGTGACAAACCAGCCCTGGACGGTAAAAGGGTTTAATAATAATTTAAAAACACAATTAGCAATCATTAAAGGCAGTTCTTTTATTCTAAAGTAGCAATGTAACATTTCCAATCAGTGTTTAAGCAATTTTCAAGTATTAAATTATATGTTACCTCCGTTAAAAATGCATCATCACAATGGAATGTATCGGGTGAAGAGAGAAAAATATTTCGCAAGCTGTCACACGCTGCCGATTGCTGTATACAAAAAATTAATTAAATATATATTATTCTATTGCTATATTTTTGATGCAAAACAGAAACCAACAAAGTAATCCATCATTGAACCATCAGCTGACATATTTGGAATTCATTCGTATTTTACTTTTTAATCCATTTCAACAACATGTGAATTAAATATAATGAAATGTTAGGAAAGAGAAAGCATTGTTCTCTAGATAAAAGTATATTGGAAAGAAATATTTAATATTACCCTTGTAAAGTACATGTGCCGTTAAGTCTGTGAAAAAAATCATAACATGCATTTTGTTTATTATTATTGTCTTCAGAATACTTTAGCACACGTGGGATCATACGGTCGTGGAGATATCCGGAGAAAGATTCCTCCTCCAACAAAGGTACAACCAGGATCTGATCATGCGAGAGATTCTTTGTTAAAAATACTTGAAGGCGGTTGACATAGCTAAGATGGTGGTGGTGGTGATTATTGTTTTAAGAGGAAGTACAACTAGGCAACCATCCTCTATCTAACACTAATCAGAGGGAAAATATGGAAGAGGTCCAACACTTCGAAAAATGAAGATATCGGCCAAAGGAAGACAAGGGCCACGAAGGGCATGAAAATGAAAGACTCCCTAGCCCTCGCAAACCTAATAGCGTCGGGGTCGGAAAAGAACAAGAGTTGACCAAGGGAGGTCGGATAGGATAGATGAATGTGAGGAGCCTGGCACAAGTAAGAGGAAGCAATGCCAGGACTCAGCTGAGGGCCCCGTGGTCGCCAACCCACGCTCCAAAGTTCAGAGCCCCTGGGGCCCCTTTTAGTCGCTTCTTACGACAGGCAGGGGATACCGTGGGTGTTATTCTACCGCCCCCACCCACAGGGGGACATAGCTAAGAGCTTATTTACTTATTTTCCGAGTCTAGGCAAGTCACATTTTACTCAAATTCAGCAGCGGCAATGGCTTTGTCCTTGGCCTTAGAGAGATCTCAAATAGTCCACCTAGTTCTGCTGAAGATAAGAATATGTGAATTAAATCTGCTATTTTACGTTCTTGCCAGCTACTTTGATTTCACGGCCTTCCACGCTGTTAATGCTTTCTTCCAAAGAATGGCCAATAAACTTTGAAACCCTACAGAACATAATTTAAATATTGAATATAAGACCAGAGCATGTCGGTAGGGAAACGATCTGAAAGGATATAATGCCATGCGGTGAATAGGAAATTGGAAGAGATGGACCAGGTTAGGTCTTTATTCTGTTTTATTCTCCCAGCATGAATACAGGGAAATTTGTAGGATAGCTAACGAAATCAGGTCACAGTTCTGCAAAGCGTTTTGCAAAAAACAAGAAGAGTACATAAAGCCAAATAACCCTTGCTCTGTTACTGTTATTTCCAGGTAAGAACAAGAGTGATAATGTATTCACAATGGACTGAAAAATTTTGTAAGTTAGAAAAACCATGGTAAATGTTAGGTAGCTCTATACAAATCAGTTTAGACGGGAGATGATTGGAGAACGACAAGTTACGTAGAATATTAATGAATTTGGTCGTAGATGGCAAGAGAAAAATGGAAGCAGGTGCGTGCTTGAGAGCTTTTGTTAGCGAAGCTGACAAAAGGTAGGCTAATCGCTTTCTACAGGTGCTCTAAAAGTTTTCAACAGTATTACAACTATCTCCATCCTTTTAAGATAATTTCGTTTACTGAGAACCACACTATTTACTAGCTCCAGCTACACTCCCTGAAAATCCAGGTTGAAGCACTCAAAACTCCAAAAACAAAAACCCGGAAACTCAGATGGACTTCGTGGAAAAGCATTGTACTCGTAGGCTACATGCTAAATATAAAATGTAAATAAATAAATTTTCAGAATTTTAGTTCTTCAGTATTCGTGTAAGGCGAAGTTCTTGAATGTTCAAATTTCCGTCAACGTGAAATTAAAAAGCGCATTTCTATATAATTTGAATAATAAACGCCACTATTGGCATGAAAAGAGATTACAGTTGAATCCTTTGCTAAAAATGAAATCTAAGTACTGAACCTTACCACATATGCTTGGTATTGTCATTTATTGAATACCTCATGCATATATTAAAACCAACGCGGGAACGCGAACAGGGGAAGCGCGCCAGAATTAGGCCACCGCTCACGTCGGGGACGGCTAGACCAGCGCAGCGAATACACGAGAAAGTGTCAAGATTTAATCTCCAGCTCTGCTATCCGAGCCACATAAATGCCAAGTGCAAGGATAAAAAGGCGGAAAGAAACAGTAGTGGAATGATTGCGAGGTTAACAGGTAATTATGCCTAGGAGCCACATGACAAAAAACTGGAACGACGGAGAATATTGATTGAATTTATCTAGTGTCTCGAGTTGATTATATCTATTAGTTCATGTCCAATATTCAAATGTTGTCATTATATAATAGACCGTGGGAACTGAAGCCCATTCAACACAAAGAGTTGGAGTGATTCTGTCAGTGATTCCCCTAGCTAAGCGCCATCCCATGAATATGATAAAAGAGAACAGAAAAGGGAAGAGAGGCTATTCTGAAGTAGTTGGGAGGAAGAAGAGGTTGTGTCTGTATTACGGTGCGCGAGTCAAGAGACATTGAAAGTGTAAGGCAGTGCACTAGAACTATAGTTAATACTATTTAGACTTTCGGAAAGGACTGTCGGAATACGGAATTACTCTCAAACCAAAGAAAATAATTCAAAGACATAAATGCAGTTAGAACGGGGCGTATTGTAATTACGGAACGACGCTATAAACTATGAGAAATTAGAGCACTAAAGCATGGACTAGCTCGATTAAAATAACGGGGAATATCCTTTCTACGTGTACGTGGTAGTGCAATCTATGATAATATTAAAAACGTCCAGGTAACAGCAAATACTTATAGGATGATTACAGTGAGTAACGGCGCCAAATCCAGGAGAAGAAACTGAACGAGTAAATTCAGGAGGGCATGGTGAACGTGTGAACAAGGTAATCGAGTGATTTCAGCATCCACGGAGGAGGACGAGACCATTCAGATTCCTTTCGACCGAGAAGACGACATCGCCATGGATTGCAGTGGAGGATGTCCCAGCGAGATTCGAACCATGGACACCCAGGGTTCCATCAGTGGTCTTTTGAGATGAGGCCGAGCGACAACATCTGAACAAGATAAGTCTAAACAGATGTAAACATGGGATAGATTAGCGGGGTTCATGAATTTCTAATGTAAATAAATCATTAATCTGCCTAGGGTAAACCATGTGTTAGTATAGCTGGGTTTCCGGACCGCAGCATGTGTAATTTAGTGTAAATAGCTTTGCTTGGGTTGTATTTGGTTATTTGACGAATAGATGTTAGATAGGTTTGATTCACTGCATACTGATATCTTTATCTTGTATGTAGTTACAGTAGTTTGTGTGCTAAGATCATCCAGAGGATAAGGACGAAAGGGCCTTATAGTAATTGAACTGGGAGAACTTCCTTGAAAGGTCTAGCCAACTTAAAGAATAGGATGTGCATGGTAGATTATTCATAAGCATGAGATTTCAGAGGTCCAGAGACGGCTGTAGACGAGGTGTCAACAACGTTGTTGAATTAGAGTTTTCAGTGAAATACCGGCAGGCGATGGACACAGCAGCTCAAAAGTAATGAACCAGGGCCTTTTAGATGGGAGTTATTGAGAAATGTGAATAATGAAAGTATGCAGAGTCAATAGTCCACGTCTCATCAGCCATGGATATTGCTTTAAGTGTTACCGAGATTTTAGAATATTGTTTTTTGTTTTGCATTACTCTAGTAATTCAGTACTTTTCAGCAGACTTATACACAGCACTAAACATACACAGGCTGTTTTACTTTGGTAAAATATATTAAAATGTATTCCATCATTCCTCATTTTTTTGGGTGTACTGTAGATTTTCTTTTCCAATAATCAAGATGAATCTACTATTAGTGTGGGTTTTCATCTGCTGCATTCAATCTTTTACCAATAATATCTAGGTAAGCAAATCAATGGTAAACACTGGGTGAAGTTTAAATCAAAATGTACCGGCTTCCTCCCAGTAACATTATCTGAAATACAGCACAGTATACCCTTATTAATACATAAATATGAATGTTTGTCTTCCTGTCCAAGTAGTTCTTTCATGTAAAAACTACTTGACCGATCGAGCTCCATTTACTTAAATTTACTTTTCGTCGCACCGACACAGATAGGTCTTATGTTGACGATGGTACAGGAAAGGGCTAGGAGTGGTAAGGATGCGGCCGTGGCCTTAATTAAGGTACAGCCCCAGTATTTGCCTGGTGTGAAAGTGGAAAACCACGGAAAACCATCTTCGGGGCTGCCGACAATGGAGTTCGAACCCACTATCTCCCGAATGCAAGGTCACAGCTGTCCGCCCCTCACCCCACGGTCAACTCTCCCGGTAATATCAAAATAACAAGTCTTATACACAAAAGGAGCCATACATGCCCGATTTACAATTAAATTTTCTATATACATGCTAAGATGAGTTTTCTTCGTAACTATAATGATTTTCCGTAAAATTGGGATTTTACGTGATAATAATAATAATAATAATAATAATAATAATAATAATAATAATAATAATAATAATAATAATAATAATAATATGAGCCAAATGTCATATATCATATGATTATACACTTTTCAGGTATACCCTTCTATCAATTTATTAGATCCATCTTTTAATATTCCATCCCATAATATGATTAACAGAGCGTCTAAACCATATGTTGGATACAACGGAGATTACATAAAAACAAAGCACTCACTCATACGAAAAAGGTCCAAGGAAAAACATTATTTATAGTTTTGTGGTTCACGTTGGTGCTGCCACATCCTCCCACCTAATTTTCAGAAATGAAAATTACTGAACATAGTGACAAGTTTCATTTTCTTTTTTTCAGAAAACAAAACGAAGAAACACTATTGTATCTTCCTTCTCTACAAGTCCAAACGATGCGGCGCTTTCACTGGTCTTCCAGATCGAGTAACTGAGGTTCAATACTAAGAACTGACGATATCTGAATGACATTGGATGGCTCAATATGATCGCAAGAATCCGAAATAGAAGCCGCGACTGGGTCCAACACCTCTTCACTATCCTTGTTAGACTGGCCTTCGATCTCCAATGGAAAATAAGAAGAAGAAGAAGAAGAAGAAGAAGACTTGCAACGTTTTTCATTGTTATGCTCCCTTTGTATTTCAACTGCCAATATTGCAATTAACTCCAACAACAGGCTTCCAATTATATTATTATTATTATTTTACGTCCCTCTTACCTCTTTTACAGTTTTCGGAGACGCCGAGGTCCCGGAATTTCTCCCCACAGGAGTTCTTTAATATAAATCTCTCAACACGAGGCTGGCGTATTTGTCCACCTTTATGTGCCACTGGTTTGAGATCGGACACGCCAGCTTGAGCTCAGAAGGCCAGCGCTCTACCGCCTGAGCTACCCATCAGGCTTTACGTGTTAAAGGAGCATTTCTAGCTTGCGGCCGAGAGCGCTCGCACGTCTGTCGTGGAGCATACTGTTTTAATGGAGCGCTGAAGCATTCCATTTTCTCATGAAAAAACAGGCGTGAGCTATCGGTTGAATATCAATTTGGAAATAATTCCACGCGTGCGAAGACGCAAGTAAACACTTGTAAAATATAAAAACAACTAATGTTATCACCAAGGCGCGGATTATAATGACTGGAGCTGGGATGTTCAGGCTTTTGTAGACTAGAATGCAAACTTACTATAGAGAGCAACGAGTATACTAGCCAGGACAACAGTTCTGCTTCGAGGATTGCATAAACATTAGGGGCCCGACCTATTAGAACCCCCTAGAAGTTAGCCTACGTATTCTCGCTGTATTACGAAAAAACGAACAAGACTACACTTCCTATTAGCCAAATTAGTTTGCATTCTAACTCATTACTGCCCAAACATCCAGGCTTTAATGATGACATGTCATATTTTAAATGAAAAATCACAGACATTTTTCCCTTTGTTTTGCGTTCGGTGCAGTAATGGTCGAATCGATTTATTTCAATATAATTTCAGCATTGAATTAAACGGCGTAGAAAGTTTCAACATGTAGTTAGGGAATTGAAGAAGTTTCTTCGTGCACCCCTTAACGCTTTCTTGGAAAACGCATGTTCTTGAAGTGATGAAATGTTCGGACTTATCTGAGTAACTGAGTAAGTGGAAGGTAAGGGGTAGATTTTAGGATGAATCAGGTATTATCATCATCACTTTCCTACCATATGGCAGGTCTTCACATGGCAGCTCTCCACGCAATCCTGTCTCCTGCCACCCTCTTTGTTTCCTCATACTTGTATTCTATCCTGATACTGTCCAGCATCTGATATCTTCTCCGTCCTCTTTGTATTTTTCCATTTACCGTTCCTTCTATAGCATCTACAAGCAAGCAATCTCTCCTCATCTAATGACCAATCCAACTGTGCTTTCTCTTCTTGATTATTTTTAATATATTTCTCTCTTCCCCAACTCTTCTCAAGACGTCTTTATTCTTTACTTTTTCTATCCATTGTATACTTTCCATTTTCCTCCAAATCCACATCTCAAATGCTTCCAGTCTTCTTTCGTCCTTTTTTCTCAATGTCCACATCTCAGCTCCATACAGTACCAGGCACCACACAAAGCACTTCACGAATCGCTTCCTCAAGTCTCTATACATGCCCTCACAAAAAAGTCTACTCTTCTTATTAAATGCTTCCTTCGCAATCGCAATACGTGTTTTCACCTCTCGACTGCACCTCATGTCCTCTGTTATTCCACTTCCTAAGTATTTGAAAGCATCCACCTGTTCTATTATTTCCTGCCCTAACTTTATAGTTGTCTTCACTTTTCTTCTGCTTATCACCATACATTTTGTCTTTTTCTTCATAATTCTCATTCCAAATTCTTCACAGACAGCATTTAGATCTGTTAGCATCGATATCATAGTTCGTTCACTCTCTGACATTATGACCATGTCATCAGCAAATCTAATACATTCTATTCCCCTACCACCAACTTTCACTCCTTTTTTTCTATTCATGCATTTCTGGATAATCTCTTCCAAACACATGTTAAAAAGTACGGGGGAGAGACAGTAGCCTTTTCTTACTCCACTTCTAATTGTGATTTCCCCTGTCATCTCATTCCCTATCTGCACTCTTATCTTCTGCTGTAGATACAGATTCTTAAACAGCCTTCTCTCCTTCCAGTCGACTCCGTTTCTGCTTAGAATGTCCATTAACTTTTTCCACTGTACGCTGTCAAAAGCTTTTTCCAGTTCAATGAACACAGCATATATTTCTCTTCCTCTTTCAATGTATCTCTCACCTAATGTTCTTAATAGCCCAATTGCATCTCTTGTTCCTTTACCTCTCATGAAGCCATACTGTTCCTCAGAGATACAGTTGTCTAGACTTCCATGAAGTCTTCTGTTCAGTACTCTCAGTAATACTTTGCCTGCATGTGTGGACAGACTGATGGTTCTAAAATCTTCACATTTCTTTGAATTCTTTTTCTTTTCAGTCGGTACCATTCCTACTGAAAGAAACTAATCTGGCCATTCGTCGCTTTCATATATCTTATTACAGATATGTTAGCTCTTTCTCTCCTTTATTTCCAAGAATTTTAAAAAGCTCTATCAGTAAACCATCAATCCCACCTGCTTTGCGATTCTTCATTTCATTCAGAGCTTTTTGTACCTCCCCTTCCAAAATTCTGTATCCTTTTTCATCTTCTAATACTCTTGTCTCATCTTCTATTTCTATACCAGTTGTTCTTTGACCGTACTCATATAGGCACTCTACATACTCTTTCCATCTTTCCCTTACTTATTCAGTTTTATACATCAATATGTCAACATTTCGTTTTATTTCTATACTGGTCCTGCTTTTCCTCCCTTCAAATACCAGTACTGAAGCTAATTTATATATCATTCCAGATTTCCCTTCCTTTTCTAGTTTTTCTATTTCCTCACATCTCTCTTTCATCCAGGTGTAGTGTACGGCATTTATAAACTGGTATGTCAGTGTGATTGTTGAAAATACATTTTAGGCAGAATAGAGTTCTCAATTTTTTAAAATCGCCTTTCAACTTTTGGGTCTTTTTTTTTACTGTTTTCGAGACGTTTTAAAATTAATTTTAGGTAATTCTAAAGGACATTTTCGGGCATTTACTCGTCATCAGATTCCGAACCCTGTTATCACAGTACAGCAGGATTACAAATTAATGTTACAATATTCAAAAGTACATTAAAAAGGCTTGATAATACACTACTGTACGTATATGCCATAACAAAGAGAACCAGGCGAGTTGTCCGTGTGCGTAGGGGCGCGCAGCTGTGAGCTTGCATCCGGCAGATACTCGGTTAGAACCCCACTGTCGGAAGCCCTGAAGATGGTTTTCCATTTTCATATCAGGAAAATACTGGGGCTGACCCTTAATTACACCACGGCCGCTTCCTTACCACTCCTAGATCTTTCGTGTCACATCGTCGCTATAAGACCTATCTGTGTCGGTGCGACGTAATGCAAATGTAAAAAAACGGAGAAGTACCAAGGAAGTGGCTGCGCAGTTTCGGTCACGTAGCTATCAGCTTGCATTCGGGAGATAGTGGGTTCGAGCCCCATTGTAGCCAGCTCTGAATATGGTTTTCATGTTTTCCCATTTCCATACCAGGTAAATGCTGGGACTGTACCTCAATTAATTAAATGATTAATTAATTAAATAAGGCCATGGTCGTTTCTTTCCCACTCCTAATCCTTTCCCATCCCATTGTCGGCTTAAGACCTATTTGTGTCGGTGTGACGTAAAGCAAGCTGTAACAAAAAGAAACTATGGTCCACAGTAGCCAAAGAGGTGTCACTACCTTATGTTGAAGCCATGCAAAGTTGTTATTCTCAACATTTGTTAAGCGTTCAACTTTATACAATACAATAAATGTTTTTGGCGCGAACACGAAGCCCGATACAGTACTGCATTGTTTTACTATGCGATGAAAACAGTCTTAATTAATACTAATTCCGAATTAGTGAAGTCCGAAGTAGTAAGGTTTTATTTTATGAAGGAATATCTTAATATTTTCTAGAGTGTCTTATGGACATTAAGCTTTAAATTTTCAAAAAAGCCATTAAAATTTTGTAGTATGTACTCGTAAATCCCACTGACATGAAATAATAAATATATTAGAGTTCCTAATCCGAACTAATATGGACTGGGCCCTAATCGGAGTAAGACATTTTGTGATTCACTGAAAAATCGTTCCTAAAATGAAGCATTGATCTGGCTTCAGATATTAACTTACAAGTGCTGCCGCAAATAGCGAGCGGTTCATGAGGAAATCATGAAAGAAGAAAATGTTGCCGAGCCTCACATGCGTTGGAAGTTCAGGGGATGTGAATTTAATAACAGTAACCTTGGGCTCGTTCAACAAATTCCTGAGTGTAATGAAGCAACTGAATATGACGTTAGCGAGTGGACTGCCAGATGACGGCCATCAGGTGCATACAGATGAACACATTGTTCTCTGGTTCAACTAAAGTCTGGGATTCATGAGGAAGAGGTCATGGTGGTGGTGTTATTTGGAATTTTTTTTTTTTTTTTGCTTTGAGAGGAAGTACAGCTGGGCAAGCATCTTATGTTAACACTAACCAGAAGGAAAATGAATGAAGGTATCGGAAGGGCGTGAGTATAAAGGACTCCTGAGGTCTCGCAAAATGTATACCATCGCAGTCGGAGAAGAACAAGAGTTAACCAAGGACGGAGAAGAACAAGAATTAGCCAAGGACGGTGAAGAATAAGAGTTAACCAAGGACGGTGAAGAACAAGAGTTAACCAAGGACGGAGAAGAACAAGAGTTAACCAAGGACGGTGAAGAACAAGAGTTAACCAAGGACGGAGAACAAGAGTTAACCAAGGACGGAGAAGAACAAGAGTTAACCAAGGACGGTGAAGAACAAGAGTTAACCAAGGACGGTGAAGAACAAGAGTTAACCAAGGACGGAAAACAAGAGTTAACCAAGGACGGAGAAGAACAAGAGTTAACCAAGGACGGTGAAGAACAAGAGTTAACCAAGGACGGTGAAGAACAAGAGTTAACTAAGTACGGAGAAGAACAAAAGTTTACCAAGGACGGAGAACAAGAGTTAACCAAGGACGGAGAAGAACAACAGTTTACCAATGACGGAGAAGAACAAGAGTTTACCAAGGACTGTGAAGAACAAGAGTTAACCAAGGACGGTGAAGAACAAGAGTTAACCAAGGACGGAGAAGAACAAGAGTTAACCAAGGACGGTGAAGAACAAGAGTTAACCAAGGACGGTGAAGAACAAGAGTTAACCAAGGACGGAGAAGAACAAGAATTAACCAAAGACGGTGAAGAACAAGAGTTAACTAAGGACGGAGAAGAACAAGAGTTTACCAAGTACGGTGAAGAACAAGAGTTAACTAAGGACGGAGAAGAACAAGAGTTTACCAAGGACGGAGAAGAACAAGAGTTAACTAAGGACGGAGAAGAACAAGAGTTTACCAAGGACGGAGAAGAACAAGAGTTAACCAAGGACAGTGAAGAACAAGAGTTAACCAAGGACGGTGAAGAATAAGAGTTTACCAAGGACCGAGAAGAACAAGAGTTGACCAAGGGAGATCGGGTAGGAAAGATTAAGGCGAGGAGCGTGACACAAGTAATAAAAATCAATGCCAGACCCAAGGTCGCCAACTAGTAATACTTTATTTTCTTTCATTGGAATTGCTTGTTGTATTCTCGTTGTTGTTGTTGTTGTTGTTGTTGCTGTTGTTGTTGTTGTTGTTGTTGTTGTTGTTGTTGTTGTTGTTGCTGTTGAGTAGTTATGTTTTTACTTTATTATCTCTTGTAGTGTTAAGCTAGTAGTAAGATCAACCTATAGTATTGTAAGCCACAGTGTTAAATACTGGACATACTTAAGTTGTGTGTGAATTTGTAAATGATGATTATGGATTTAGAATGTTAAACTAGGAGTGTTTCTTATGATATTTTATCTCCATGGAATTGCCTGTTGTACTCTTGTTGTTGTAGTGGTTTTTTTTGTTGTTGTTGGGTAATTATGTTGAACTTTACTTTATTATCACACTACTGTAAGTGAACAGTGCCACCGGGATATTTCCCAATTGCGATGTATTTTAATAATAATAATGATAATAATAATGTAACCAACGGTCCAAATATGAAAGCTCCTGGATTCCCTTTTAGGCGCCTTTTACAACATACAGAGTATATTTTGGATGTATTCTACTGCCCCCAACCACAGGGGAATTATGAGGAAGAGAAAGATGACAAAGCAGATGACCACAGTGATCAACTTGTTTGAAATTTAGAGGCCGCGGCCGCCTTGTCTTGCCGTTCACTACATCAAGCAATACTCAACTGCTACGTCTTATGATGTAACGTTTATGAGTTGCTGGATTAGTATTTTTGTTATCACCCAGTAGATTCCAATCATTGCGACAAAAGGCATTAAAGGACTTTCTAAAGGAAAGCAATCAGTGACTAGTATTTGTTCGTATAAAGTTACATTTAATTTTTAAGTAAAGTAGCGTTTTCAAATTTCAGTTCGGATTAACCGGACTTTCTGATTAACGGGGTTCGGATTAGCGAGACTCCACTGCATATAAACTTCAATCAGAATTATTATAGGTAATTATTCATCATCATCTGTTTACCCTCCAGGTTCGGCTTTTCCCTCGGACTCAGCGAGGGATCCCACCTCTACCGCCTCAAGGGCAGTGTCCCGGAGCTTCAGACTCTTGGTCGGGGGATACAACTGGGGAGTATGACCAGTACCTCGCCCAGACGGCCTCACCTGCTATGCTGAACAGGGGCCTTGTGGAGGGATGGGAAGATTGGAAGGGATGGGCAAGGAAGAAGGAAGGAAACGGTCGTGGCCTTAAGTTAGGTATCATCCCGGCATTCGCCTGGAGGAGAAGTGGGAAACCACGGAAAACCACTTCGAGGATGGCTGAGGTGGGAATCGAACCCACCTCTACTCAGTTGACCTCCCGAGGCTGAGTGGACCCCGTTCCAGCCCTCGTACCTCTTTTCAAATTTCGTGGCAGAGCCGGGAATCGAACCCAGACCTCCGGGGGTGGCAGCTAATCACGCTAACCACTACACCACAGAGGCGGACATAGGTAATTATTACTAGGTTATTTATTAGCTCATGGATATCAATGAATGTATGTTAAGCATGCAACATTTCATTAGGTTCACGTGTAGTTGCTTAGCCATTTAAAAAATTGAGGTAGTGAAAGATGCACCCCGTCCAGATATTGAGAAACAAGGCTAACACTTATAAAGGAAGACATACCGTGGAGTTCATTCAACCTACAACAGAAATGAATAAAGCCTATTAGGTTACTGTCTACGGAAAAAAGGTGAATAGTCATATAGTTCACCAGTATATCTTACTTTGTGCTGATATTACGAGTTATCTTCCGCTCCTTCATCGTCCTTAACGGATATAACTTTGTTACGTTGTAGAATAATCAATAATTCCACAGAACGTCCTAGAAATACATTTAACTTCTTAACCAAAACTATGCAAGATATTAACTGACTCCTCAATTGATTAACGCCCTCGATTCATTATTCAAAATCACGGGATCGAAGTTTTAAACAATCCTTTTGCATGTAAGAATGCTTAAATGAGAGATACACCTATCGGTAGATATACTAGTACCTTAAGGAACTCCCTTTTCAGGAAAACATTTGAGTCCTCCAGTGTGTCTGGAAATCTATAGCAATTGAACGTGTTTTAACGACGGAGTAATATTAATATTATTATTATTATTATTATTATTATTATTATTATTATTATTATTATTATTATTATTATTATTATTATTATTATTATTATTATTATTATTAAACCCTTCTCATTTCCATACCATATCATCAGAATATGCCTAGAATGACAGATCGATTTACAGTATTTTACAGGTCCTTATTTAACTGGCTACATAATGTACAATGGTCAATGTTTTACATGAAACTTTCTATTCGTGTCAACAAAAGTATGAATTTACTACTGATTTAATTTTATGTACATTTATACTTAATAATATATTTTTCGAAACACGTTGTTGGCACGAAGATAAAATATTTCAAAAATAGAAAGCGAAATGTCCGCCTCTGTGGTGTAGTGGTTAGCGTGATTAGCTGCCACCCCCGGAGGTCGGGGTTCGATTCCCGGCTCTGCCACGAAAATTTGACAAGTGGTACGAGGGCTGGAATGGGGTCCACTCAGCCTCGGGAGGTCAACTGAGGTCCCACCTCAGCCATCCTCGAAGTGGTTTTCCGTGGTTTTCCACTTCTCCTCCAGGCGAATGAAAACTTAAGGCCACGGCCGCTTCCTTCCCTCTTCCTTGTCTATCCCTTTCAATCTTCCCATCCCTCCACAAGGCCCCTGTTCAGATAGCAGGTGAGGCCGCCTGGGCGAGGTACTGGTCATTCTCCCCAGTTCTATCCCCCGACCAAGAGTCTGAAGCTCCAGAACACTGCCCTTGAGGCGGTAGAGGTGGGATCCCTCGCTGAGTCCGAGGGAAAACAGATGATGATGATGATGATGATGATGATGATGATGATGATGATGATGATGATGATGATGAAAGCGAAATATTACGAAAATTCAATTCAGTTTCTATGTGACATATCCCAATTCCTCTCAATGGAATATCCAAGGAAGTAGTTAACAAAAAATACCACACACATGTGTTCAGTTATTTATATGCTGAATGTAAAATACAACACGAAGTTTAACAGTTCATTGTGTGGAAACAAGTGAGCGTATCTATTCTCCGCTAACATACACCAGAGGAAGTGAAAATTGCAACACAACGAAGGAAGAGGTAATTCATGTTGATATTGGAGATGTGGAATAGTGGCAGATAGATACAATGATACCGCTTTCAAGCCAATCGGATTGTTCCCCACCTGATTGATTTTGGACGACCCATCTCCTCTATGCAAAGTCCAGAGAGTTTAGTTGACGTGTAGTCTGTGCGTGTTCGCTTGTGAAACACTCCTCATGACGGGTATGAGCAGGATGTCAAAAATAGTTACCAGTTTATAGGGCCCAATTATTGGTCTGCGTGAGTATGGGTTATTTGTACAGGTTCTAGATGAACGTTTTGACCGAAATGTATCTACAGTACAACGTGTATGTCTGTAGTTGTCAAATGAAGGTACACATGCTCGGAGACCTGGAATGGGACCAAGCCGATGTAAAATAATGCATCAGGATAGTCGTATAATTCGGGTGTCTCGAACAGATCCGCCGAACATTTGTAATAGAAATTCGAACTGCTATGGCATCTTGATCCCATGTCCCTGCTGACATTTTTCCACTGACCCCATTACACCGACGTGTCAGGCTATTCTGGTGCCGGGAAACGTCACGCTGGGCCGACGAATGGTATAGTATCATCTGCAGTGATGAATCACCTTTTTGTCTTGGCCGTTATTATTATCGTCGCAGTCCTATCCGATGGCGTTCCAGAGAGAGGGGCCACGCCGATCTTGTTGTCGAGAGGCACATCGGACCAATAACAATTCTGACGAGACTAGCTTCCGTGTGTAATCACTATTAGTGATTGTTGAGTGCACAATGACTGCTCGACAATATATGGACAGGGTTATCAATACTGTGGTTGTCCCTCTCATGGCGACCATTGCAAATGGAATGTTTCAGCAGGACAATGTCCACCCCTTACACTACAGACATCTTCAGGGAAGCTCTCCAATACAATACACATTCACAGTGGCTCGCTAGATCCCCGGTCCTAAGCACCTTTGAAAATGCGTGATTCATGATACGCAGGCGCCTACAAAATTCTCCTCAGCCACCCCAAACTGTCCATGAATTGACCCTCCCGGTGCCGCAATTCCACAGGACGTGATCCACAGGGCTCCATGCAGCATTGGAGGGTATCATCTGTGCCGATACGTATCCACATGTGCACCTGTACATGTTCCCATCGTACGACTACCTCACACCCGACCACCTGAGGCGCTGTAGCCATGCCCCTTGATTTATGCTCCCAAGACTAATTGAAAGCTAAATTTTCCCCCTACGTAAACGACACATAAAATGCTAACAACCGTCAGATATAACCACACTAAAGGCACATAGTAAGTAGTCCTAAGTAGTAAAGTTATGTCGTTATTTGGGACTCTGGGGGTTAAAATTATTTATTTTGACATGAATTACGAATTACCCGTCCAGCTCCGTGGCTGACTGATTAGCATGCTGTTCTTTGATCCAAGGGGTTCCGAATTCGATTCCCGACCGGATGGGTGATTTTAACCTTCATTTCTTAATTTCTCTGGATCGGCGACTTGATGTTTGTGCCGTCTTCAACACTACATTCTCTTCTATTTAGAGCTCCATCCTCATAGATGTACAGGTCTCCCATGGATGTAGGCTCGATTAAAGACCTTCACTAGACTCCTACGGAGACCATACGTCGTCATTATTTATTACGGATAGCTTAACCAATAATACAGTACCTATATGCAGTTTCAGTGTACAAACATGAACTGCTATATCTATCGATGTTGAGTCCACAGTCTTTCAGAATGAACTAGATACTTCAATGACTTTCTGTCTCCAGTTGTACCTAAGTTACTACGTAACGAATCCACATCTCCAAGCTTAGGCAATATTTGTATTCCATTAACAGTATATTGTACTTCAACATCCGTATTGTTTTCGCATTTTAAATGTGTTTATTTCATTATTTGAGTAACATTGGTGATACTGGGGGACTCGGTTTTATTATTTACACTGTGTAAGGGAGTACTCCATTTCAGACTCAAACAACACAACAGAATTTGAAGAATAATATTCATTGCGAAAATTGTTTATTTGAGGAATAGAAACAAATTGAACATCGAGAAAAGCAACTCGTCTCGAAAGATTCTTACACACAGAGCGAATCTGCAGTTCACCAATTACTGCATTTTGGCAGTGGTCTAGCTAGGTACGTATGAGATTGGGGACAGTCCTTTATTGTCGAGAAATATAATGCTAAACCTCCATAAGCTAATGTAATAATAATAATAATAATAATAATAATAATAATAATAATAATAGTAATAATAATAATAATAATAATGATATTTTCTTCAATACGGTTTTAGGAGACGCCGAGGTGCCGGAATATCGTCCCGCGGGAGTTCTTTTACGTGCCAATAAATCTACCGACACGAGGTTAGCGTATCTGAGCACCTTCAAATACCAACGGACTGAGCCAGGATCGAACCAGCCAAGTTGGGGTCGGAAGGCCAGCGCCTGAGCCGCTCAGCCCGGCAGAAGCTGATGTTAGTTGCAGGATGATGATGATGACGATGATGGAACACTTATATCTCCATTATAGACTGTTGGATCTTTCAGCATTCAATCTGCAAAACTCTGTGAATTAACTCGGCCGTTATACTGGGCTTTCGAGACCGGGGCCGCCATCTCACCGTCAGATAGCTCCTCAATTCTAATCACGTAGGCTGAGTGGACCTCGAACCAGCCCTCAGGTCGAGAGAAAAATCCCTGACCTGGCCGGGAATTGAACCCGGGACCTCCGGGCGAGAGGCATGCACGCTACCCCTACACCACGGGGCCGGCTTCATTTAGCTTCATACCTCACCATTAAATCATTAAAACTGAGTATGTTCATCATCGTGTTGGTATCCCTCTGATTATTTCACCCACCATGGCCGAGTCCGTTATTCTCTCAGCTAACTTATCTTCCTCCATTCGCCTCACATGAAGCCATCAGCGAAGCCGACTTATCCACACAGCTTTACCCATCGAGTTCATTCCTAACCTATCTTTAAATCTCCTCATTATGAATGATGTTACCACCTGTTTGTACCAGCAATCATTCTCCTTACCATCATATCTGTTACTTCATACTTTTGAATAAGTTATCATCTAAAAACACCCAGCGTTCACATCCATGCAGTAACATCTACCTGAAAATAGAACGATGTAAAGATAATTTAATCTGAGATCTCACTTCTTTCATATAGAATATCGTTCATCGCAACTGTGATATCACTGAATAATAATAATAATAATAATAATAATAATAATAATAATAATAATAATAATAATAATAATAATAATAGAGGGCGTGATTAGCTCATTGGCTTAGCTGCTGCCTTCTCACTCAGAAGGCTGAGGTTCGAATTCCGGTCGATTCTGGATTGCGATTTTCATCTCAAAAATCGCGTGCCGTTAAGAAGGGCTTCCGGCATAAATCTCCCAGCCAAAAGAGCTGAAGAAATATATAAATTAATAATAATAATAATAATAATAATAATAATAATAATAATAATAATAATTTCCAGCTCCTTGACTGAATGGGCTGAGTAGTAGAAGCCTTCGATTAACAGGACCCCTGGCGCGATTCTCACTCGGGCTGGGGATTTTAGCTGCATCTGATACATATCTCTGGTTTGATGGCAGGGAATTTGTGCTCACCGAAATACACACACTTTCATAGAGACAACACACCACAAAACGAACTGACATAGAACACGCTATAGTGAATACATTACTCTTAGAAAGACTTCCGGCCGTAAAACTATATTTAGTCCATATTTAGTGCCGATCCCAAGGAAAAAAAGAAATAATAATATAAATTCGTGGTTTAACATCCCTTCAAATACTCGTGAGAGAAACGCATGAGTCGGCGTATTTTGTAATGGAAAGATACTCAGTAAATCTACTGACACGTTACTAATTTTACGTCCCATTAACTATACTCTTACGATATTCGGGGACATCGAGGTGCCGAAATTTTGCCCCGTAGGAGTCGTTTTACGTGGTGGTAAATATATCGATAAGAGTCTGGCGTATTTGAGTACGGCTACCTTTAAATACCGCCGGACTGAGTTGGGTTCGAACCTGCCAACTTGGACTCAGGAGGTAAGAGCTTCAACCGCCTGAACCACTCGCTCTGGCTACTGATTCGTGTATATGTATTTAATTGCCAATCAACGGTCTTAGGACCCGATATCGCAATCTAGACCATATAAGGCAAACGCCTGACCGAGTAAACTATCGCATGCGAAGCTGCGGAGACAGACTTGTTGAGAGTAGTTCTGTCTCGTTCTAGTAAATCGAAATAAAATTCTTTCATTGAGAAATTAAGCGTCATATTTATTTTTTATCATTGTAATGCGGATGAAGTGTAGCGTCTTCCTTTCTCTTTGCTTACGTTCTTTATTTACCTTTGTGACTCCAAAACATTGGTGGTGCAGCTATTAGGTTTTTCATGAATACGAAATTCTCCTGTAGTTCCCAGCCGTGAGAGAGAGCCTACATTATGTGTCTTGATACAGCGCGATTCACCCTCCTCCCATCCTCTAGGAGACTCAGTGTAATGGTATTACCGTTCTGGAACTGGTACACCAAGAAATGGCGTGTAATCACCCATAATGCACAACTTACTGCTTTAAGGAAAGCTGTGTAGTGAAGCTTGCCAACAGAATCCTTGGAATAGGAATCCCTTCTGTGTATCATCCTGCAAGCCTTGAAAATAACAGAATGAAAGAAATTATATTCTGGAAACATTACATAGTGAGCCCTTATTGAAGTGTAGAAACGGGGGCAATATATTACATAAGAAACGCCGAATATGTCAAAGGAGTATTGTAAATAAACACCAAGTATAGGAACATGTTTTAACCCTCGTTTCGAGTCGGAAAGAAAAATAATCTAAACTCTTTGTTAACTGAAGTGTCACAAAATACAATCACATTTCCTAAAACTACAGAAAACACATTTTGCTCGCCGATTACAGCTACTTCATGAGAACTTAAGGTCCCATTCAACTTCAGTATTTGATGCATGGTAAAAAAATACAGTTCTAGAGAAAAACAAACGTTTGCCGGTTCCATCTCGTGTTTAGGTGAAACTACACAACAACAAAAACATAAAGAGGGATCACATTGTAAAATCGTAATTTTTAACAGCAATATTTTATGAAAATTATTACATTAAAAAGTTTTATAAGTATACAAATTTGTATTCTGCAGTTTTGGAGAGGTATGTGATGTTTAGAGACCGTAAATCAACTGCAGGAACTACTTTGAACCCCTAAGTGCTAGGCGCTCGTTAATTAAAGTGATCCACTTATTTTTTCGTCAGTGTAGTAACACCACTTCACATGAAGTGTGGAGTAGTTATTTTGCACGCATTGTTTAAAGGGAAGTCCCAAAGGGTGCGTTGAATAATACACAAGGGACTTCATATGAGGTGTGTGCGTGCGAAAGGGTTAAGTTAAAGTGCGAGTTGAAGTGGTACTCGTCAGTCAGCTGATAGCTAAGGCATTTGCTAATAGTCAAATGTCTTCTTTAAGGGTGACCTTCTGACACCTGTAGAATTCTGAACTAGAGCATTGGTGTTCCCTCTCCCGTTCTCATCACGACTAGCTTTCTGAACCTAAAACCTCATTTCCAATGTTCAAATTCTAATTAGTTCTTATCCTGACGCGTTTGATCCATTGTTCTTCTCTCATCTTTATATACAAAAATTCAGCCTGCGTATGTTTGTGATCGCAAAACTCTACAAGTAGTCGGCAGATTGACTTGAAAATTTGACACAACATTGCATTAAAATACGGGCGTGTTTAGGAAGTGGCTTGAACGAAATCGGATAGGTAGTTTTTTTTAAATAATTAATGGAATGGGGCATGGCTCTTTAGTGTCGGGAGAGTCCGAGGACAAGTTCGGCTCGCCAGATGCAGGTCTCTTGATTTGACCTGTGCGTCGTGATGAGGATGAAATGATGATGAAGACGACACATACACCCAGCCCCCATGCCAGCGAAATTAACCAATTACGGTTAAAATTCCCGACCCTGCCGGGAATCGAACCCGGGACCCCTGTCACCAAAGGCCAGCACGCTAAACATTCATCCATGGAGAATGTTATGGAATTAAATTAATTACAAAGCCGTGCCAAGATTGGATCCATCTTGATGGACAGATTGTCGCTAGGCGACAACGACTTACGCTATATATAATTATAGTCCGGTATGAATTGCTGAGTATAGGAGGATGGGAACACGCCGCCATATTTTATGAAGGACCTTTCTTGCTAGGAGGTTCATGTAATTAGGCAACTCATTGCCTGTTATTTAGAAATAGGAATCCAACATGCCGTGATCGAGATGTACTTTCATGTTACTAGGCAGCTCATTGCCTGTTATTGTAAATGTGAATAAACATGAATAAATGTGTCCTGTACTCGCAAAACTCTAAAAGTAGTCGATCGTCGTCTGCGTTTTCGTCAGCCATAGTACGAGTTTTATGAATTGAAAGGAAAAGAAGAGCAGTGCAATAGTCTCTACAACGTCAACAACAATTAGATCAATAGCTAAGACGTATACAGTTGCAATATATGAATGATCGAGCTTCATATCCTTAAGTAATAATAAAAGATTCTTAGTCATAGTACGGAAGCCTTTAGTTTTAAGTCAAAGTACCACATTCATCTGTAATGCCTCGCCCACGTTCGAAAATAGGCCGCCGTTCTCAACACGCAATCACAGAACGTCAATGGATATCAAACCGCACTGATCAAGAACGTTTAGATGACAATAAACGTTTCTGATTCAGAACTTCTCAGAGGGGAGCAGAAGAATCGGCAGATCATGGGGAAGAAAGACTTTCAGTCTTACGAGTTGAATCGAGAAGAAGAGCAGCACAGTAGTCTCAACAACGCCAGGTACAATTAGATCAATAGCAAAGACGTATGCAGTTGCAATATCTCAATGATCGAGCTTCATATCACCGAACTGCTTTTTCATACGAACAGGATATTCAATACAATACAATACAATACCCCATGTAAATTCGTTCAAATCGGAAAAAATGGACAAAGCTTGTCCGCACTGCACAGCAATGAAATTTAAAGGGAAACCCCCGGGAATGTGCTGCGCGAGCGGAAAACTGAAGAACCACTGAAAAGTTTGTTAAATGGAATTATTTATGATTAAAAACATTTCCTCAAAAACATAAGAAATTACAATTCCTGTTTCCAGATAACTTAATTCGGCACTAATATTATAGCGGAGCATTTTATGCAAACATTTAAAATTCAGGGACAAATTGACCACAGATCATTAGTCTTTACTTCCTTTTCCCAGTAATAATCATCAATTTCTCCAAATCTATTTAATCGGAGATTTAATTCGAGTATTCAAAAGTGCGATTGATCTCATGTTCGCTAGAACACATCTTTCATATCAGACTGAGCCACAGCGAAGCGTGGCCGGGTTTAGCTAGTCTATATATATACTAATATTATAAAGAGGAAAAAAATGTTTGTTTGTAACGAATAGACTCAAAAACTACTGAACCGATTTTATAAATTGCTTCACCTATAGAAAGCTACATTGCAAATGAGTAACATGGGCTGTATTTTATTTTCAAAACAATTCGAGGTGGGGGGCACGGGGGGGAGATACAAAAATAATAGGCTAATATAGGCAAAATATCGAATTTGTCGTGTAAGGACGAGACAAAGCTCAATTTAACCCCCTTGACGCAAAGAACAAAACACGGTAAGCCCTACGGGCCCGAAAACCATGTTTTAAGACCCTAAGACCAACCATTATGGAGATATTGGCATCACACTACCCCTCCTCTAGGAATCTGATGAAGTTATGAACTGTCGTAACCATGGCAACGTCAGCTCTAGGATTCTACAGCAGCGAAATTTTCTACAATAAATCACAAAAAACTAACAAGTTACAGACATGAAAATTGATATTTGGAATCCCCTTTAAAAATAAAAGAGAAATATTCGTTTTCAGAAAATCCACTTAAGGGGGAGGGGTGTGAAAAGAAGTGAGGAAGGAGTTGAATTATTTATGTCAGGATACATATATCTCAAAAAATGAATTACAGACTTTAAAACTGGTACATGGAATCTCCTTTAAAAATGAACACACTTTCTTGAAAAAGACACTTGAAAAGAATAAAAAAGCGGGTGAATTTTTAAAATGAGTATTTCTTCTATCGCTTTACCCACACCTGTGGCGTTGCGGGTGCGAACTGTGTAGCACATATGGATTTGACCCCTTTTACGGCTTGATGCCCTTCCCGACGTCAACCGTATGTGTAGGGATGTAATTTATGCTTATATACTAATATTATAAAGAGGAAACATTTGTATATTTGTTTGTAACGGATAGACTCAAAAAATACTGAACCGATTTTAAAAATTACTTCACCTATAGAAAGCTACATTGCCAGTGAGTAACATGAGCTGTATTTCATTTTCAAAGCAATTCGAGGGGAGGCGACGGGAGGAAGACATAAAAATATTATAATAGACTAATATAGGGGAAATCGAATTTGTCGTACAAGGACGAGACAAAGCCCATTTTAAGCCCCTTGACGCAAAGAACAAAACTCGGTAAACCCTAGGGGTTCGTAAACAATGTTTTAAGGCCCTAAAACCAACCGTTGTGGAGGTGTTGGAACCACACTACCCCTGCTCTAGGAATCGGATAAAGAAACGAACGGCCGTAACCATGGCAACGTCAGCTCCAGGATTCTACAGCAGCTAGATTATGCATGTAAGTTTGGGCATAGCTGGCAGCCAAAATTGATACACATATGACTTACTGTCTGGAAAATATAAACTATTGGGTAAGACGCTCATAGCACTCCTTTGGGCGGGGATGGATAGAGAATGAAGTATAAAAATAATAGCCCCGGAGATCTCCGTAGTACGGCGACCAGCGGTTGCCGACGGGCCTCCGTTTTTACGTACTGGCTTAGGTTTTAGCATTTTGCAGAGTCTGTTACCTATAGTTTAAACTATTTTCTATCAAACCATGGAGTAGTAGGATCACTGATGTTATTAGTGCCGATATTTTGGTCCACTTTTACGATCATTGTAACCATGAAAACAACCTATATACTGTACAGAATTGTTAAGATGGTGCGCCCCATGACTTGAATAAATTTCTCAACATTTATACTCACATTCATTATATGATGTGCGACATGAGTGACAAGCCCTGAGAATTATAATTCTCGATAATTCAAGTAGTTTTTATGCATCGCGTATTTCCTTGATCATTTGTAATGGTTACGAAATGTTGGATCAAACAAATACATGCAATAATATTTATATTTGTGGTACTATCTAGCGGAAGTATACTTACACTAAAGCTGCAGCTTTGTGAAGGGAGCATGTATATCTAGGTGGGAATGAAGGAAAATCATGATAGCAAAAGATCTTAGAGGTCGACGCTAATTAAGAACTAATATTTTGAGGCCCCCATGAAGAAAAGAAGAAGATACTTACACTATAATTCCAAACATGACAAATATTGTCTACGTACTTAAGTAAATACACAAGTGATATAAATAAAGGCCTTAATTACTGTAAATAATACAATGATATATGTATATTTCACTACCTGCTTAGATGGAAGAGAAGGCCTAAAGGCCTTAATCATACCAGGTAAAATAAAATATTACTAAAGAAGTCAGTCACACCGATAGTAAGAGTAACTAAAGCCAGTTTCTGATAACCCGTACGAAGAACGGGTACTCCTGCTGGTGAGTTATTAATTAATAATATCGCATTCAACGCATACCTTAATTCTTATTTTATTATATGATACTAATTATTATTTTAGGGGCTGCCTGGCCGAGGCGTAAAGGCGTGCTCGGTTCGCCCGGAAGGACGTGGGTTCGAATTCCCGTCAGGAAGTCGTAAAATTTAAGAAACGAGATTTCCACTTCCGGCGGTGCAAATGGCCTTGAGGTTCACTCAGCCTACACCAAAAATGAGTATCAGGTTAATTCCTGGGGGCAAAGGCGGCCGGGCGTAGAGCTAACCACTTTACCCCATCACGTGCCGAGATTAACAATGGTGGAAGCCTTTACCTCCCACTCCTCCAAGGGCCTTCATGGCCTGTACGGAGGTGACTTTGCTTTGCTTTGCTAATTATTATTTTATTGGTATAGACTTACATTAATTATTTATTTTAAAATGCTATTGTATCAGCACAATGATTGATTTTTTTTTCACCACACTGCCAGTGAGTGGGAAATGCCAACAAGGTTTGAAGTTAATGACATCTTATGTGGGATTTTATTTTTTGTTAGTTTTCTTTATTATAATTGTCTGTGGTGACTCTATTCCCGTTTATTAGTGCAAGCTGAATAATTAGCAAGCTAACTCTTTATACTCAGTCATAGATACCGTCCCGATGAGGTCGATTCATCCATGACTCGCTTCAGATATCCTTTAGAAAGTACGCAAATATAATAAAGAGGGATAAATCGATGCATAGACTAGCACAATTTACGAAACAAATTACGAAATCCGTCGCACTGTGCATACCCTATGCCATTTCCATAAAATCCTTCATAGTTCACAGCCATTTTACCTTATTTCATATTTGTAATACCTCTCTTCTTACCACAGTCTTAACACCAGATCTACTAATAGCTACATCCTTGATTTACCTACCAATAGAACTGCCATCTACGATAAATCATTCACAGTAATTGCCTGCCGTGAGTGGAACCTCCTTCCCGAAATTATCGGAGGGTTAAGCGCTATTCGCACTTTCAAGGAAACACTTTGGAGACATTTTATGCACCAGTAAGAATCATCTGCAAACCTGATGCTGCTACTCACAACCATTCTGTTGTCATGGATGTCCTGGTAGAAGATTAGTCTAAAATTCTTACCCGATTTGTTTTTTCAAATGTTATCAAACTGTATGTACTACCTCTTTATTTTTACATGTAGGTTATTAGTTTTAAGAATGTATACTTTTATTATATCTGATTTATTTAATCTTAATTTAATCTTAATTTATTTCATCTTAATTTAATCTTATCATTCTTGGATTATTATTAATTTAATTTGTATTAAATCTAATTACTGTAAATAATACAATGATATATGTATATTTCACTACCTGCTTAGATGGAAGAGAAGGCCTAAAGGCCTTAATCATACCAGGTAAAATAAAATATTACTAAACTAAATACTAAATCACAATCTCCAGAATTCACACCCACTCATATATACAGTAACTTGTACTGTGGTGGTAATTATTATTTTAAGCGGAAGTACAACTAGAAAATCATTTTTAATAATAATAATAATAATAATAATAATAATACAAGTTCCGACCATTCGAAGAATAACAGTATCGCCAAAAGAAATGTAAGGACACTAAGGGCATGAAAATTAGATGTTCTAGGCTCGGGCTTGGAATAGAAAAAGAGTTGACGAAGGAGGTCGGATAGGAAAGATGAAAGCGATGAACCTGGCACAAGTAGGTCGAAACAGTGCCGGACTCCGCTAGGATTCTCGTGATCGCCAACACACGCTCCAAGTTAAAACCCGCTTACGACGGACAGGCGATATCATGGATGTACTCCATCCACAGAGGAAGACCCGCACTGTGCAGCCAGGTCAATCGATCTGGAACACTCTAAGCAAACTCATTATAGGACCCGGATTTTGACGCAGTTGATGTTAAAATGTAAACTTATTTAGGGAGAGTTGCACACAGTGTGCTGGTTTTAATAGGCCGTGCCCCCTAATGCTTATGCAAATCTCATTGGAGAATCGTTGTGCGGGCTACAAGATCCTTCCCAACTCCCTTAAAATAGTTTGCATTCTAACCTATTACCGAACATGAAGTCCAGGGTCTAATAATAATAATAATAATAATAATAATAATAATAATAATAATAATAATAATAATAATAATAATATACATAGCCTACATTATCATTATAGACTGTTATGCCTTTCAGCGTTCAGCCTGCAAGCCTCTGTGAATTTACTAAACGTCGCCACAATCCTCGATTTGCAACTAGTGCTGTGGCCTCATTTAGTTCTATACCTCTTATCCTTAAATCGTTAGAAACCGAGTCTAACCATCGTCGTCCTGGTCTCCCTCTACTTCTCTTCTCCATAGCAGAGTCCATGATTCTCCTAGGTAACCTATCCTCCTCCATTCGCCCACCACCGAAGCCGGTTTATGCGTACAGCTTCATCCATCGAGTTCATTCCTAAATTAGCCTTATCTCCTCATTCCGAGTACCCTCCTGCCATTGTTCCCACCTGTTTGTACCAGTAATCATTCTTGCTACTTTCATGTCTGTTACTTCTAACTTATGAATAAGATATCCTGAGTCCACCCAGCTTTCGCTCCCGTAAAGCAAAGTTGGTCTGAAAACAGACCGATGTAAGGATAGTTTCGTCTGGGAGCTGACTTCCTTCTTACAGAATACTACTGATCGCAACTGCGAGCTCACTGCGTTAGCTTTACTACACCTTGATTCAATCTCACTTACTATATTACCATCCTGGGAGAACACACAGCCTAAATACTTGAAATTATCGACCTGTTCTAGCTTTGTATCACCAATCTGACATTCAATTCTGTTGAATTTCTTACCTACTGACATCAGTTTAGTCTTCGAGAGGCTAATTTTCATGCTATACTCATTGCACCTATTTTCAAGTTCCAAGATATTAGACTGCAGGCTTTCGGGACAGTCTGCCATCAAGACCAAGTCGTCAGCATAGGCCAAACTGCTTACTACATTTCCACCTAACTGAATCCCTCCCTGCCATTTTATACCTTTCAGGAGATGATCCATGTAAACTACGAACAGCAAAGGTGAAAGATTACAGCCCTGTCTAACCCCTGTAAGTACCCTGAACCAAGAACTCATTCTACCATCAATTCTCACTGAAGCCCAATTGTCAACATAAATGCCTTTGATTGATTTTAATAATCTACCTTTAATTCCATAGTCCCCCAGTATAGTGATCATCTTTTCCCTCGGTACCCTGTCATATGCTTTCTCTAGATCTACGAAACATAAACACAACTGCCTATTCCTCTCGTAGCATTTTTCAATTACCTGGCGCATACTGAAAATCTGATCCTGACAGCCTCTCTGTGGTCTGAAACCACACTGGTTTTCATCCAACCTCCTCTCAACGACTGACCGCACCCTCCATTCCAAGATGCCAGTGAATACTTTGCCTGCTATACTAATCAATGAGATACCTCGATAGTTGTTGCAATCCTTCCTGTTCCTTTGCTTATAGATAGGTGCAATTACTGCTTTTTGTCCAATAATAATAATAATAATAATAATAATAATAATAATAATAATAATAATAATAATAATAATAATAATAATAATAATAATAATAATAATAATAATAATAATAATAATTAATCATAATAATAATACCCGTGTGGGGATTTACCGGTTACCTCCATCGGGCGCGTCCCATTGGAATTGGAGAAGCTCGCTGGCTCTGCCGCCAGCAGAGTCAGAGGGTAATACGGAAATAAAATACCACCGTGAAAAAAAACTGGTCCCTTGCCAGGGTTACGGCGAAGGCTGGTAAATGACCAGAAGCCAGAAAACATCTTGAGGCAACCTCTAGGGCTAACAACCCTAGTTGTAAAAGGATGGGTACCCGTCCAAAGCAAAGTCAAGTCAAAAAGCATGATGGCACAACATTTCAAGAAACATACCCCAGGGGGGTAGTCTTCGTATAAATCCCTCGTCGTGAACGCCACGGCGCGCGCGTATCGTTCGGATTCTGGGGAAGACTCGACATCATGCAAGAGACGAGTCGGAGCGTCTCGGTGTACCCCGAAGAGTCAAAAACTCAGGCCAAAATCTAAAACCTTTCTAGCAACTTTCAACATAAATTCAGTTACACAAACCGGCAAGCTGAAAACCCTCACCAAAGCTCTTCACGAAAATCAGATATCCATAATAGCCCTACAGGAAACAAGGTACCCAGATGAAGAGATTTTTGAATCCGAAGGCTACCGATTTTTCAAGAGCAAAGCGCAAAGAGGAATCCTCAATGGAGCTGTGATGCTTGGAACCGCGTTTGCTGTTAGAACCAAGATCCTTAAATCGGTTGCAAATTTCGAACCTGTGAATGACAGATTGTCTATACTCACAATTAAATGCGCGAACAAAACCTACGCCCTAGTTAACTCACATCATCCTACAAACGATAAGAACAAGTCTGATCCAGACGAAGTTAATAATTTCTGGGACCTACTGGATGAAAAATTAAACAAAATCCCCAAACACCATGTCAAGCTTCTTTTGGGTGACTTCAATGCCCAACTAGGTCGTGAACAGAAGTACAAGAAAGTTATAGGAAATTACCCTGCTCACAAAAGAACCAATCCCAACGGCAAAAGACTGGTGTCCATTTGCGAAAATCACAACCTGCAGGTCATGTCGACCCACTTTCGCCATCTACCCAGAAAGCAAATGACTTGGCGTTCTCCCGTCCAAGCTCTCGGAGAATTCCAAATTGATCATGTTGCAATCTCCAGGAGAAACAGCCCTGAGATTATGAATGTCAAGGTAAAGAAAGGCATCAATGTGGCCTCGGATCATTATATGTCTCTTATCAAATTCAAACCAATTCCCGCAAACACAAGGAAGACAACCAAACAGATCACACGCTTCGACAATGATAAACTTCGGCAAAGGGTCGAGGAGTTCCAGGAGAAGGCTAGACCAAATGACTGTGACTTTAACAACGCCAAAAGTCTCCTTGTTGAGGCCGCCAAAGACGTTGCAGAAATCAAGAGAAGCAAAAAGCATGCCTGGTGGAATGGTACCTGCGAATCAGTCCTCCAAGAAAGACTCAATGCGTGGAAACAGTACTACAAAACCCAACGTGCCCAAGCAGCTAGGGTGTTCAGAACTGAGAAACGTAAATACGAAAAATCTCTCATAGAAAAGATAGAAAAAAACTTTAGGAAGAATTAAAGCAGAGAGTATTACAGAGACTTCAAACGCAAACTCACTGCCTATAAACCACGATCTCTATGCGTTGAGCGAAAGGACGGCACACTGGCGACGTCAAATGAAGAAAATTGCAGCATTCTGGCAGATTACTTCAATAATTTACTTAATTGCTCTAAACCGCAAAGCGCCATTGAGACCAAGGAACACTTACTCAGGTACCCAGATTCCAGACCACCCGACAGAGATGAAATCAATCGCCACATTGCCCGTCTCAAAAATAACAAAGCGCCGGGGGAAGACTCAGTAGTAGCAGAACTATGGAAATATGCCCCAGAGGAAGCACTTGATATCTTGCAAAAGCAAATAGAAGAAATTTGGAACAAGGAGACCCTACCCAAAGATTGGAAAATAGCTTTGATCCATCCATTACACAAAAAAGGCAGCATGAAGAACATCAACAACTACAGAGGAATATCTTTGCTACTCGTGACTTACAAAATTCTATCACTTGCCATCCTGGAGCGTTTGGAAGCACAAGTCGAACATCAAATAGGTGAATACCAAGGAGGGTTCAGAAAAGGTCGCTCAACAGCTGAACAGATCCAAAATCTCAAAACGATCATCAGATATTGTACACTAAGGTCCAAGCAGTATGTGTCTGTCTTTGTGGACTTTAAGAAAGCGTACGACTCCATTGATCGGGAAGTCCTGCTAAACATCTTAAATGAATTTGGAGTTCATTTGAAACTGCTGGCATTAATTACAGCCACCCTGACCGATACAAAATCCAAGGTGAAGTTCCACGGATGTCTCTCGCATTCCTTTGACATCAAAACAGGAGTCCGACAAGGTGATGGGCTATCCCCGATACTCTTCAACTGTGTTCTTGAAAAGATCATCAGAACCTGGCGGGTGAGATTACAGGAAACCAACTACAGTCCATTGAGAATAGGAACCAAATCCAAGGGGATCGCAACAGACTGCTTAGCATTTGCCGATGATATTGCTGTTCTCTCAAACGACATAGAAACCGCTAGAGCTCAAGTTGAAATTTTAAAGGAAATTGCCGAACAAACGGGTTTGCAGATATCGTTTGAGAAAACAGAAGTAATGACTAACATCAAAGAGGCTCCACCAAAACTCCATACAAAATACGGGGACATCACCCGAGTAGACAAATTCAAATACCTGGGTGAGATCATCATGAAAAATGACTGGACAAAGAAGCACTTCAGGAGCGAGTACGCAAACTGGAAATAGCCTACCAAACATCCCGCACAATCTACAACAAAAAATGCCTTTCCCAAAACACCAAGATACGTTACTATGAAATAATTCTGAAGCCAGTAGTTCTATATGCAGCCGAAACCCTGTCTATAAATGCCAACAAAGGACTCCTTGAAGAACTGGAGAAAAGAGAATGCAAAATTTTGAGAGGAATCTTGGGATCAAAGTACAGAAATGGAATCCATCAAAAGAGATCCAACAAGGAAGTCTACACCAAAATAAAGAAAATTACAGACACAATCAGAAAAAGACGGGCACGATTTTACGGTCATCTGAAAAGAATGGACGGAAGAAAGTTAACTAAAGAAATCTTTCACTTTTTTTATTCAAACCCCAAAACCACAATTCCCTGGTTTAGAAATACCAAAGAAGACCTGCAAATGCTACATATCTCAGCTGAAGACGCCCTTAACAGAGATCTCTTCCGCAAGAAAATATTGACGAACGGGCTAAACCGAGACGAGCAACCGAAGAGAAGACACGGTGCCCCTTGGACAGAGGCGCGTAAGCAGGCCCACTCACAAAGAATGAGGGAAATTTGGGCTCTAAAGAAGGCCAAGTTCAGTGTCAAATGCAACAAGACTTAACGTGGGCCTTGATGGCCCCAGCGAAATATATATTATAATAATAATAATAATAATAATAATAATAATAATAATAATAATAATATTGATAATAATACGAAAACTAATTAGATTAAAAGAACATCCCTTCAACTGCAGTTGGTTTTAAAAACGCTAGATTTCTCGAATTTTGGCCTGAAAATGTATTTTTTTAATATGCAGATCTACTGAAATGAGTCTCCCGCATTTAAGCCCTCTTACATGCTAGCCGACTAGGTTATTCGATTCCACGGTCATGAATTTGAGTATAGAAGAGGAGCACGTTAGTCTACGTATTGTTAGTATTGTTATGCCCAGCTCATTGTCTGAACGGTGAGCGAACTAGTCTTCGGTTCAAAGGACCTCAGGTTCAATTCCCAGCCGTTTCTGGTATTTTAACTCCATTATATTAATTTATCTGGGCCGATGACCTAAGTGTTCGACCTCTCTTTAAACAAGAAGTATGTCTATCATCATGAATTTATCTAGCTCTGGGGCTAGGTATTTGAGTTCTTAATACACATCTTCATCTAAATACACCACTTTACATTACAAGGACACGCAATAGTGAATACATCCCCCCGCCTCCAAATAACTTAGTACCGGGCGAGTTGGCCGTGCGCGTAGAGGCGCGCGGCAGTGAGCTTGCATCCGGGAGATAGTAGGTTCGAATCCCACTGTCGGCAGCCCTGAATATGGTTTTCCGTGGTTTCCCATTTTCACACCAGGCAAATACCTGGGCTGTACCTTAATTGTCGCCACGGTTACTTCCTTCCCACTCCTAGCCCTTTCCTATTCCATCGACGCCATAAAATCTATCTGTGTCGGTGCAACATAAAGCATTTTTTTAAACCTACACTCGGTCTTAAACGTCACTTCTTCTTCTTCTTCTTCTTCTTCTTGATAAGTATTATCCCTCTTTGGCTACAGCCCATTTTTCCTTGGCCTTCTCATTTCTTTCTTACCAGAGTTGCGTATCTACTTGGGTAATCGTTCGCGAAATATAAAGATGCTTGCAGTTTACTTCTTTCACACAGAAAATACCCAAAGCATATCATGCTCCATTATGCTGTTCGAATTAGGGTTCGTGAACATCCTACTAAATATATAGATAAACCTCTTGGATTCAGTAAACATTTTTAACTGTCAACTAACAGAGTAACAGTATCTGTGAATTAAATCTTCGGACTTTTGACCGTTGATCACAATGCATGGAGTTACTAAACTGTACGATTTATTTTAATTTCAACAATACTGTTCTCATCAATCAGTATGATAGAGATCGCCCACAAGAGATTCGCTTTACTCTATCGTCTGGTAGAGAAAACCAAAACTTCGAATAAGCAGCCTAATGGCGTCAAATGAATTAATTAATTAATTAACTCCTGCACACGGCAGCAGAGGTCATATTATTATTATTATTATTATTATTATTATTATTATTATTATTATTATTATTATTATTAACCAATATCATGGAAGGAAACGAATTATTTATTTAATAATATCTGGGTTAAAATGTCAGATTGACAGAGCTTACCTGAAAATATACGTTGTATTTAGAAATTGCTGTGTGGAGATGACTCAGTAGGCTCAATACAGTCTTCGATGCGGCGGCAGCGGCGGCGGCGATGGTGGTGGTGGTGGTTATTGTTTAAGAGGAAGTACAGCTGACAACAATTTTCTCTTAACATTTATCAGAGGAGGAAATAAAGCGATGCCTATCGGCAAAAGAAAGGGAAGGGCCACAAAGTGCATGAACATGAAGGAGACTCCAGACTTCACAAGCCTAACACCATCAAGGTCGGAAGATAACAAGAATTGACCAAGAAGGGAAGTTGGAAAGGGAAGACGAAAGCTAGGAAACTGGCACAAATAAATGGAAGCAAGGTCAGACTCGACTAGAGGACCCGTGATTGCCAACCCTTGCTCTTAAGTTGAGAGCCACAGCAGTTATCTCTTTTGGTCACCTCTAACGACAGGTTGGGGATACCGTGGAGAGGGAGAAATATTTGGTGCGTAACACGGCAACCGCGCCTTTAATCGCGGAATTAGGCAAGTATCTGGGACTTGAAATTATGTTTGGTTTCTCATTATAACTTTAACAACGATGCCAGTCAATTCCTTTTCCTGAAATCACATAAAATATTTTACTTTTCTTTCCCAGATCCACGATGAAAAATTCAGTTTGAACTTGATCTTATTCTTTTATTCTTCCCAAACTTTGGGGGTGATATCTGACTTAACTTATTTGTTCGAGTTCACTGCTTCGTAACATATTTTTCAATTTCCTTCTTTACTTCCGGGGGGATTCCACAGTAGATTTGAATCACGACTAACTGTTCTTCTAGTAGGAAAACTATGATATCATTAAAATTCTTCATTCGAATGCCTATAGCTATTGCGTCAAATTCTTCTCCACCGAGCTCGAAAGCTGCAGTCGCTTAAATGCGGCCAGTATCCAGAATTCGGGAGATAGTGAGTTCGAACCCCACTGTCGGCAGTTCTGAAAATGGTTTCCCGTGGTTTCCCATTTTCACGCTGGGAAAATATTGGAACTGTGCCTTAATTAGGGCCACGGCAGCTACCTTCCCACTCCTAGCCCTTTCCTATCCCATCGTCCTCGTTAGACCTATCTGTGTCGGTGCGACGTAAAGCCAACTGTACAGCAAATTTTAAAAACTTTTCCCACACCATGGTGGGTTCGTGGGTGCGAACTGTATGGCACGTGAGGATTTGGTCCTGTTTTATGGCCGGATGTTCTTCTTGGTTGGTAATGTGGTGCGTTTGGTGTGTAAAATGTATACTACTATATGAAGGGGAGTGTGTTTGGATTAGTAAGGGGGAGAATTTTTCCCTATTTTCTATTTTTAAATGCATTTGTTCAGAGACGTAGGCTTCTAAGTTATAAACCTGTTTTTTGCTATCGCAAGCCAAAAAAAACCCATATTTTTATAGTGCCCACAATCGCCTATTTTATTCGTTTGTGCCTATTCTGTTTGTTTGTTGATACCTGAGCAGCCACATCTTTTGCCGTACAATTTTCGTATTTTCATTCATTCTACAATTCCTATTACTATTCAGTAGCATATTCAGGATCGGCCGATTGGGGCGGGGGGTGTTTATAGTTTTATGATAGAACATAATGAAGGTCCTTGTGCGTGTTTGGTGCGCGCATGCAAGGCTTGTCATTATTAAGACACTGATACAAGTGAATTGTTGATATGTAAACTGCAGTACACTACAACATCTTACATTGAAATACAGAAGAAGAACAATACGATCAAGGTCAACAGTTTTACAGCGAATCGTATGTTCAGTTTACAATCTAAAATCCTACTTTCGAGGCTTCTTAGAAAATATATTCAACAGATCTGTTGATTCTACAGTTATGTCTCCGAATGTTTATTTAATTTATTGTCAGTTTCTTTTCTTTTTTAATTTCCATGGGAGGGTGAGGGGTCTAACCCCCCAGTAATCTCCCCTTCACTAAGACTCTGTTACTATTATAATATGCATGCTGACCTGGCGTATATCAAGTGCCATTTATATGGAATCCCAGGCGTGACCACGAAGTTTCAAGCAAGAAAAAATCCTTTGGTAGGAACTCTTGGCGTTTTAGGCAGATTTCAAAACCTTAGGTCAAGCTGTGAATGACATAGTGTAGCATGTACTTACAGCATATTCCAGGATATAAAACCATAGAGAATAATCCAGAAACTCCGGCACAAGTAATTCTTGAACAGCATGAAATTGCTGAATGCTAGTTTTTCCCCTATTGTTTCGTGTGGAAGTAGAAGTAAGTTTTCACTCCGGAAAAACTTAAGACCTCAACATATATATAAATAATTCACTCTGATACAAATTTTTGCATGGAATAACGTAAGAACTGAGAAATATAGCATTCTCTTTCAAAGTTGTATACCTAATCTATGTTTTATATTTCTGTGGCTATTTTGCTACTTTTTAAGTGCTTATTCCATATGCCTGCCTATTGTATACGCTTTAGTATCCATAAATCCGCGGTCTAGTTGTGGAAAAGAGAAACACTCAGTCTCTGAGTCAAAGGAAATAACCAAACACAGTTAAACCCCCTGAGTCGGCCGGAAATCGAAGCTAGGACTGTCTGAATGGAAGGCCTCGATGCTGACCATTCCGCCAAGAAGCAAGATGTAGAATTTGCGACGGCAGAGGTTATCAAACATGGACACTGTTGTCCTTAGCGACTCTGTCTCTCAAGCAGATAAACCTGGAATAAAAATATTACTACATGAAGTTTCCAGAAACAGACGACATTGCATAGGTCTGAAGAAATGGAATGCAGTGTAGGACGAACGATTTGTAGAGCAGGAGTGCTCCACTGACTTTCTATTTTCTTCTTCCCAGGGTTGACTTTATCTCTCCCATTAGCCGTCCAGATTCCTTGTAGAACATGATGCTGCACACCCAGCATCAGCCTTCCCTGGCCATAAAGTGCCCGCAGGGGGGCGGGGGAGGGACAGACAAATTGTAGGGTTCTCGCAGGGGGGTCGCGCGGTACACACTGGCACTTGTACAAGTTGGACGTGAGGCTGCTGTAATTACATACACTACAATACACGGCATGACCACAACATGCAGTAGCAACAGCAATATGTACGAGCAGGCGATCTCTCATATCTTAGCGCTCTACAGTACTAACCTAGGTACATCATCTGGCATTATTCACAAAAGCTGCCGCTAAACTGAGAAGAAATAATATCATTCAAAAACTTTGTGTAACCGCGTGGGAATCATCTGCGACAACTCTGCAGACTTCTGCATTGAGCCTGGTATACTCTGCGGCGGAATATTGTGCACCAGTATTGTTGAACAGTGCCCGTGTAAACAAAATTGACGTCCAACTTAATAATACTAGGTGTGCCATTTTAGGAACAATCAGGTCTACACCTAAGTCCTAAGTCACACACCACCCTCAAATTTTCGAAAAAGAAAAAAAAATCATTGAGTAGGGAGTACAATAAGATCTTGGCGAACCCTGGACTGCTACTGAATTTTGATATTCCTGACCTCAGATTCAACAGACTTCGTTCAAAACATCCTCCTCCCGCACTCGGAAATAATCCCACTAGATTTAACATCATCGATTCCTGGAGAACAGAATGGCTTCAAAACGCATCAAAAACATTTCATCTGTTACTTTGCATCCCTGAGACAGTCTCTGGGTTTGATCTACCTCGTAAAGGTATGGACAACACTCAATCGGTTGAGAACAGGGCATGGAAGATGTGGAGACTCACTCTTCAAGTAAGGAGTGCAATCCTCACCCGTATGTGACTGTGGCGTACCACCGCAGACCGTTCAACATATTAGGGAAGACTGCAGAAATAAAGCTTACGGAGGAGAGTACGAGGAATTCCTAATGGCAACCCCGAATTCCATCAGATACATCCAAGATCTAGATGTTTGTTTATAATATAGTGATGTACGTATTACGTTTCTCCAAAAAGCCATACGATAAACAAAAAATTACTTTAGGCTACACTATGCTGAAAATGTTTCATTTGTGAAAACGAACCAATCTTTAGAGGATAGCTTCGTTAAGCTGTCGTTATCTGATCAGAAAGAACAGAAACGGCAGAACTCGAGTCCATCACTCTCCAGACAGGTTCATTAATCGTTTCCAGTACCGGATTACCCAATAGTTAGAGTGGGCTGCCACCTATGGGTCGCACACTGATAGGTGCCCCAAGACAGCAGACCAATTTAGACCCCACTTAGTAAACTATGTGGCTATGTGAACTGAGGATATGTTTACGAAAAAATTTGCGAGTAGTTTCTCAATTACAATGGAGAGCTGAGTTTCTTTAAAATAATGTTTGTCGCGCGAATAGCACATCTTTCATACAGTTCATGAAATAGGCAGCTCGGCATTTGTTATACCAAAGTTGGCACATAAGGATATCCCTAGTGACTATTTTTACTGCCCAAATTTCTTTGGTGTCATACAGCTTCATTTTTTAGAATAAACTGAAGTCATTATTTCCAAATGGTATGACAGCAGTGAGGATTTACAGAAGTGTAATGATAACAAATGCGTCTGCCAATTAAAAGTACTTATGAATATCTTCATTGGTACAAGAACTACTAAATTCTCTTGCCATTATTTCTACCCAATATGACATCTTGCAAAAAAAAATCTGTCAAGACTTTCATTGCAAAAATATAAAGAAAGAGAACGTTTAGAGTGACAAATAGTTTGTTTGGATTTACATGTTCTTCTTTGTTTTGTAGTGCTGTATTGTATTGCTTTACCATTTTAATATTATGTGACACTGTTTCCCTCTGAAGTAACTCGAATTTAATGAAAACTTAATGATTTGAAAATGTTTGGAGCCGGGCTGAGTGGTTCAGACGGTTGAGGCGCTGACCTTCTCACCCCAACTTGACAGGTTCGATCCTGGCTCAGTCCGGTGGTATTTGAAGGTGCTCAAATACGTCAGCCTCGTGTCGGTAGGTTTACTGGAACGTAAAAGAACTCCTGAGGGACAAACTTCCGGCACCTTGGCGTCTCCGAAAACTGAAAAAGTAGTTAGTGGCACGTAAAGCAAATAACATTATGTATTATTATTAAAAAGTTTGACTTTGTTAGTTTTCTTATTACAATGTGAGGGGGGAATTAAATAATTAAATAATTGGTACGAGATATTTGTCAAGGGGACCCTCCAGAAATGCCGCTACTGTAAATGTTTCCTTTGGATCACTACGCTGCCAACAATTTCTCATGCCCCAGTACTAAAAAGGGAATTTAAAATTGGGGTTTGAAAAGTGGGCCTTCCTAGTTACTTTTTGCCTTGCTGAGTCGCTAAAGGTGCACTCGGTTCATCTGAAAAGACGTGGATTCGATTTTGCATCATGAACTGGAAACCAGGTTAATTCATGGGGCACAAAGGAGACCGAGGATAGAGCTAATCACTCTACACCACTTAGTGCCGAGTTTACGAATGGTGGACGCCTTTACCCACGGTTACTAGAGTAGTAATCGTGTCTATACCTTCAACTTCGTGATCTGTATGGAGACAGCTCTTTTGAGCTATCCACAAACTGTAGCAATAATCGAGCCTCGGATTTTCAGGACCGATATCAACTACACTATTCACTAGTTAAGGCAATCGCCGTTGAACTAAAGACGCAGTCATTTGTCACATACAGACGTTAGCTAACCTGGATATATTTTTGAAACCGATCTATCGCACTTGACATTGTTTGTTCACCCCTTATCCACATTCAGTTTTATGGCAGTCCCTTCTTCTAACCACTTCCACAGAAATTCAAATGTATTTCCAAGGAGTTCATGAAAGAACGCCTTATTTAATACAAAGAGGGTTTCTTGTGTCTTTGTTTTGTGCCCAGTGACAGAAATGCATTTCCGTAACATTTACTGTTATATATACGAGGAAACAAAGTCGTTATTTAGACAGTAACGTCCTGTAATGACAGTGAGTCTATAGAATTCATAGCGTCCTCGTCCTAACTATACGGACCGTACAATGAAAAAGAGAAGAACAAAAACAGGCACATCAATACAGTGGATGCGTTCTTCAACATATTAGAAACACTCCCAGCCTCTCCATTATGGAGCTGAAATAACTTTCTTCCCATCTGGACTGCGGACAAAATACGACTTCTACTACTCCCAAAGCCCTAACTCAATAACGACTGGTCACTTGCAGTTTAAGCGATGAAGCGTTTAAATAATATCTTCAATAGGCCTAAGTGATAAAGAGCTAATTAATTACATTACAATAACACACATTGATTCAAAAATGTTTTCCAAAAGTTCGAGAGATTGATTTTACAATATTCTCCCCAACTATGACGTTACAGCCCTGATGGGCCTTGGCTTACCAAGCGACTGCTGCTCAGCACGATGGCCTACAGATTACGAAGTGACGCATGGTCAGCGCGACAATTACTCTCGACCATTATTCTTAGCTTTCTAGACCAGCGCCTTTATCTCACCGTCAGTTACCCCTGAAATGTTCTCTCGTAGGCTGAGTAGATCTCGAACCAGCCTTCAAATCCAGGGAAAAAATCCTTGACCTGACCAAGAATCGAACTCTGGTTCCCCGGGTAAAAGGCAGGCACGCTACACTTCGATCATGGGGCTGGAATTTGATGATTGCGCACATGTAAGTTAAAATCAATCGAGTCAAGAATAACAAAAAGTTAAAAGTAACATATAATAGTCCACTAGCGGTGTTCATGTAATTCGCTACATTAGGGTTTCCAAATAAACAAAACAAATTCATTAAATAAACTCATCTATTGCAGCAGTGAATGAGTGACGTTGTGACTTTACTCATACAATAGATTTTTCTTTGTCTATACTAATATTATAAAGAGGAAAAATTTGTATGTTTGTTTGTAACGAATAGACTCAAAAACTACTGAACCGATTTTAAAAATTACTTCACCTATAGAAATCTACATTGCCATTGAGTAACATGGGCTGTATTTAATTTTCAAAACAATTCGAAGTGGGGGGCACGGGGGGAGATATAAAATTAATAGGCTAATATAGGCAAAATATCGAATTTGTCGTATAAGGACGAGACAAAGCTCAATTTAATCCTCTTGACGCAAAGAACAAAACTCGGTGAGCCCTTTGGGCCCTAAAACTAACCGTTACGGAGATATTGGCACCACACTACTCCTGCCCTAGGTATCGGATAAAGTAATGAACTGCCGTAACCATGGCAACGTCAGCTCCAGGATTCTACAGCAGCGAAATTATCTACAATAAATCACAAAAAATACATGTTACAGACATGAAAATTGATATTTGGAATCCCCTTTAAAAATAAAAGAACACAAATATTCGTTTTCAGAAAATCCACTTAAGGGCGGGGGGGTGAGTGAAAAGAAGTGAGGAAGGAGTTGAATCATTTATATGAGGATACATATCTCTCAAAAAATGAAGATGTTATAGACTTTAAAATTGGTACTAGGAATCTCCTTTAAAAATGAACACACCCTTTTTGGAAAATCCACTTAAGGGGCTGAAAAGAATAAAAAAAAGCGGGTGAATTTTTAAATGAGTATCTTCTTCTATCGCTTTGCTCACACCTGTGGGGTTTCGGGTGCGAACTGTCTCGCACATGTGGATTTGACCCTGTCTTACGGCTGGATTCCCTTCCTGACGGACCGAGCTCGATAGCTGTAGTCGCTTAAGTGCGGCCAGTATCCAGTAATCGGGAGATAGTGGGTTCGAGCCCCACTGTCGGCAGCCCTGAAGATGGTTTTCCGTGGTTTCCCATTTTCACACCAGGCAAATGCCGGGGCTGTACCTTAATTAAGGCCACGGCCGCTTCCTTCCACTTCCTAGGCCTTTCCTATCCCATCGTCGCCATAAGACATATCTGTGTCGGTGCGACGTAAAGCAAATGGCAAAAAAAAAAATGGCCTTCCTGACGGCAACAGTATGTGTAGGGATATAATCTATACTTCTATACTAATATTATAAAGAGAAAACATTTGCATTTTTGTTTGTAACGGATAGACTCAAAAACTACTGAACCGATTTTAAAAAATTACTTCACCTATAGAAAGCTACATTGCCAGTGAGTAACATGGGCTGTATTTCATTTTCAAAACAATTTTAGGAGGGGGCGACGGGGAGAGATATAAAAATATTAAAATAATAGGCTAATATAGGCGAAATCGAATTTGTCGTACAAGGACGAGACAAAGCTCATTTTAAGCCCCTTGACGCAAAGAACAAAACTCGGTAAACCCTTCGAGCCCGAAAACATGTTTTAAGGCCCTAAAATCAACCGTTATGGAGATATTGGAACCACGCTACCCCTGCTCTAGGAATCGGATAAAGAAACGAACGGCCGTAACCATGGCAACGTCAACTTCAGGATTCTACAGCAGCTAGATGATGCATGTACGTTTGGGCATAGCTGCCAACCAAAATTGATACACATATGACTTACTATCTGGAAAAAAATAAACTGTTGTGTAAGACGCTTATAGCACTCCTTTGAGCGAGGATGGAAAGGGAGTGAAGTAAAAAAATAATAGCCACGGAGATCTTCGTAGTACAGCGACCAGCGGTTGCCGATGGGCCTCCGTTTTTACGTACTAGCTTAGGTTTCAGCATGTTGCAGGAGTCTGTTACCTATAGTTTAAACTATTTTCTATCAAATCATGGAGAAGTAGGATCACTGATGTTATTAGTGCCGATATTTTGGTCCACTTTTACGATCATTGTAACCATGGAAACAACCTATATACTGTACAGAATTGTCCAGATGGTGCGCCCATGACTTGAAAAAATTGCTCAACATTTATACTCAGATTCGTTATATGATGTGCGACATAAGGGACAAGCCCTGAGAATTATAATTCTCGATAATTATAGTAGTTTTTTATGCATCGCGTATTTCCTTGATCATTTGTAATAATTACGAAATGTCGGATCAAACAAATACATTCAATAATATTTATATTTGTGGTAGGCCTACTATCTAGCGGAAGTATACTTACACTAAACCTGCAGGTTTGTGAAGGAAGCAGGTATATCTAGGTGGGAATGAAGGGAAAACATAGTAGCAAAATATCTCAGAGGTCGACGCTAATTAGGAACTAATATTTAGAGGCCCTCATGAAGAAAAGAAGAAGAAGATGCACTATAATTCCAAACATGACAAATAATCTCTACGTACTTAAGTTAATACACCTGTGATATAAATATCTAATGAAGTCAGTCACACCGATAGTATGAGTAACTAAAGCCAGTTTTTGATAACACGTACGGAGAACGCGTACTTCTGCTAGTAAAACAATACAGGTAAAAGTGAAACGATAATTATGTGTAAAATTTATCTAAACTGTGAATTGCTTTTTCAAGCAACCTAACGTATAACCTAATTCCACAGTGTGGAGATTAGTTTATTGCTACCAGTTCTCAATTAATGACTGTATAGTGTAACGGCAGTATTAACGGCGTCAGTATATGCCAGTAATCTTCAAAACTAACAGCCCGTTTTGGAACAAAGGTCTGTATGTTGATCAATGAGCTCTAGTCGAGCTTATCAACAAGTTCATCGGAAACTGTTCGAGTCACGGAGGTGGAGCATATCCGACGTGGAACAAATCTATAAGACGACGCGAATTTCATTAGGTAAAAGGAAATGTGGTAGGTCAAATGTGGGCCTATTAAAATGTCGAATTAAAAATCAAGTTAATTGTGACGGAGAAACACGAGAGAAGTATACACATTGTAAAATACGTGTTATGAATGCCGTTATGATCGGATTTTGTTGAGTATTCTTTTTTATTACTTTATCTGAGATGTTCATTCGAATATGTTATTTTTCCTTGGTCCGTCGCTCGGCCAGTCAACCACAATTATTATTTAAATTTGAGAGATTATCTGGCGAATTCCCGCACCCCATTAACTGGATTTTCGGAATATTATTAATAATCATTTTGTTGCAATAAAGTTAAAAAGGACGTCCTACTCGGAGGGTAAAATAACCAATTATGTATATGTATAAATAGACAAATGAAAAGTGTTTGAAGGCGTGATAACACAACACATAACGAATATATGATCTGAAATATAGCAAACAAGGAAGCTTGTAGTTTTACGTGACTGTTGACGTCGTATTTATAGCCACGGGACCTCCGATTTTACATGGAATCCGAGCAACACGGAAGTGATTTTCAAAAACACGGCCGTCTTGGTGAAAAGCAAGTGACTAGTGGTGGTATTGAATATTATTCCAAGAGCAAATACAACTGGGTAATCATCCCTTCTTAACACAAATTAGAGGAAAGATGGAAGAGGTCTGAACCTTCGAAGAATGTGGTTGTCGCAACGAAAAGCGTGAAAATGAAAGACGTCCTAGGCTTCGCAAATCTAATTATCATTGGAGCCGGAAGAGAGGTCTTATAGCAAAGATGAAGGTGAGGAGCCGGGCACAAGTAACAGGAAAGAATGCCAGACCCAGCTGGGACCCCATGGTCACAAACCCACGGTCATAACACATATTCCCTGGAGATCCATTCTTTTTTTTTTTTTGCTAAGGGCTTTACGTCGCACCGACACAGATAGGTCTTATGGCGACGATGGGATAGGAAAGGCCTAGGAGTTGGAAGGAAGCGGCCGTGGCCTTAATTAAGGTACAGCCCCAGCATTCGCCTGGTGTGAAAATGGGAAACCACGGAAAACCATCTTCAGGGCTGCCGATAGTGGGATTCGAACCTACTATCTCCCGGATGCAAGCTCACAGCCGCGCGCCTCTACGCGCACGGCCAACTCGCCCGGTAGGAGATCCATTCTAGTCTGATACTATGGATGTATTATTGTCAATAATCTACCGCCCCCGCTCACAGGGGGATATAACGTACTCAAAACAGTACAATAACTGACGAGTAATTTCAAACTTCGAGCACGGATGATGAAATGCACGACGTAAACTGGTAAACCACCTCACGAAGCTAAAATACACTGTGAAGTCTGACGGCAAAATAGCATTAGTAGCATTTCAATCTGCGATTGAGAGCCCCTGGCGAGGCAATCTAACGAGGCTCTCATCACTCAGCGAGCTACACAGTGGTGTAGACAACTTCCCTTATGATAGCTGACTGCTCTGATTTGGTGGATTTGATAAATAATCGTGGTTATTCGTAATTATTTCAGTTAAGATTTCCTCTATCAAAAACGCTGCCGTGAATTAAATTTTCAAAATTAAGTTTTGTTTTAATTATTCAAAATATTAGCAAGAAACTATTTCAACACCCACCCTCGTCTTAGCTCTCTTCCTCTTTAACATATCGCAATGCCAATTAGACCAGTATTTGTAGGGTTTGTAAAAGTATGCACTGCAGTCTTCACGAAAGAAATAGACAAAGAGACATTGAACCGCTGGTTTCGAGGGTATTTATATTAATGGATAGGCTTTTTAGTCAAACAGGATGATCATTGTTATGGTACATACAAACATACATATATTTTCGTCATTATAGATTGTTTGGACTTTAAGCGTTCAGTCTGCAAGCCTCTGTAAATTAACTACGCGCCTCCACAATCCTCTAATTGCAACAAAGTCCTTGGACTCGTTTAGTTCTATATCTAATCTTTGTCATCCAGAACTGAGTCTAACCATCGTTGCGTCGTCTGCTTCTTTTACTCTCCATGTAGTCCGACTCGTTGGCTGAATGGTCAGCGTACTGGCTTTCGGTTCAGAGGGTCCCGGGTTCGATTCCCGGCCGGGTCGGGGATTTTAATCTTCATTGATTAATTCCAATGGCTCTGGGGCTGGGTATTTGTGCTGTCCCCAACATTCCTGGAACTCACACACCACACATGACACGATCCTCCACCACAATAACACGCAGTTACCTACACAAGGCAGATGCCGCCCACCCTCACCGGAGGGTCTGCCTTACAAGGGCTGCACCCGGCTAGAAATAGCCACACGAAATTAAAATTTAACTCTCCATGTCTCCTAGGTACCACAATCATAGGTTTACAAGAAAACTTCATTAGTTCAAACATCTTACTTTGAGCAAAAAGATGTTTGAAAGTTGGAAAATGTTCAGTCTTTCGTTGCTAATAACTGCTTTCAGAATACGAATTGTGTATGCAGTCGGTTCATTAGAGTAACTAAAATAGTCCTGTGGGGCAGTTTGAATATGTAAAATACTAAAAAACTGACTGACGGTAATGTGTTTTAATTGTAAACCCATCGTATGTTCCTCATTTCGCCTCACATGACGCCACCATCGAAGCCGGTTTATTTGTACACCTTCATCCATCCAGTTCATTCCTAACTTTGCTTTTATCTCCTCATTCCAAGTACCTTCTTGGCATTGTTTCCACCTCTTTGTACAGCAGTAATTCTCGCAACTTTCATGTACGTTACGAAAAAGATATCCTGAGTCCACCCAGATTACACTCCCATACGCCAAAGTCTTTCTGAAAACAGACCTATGTGAAAATAGTTTCGCCCGAGAGCTGAATTCTTTCGTACCGTTGACCGCATTTGTGAACTCACTGTATTAGCTTCATTCGGTTTCACTCTTTGTACTATCGTCTTGGGGGGTATAAAAGCAAAAGCAAAGTCTTCTCCGTACAGGCCATGAAGGCCCGTGGAGTGGTGGAAGGTAAAGGCCTCCACTATCCGTAACCTCGGCACTTGATGGGATAGAGTGGTTAGCTATACGCCCGGCCGCCTTTGACCCCAGGAATAAACCTGGTACTCATTTTTGGTGTAGGCTGAGTGAACCTCAGGGCCATGTGCACCTCCAGAAGTGGAAATCTTGTTTCTTAAATTTTACGACTTCTGACGGGGATTCGAACCCACGTCCTTCCGGGCGAACCGAGCACGGCTTTACCGCCTCGGCCAGGCAACCCCTTCTTGGGGGGTATACATATCCAAAATATTTGAAATGACCCACCTGTTCCAATTTATTATTACTGAACTGGCATTCAGTGTCCTTAGGCTTCTTCCAAACAGACATCAAAACGTAAATTGTATTTATAGCGATTTCGCCATTTCCGTTTCATTTATTTATTTATTAGCCGTGGCTGGCCATCCACATTGTCTTCAAAACAATTGAATCCAGTGCAAATCGTATGTATGAAAAGCGCTCCACAATCAAAGGAAGCCCAAACTAGCGTTCTCAGAGACGACCAGCAGACAGGAAGCAATATGGCACATTCCCCAAGAATGAAGTGTCCGGTGTAAGACATTGCCATGGCAACCGTCCCATAACCCTTTCAGTGTGAAAGGACTATTAGAAGCGAAACTATCTGAAAGTTATAAATTTTGGTGAATGGTAGGATTTCATAAAGTAAGGAAGGAGACAGAGACACAGGGAGAGAAGAATTAATTTTCGAGACTTGGAAATGCAATTAAGAGTTAGACTCTTACAGCATTTTGCCGCACTATATAAGATAGTTATTACTTCGCAGCGAGGAGTGTGGTTTTAAAATTATGTGGCTATTGCAGCGAACACCAGAAGCCACGAGAAAAGTTATCGGGCTAAATTCCCTTCTGCCAGTTAATTCTCTCTGGACACGATGGCGCTAGACAAGTAATAAAAGTCAGGAGAAGGAACAAAATGAATAATAAAACCACTGTTGTTTTCATAGCACTTATCCAACTGCGTGACCGTAATGTTCAAATAAACGGAGAGAATCCCTTTCCTTCTAAAGAAAGAACTAATTTTTTTATTATTTTTCTTCTTCTTCATCTTATTCTTGTCCTGCTCCGTGGCTAACTGGTTAGGTCGCTAGTCTTTAGTCCAGGGGTTATTGCGTTCGAGTCCCAGCTGGGTCGGGGAATTTAACCTTCAGTGGTTAAGTACTCCGGGAACTCTCTCTCTCTCTCTGTGTGTGTGTGTGTGTGTGTGTGCGCACGCGCGTCTTTAACAATTATTTAAATATTCCAACCTAGGTAAGCCAGCAGGTGGCCCAGGACCAAAATATTGGATTGAAATGTAAAGTTCAAATAAATGTAAATGCCAGTAAGAATACAAACTTTTGTTATTTAAAAAGTGAAAAAAATCAGTGTGTCAGTGTGCAGCAGAGAGTTATGATGTTGGGGTTGTTGTTGTTACCAATTTTATACCAATTTTTACTATATTTTGGGGGGTAAATCCGAAAGAATATGCACTAATTTTGCAACAAAGTGGCACAAAAGTTGCTCCACAAATGTATCACAACGCTTGCTTCGAAAGATACACCAAAAATACACCAACTTTATACCAAGATTACACCAATCTTGAGCAATTACATTTGTGGGGTAAATTCGAAGAAGGTTGCACAAATTTTGCACTAAAATGATACCAAGGTGATTCCACAAATGCAACCAAATCCTTGATGTAACTTTGGAGCATTTTTGAAGCAAATTCGGCTCAACTGTGGTATTGACAATAAAAAAGGCTGGAAGAAAAATATTGGTGTATGTTTGGTGCGAACTTGGTACAGAAAATATCTTATTAATGTACTTCATTTTTGGTGTAACTATGTTCTAAAATGTCACTTCTCTTGCACCAACTTTGTTGGTATAAAAATGGTCTAAATTAATGTGAAAAATATGTGGTGTAAGTATGGTGCAGTTTCGGTTCATTTTTCATTTGTGTTAAATCCGTCGCTTTTGCACCAAATTAGCACCACAAATACATCACGTTTGCATCGATAAATACTTTGCAGCAATTTTACACCGCCAAGGGCTGATAATCAGGTAAGGCTTGGTTATAAAATAACCTGCAAGTTCCCAGTGTCCTCAGACACTCCCGGCACTAGAAGCCAGATGCTATTTCATTTTCATTTCCCAGTTCTGGTCTAAGTTAAGGGAGGGGCGGCGCGGGGGCGGTACTTAGGGGCCCGAGAATCCTGTCACCGGGCCTGATTCCTCTATCTTGAGGGCTGGGTGTTTGTGTTCGTCGTACTAACTTACGTATCTTAGGCTAAATCCATTCAAAGTGCCGACCCCAGGTAATTGGGAACAGGTCAAGTAGAAAAGAAAATTAATAACAGAATCGCATGTAGTACTTGTTTATCTGAAGGTTAATACTATTACTGCATCAGTAGTCCATTTCTCCAGTGTATATTTTGCTTCTAACATTGGGTCATAAAATATTAGCAGGCAAAAAGTCTCGTAAAATTCTCAAGGAAAGAAATAACTAGCTAATTTATTATTTAAATTAACGGTGATGAGAGCCCAGAGGCACCTGATAAAACAGCATGTAATCGTGATCAATCTTTTGCTACCTAAGGTCAAAGAGCGATCATTCCGCTCCTGCTATGACCTCCGTCAGGAAGATTATCGTAAAGTAAAATACTCTAGTTAATGGTAGAAATGTAAAAATATAACTCAAAGTGATGTTGTTTGACTGAAAAAAACTTTGGAAATATATCTCTTGGAATCATAACCCAAAATATAAATAAATAACTTTTTTCCTCATACAATTTTTCATATGAAATAATTGTATGCGTATGGATTAATAAGCAAAACAAAGGGAATATCAATCTGTGAACTATGAGCAATATAGTCACCAAATTCTCTGTATGGGTAGCCCTCGACACTACAGTTTGTGAACGTCACGAGATCACATTAAACAGCGAAAATGTAATTGTCTCTCTCCTTTAATATTTAATATCCGGCCGTCTATTGCTGACATACTACGAGATAAAGGATACACATTGCATGAAGAAGACCACATTCTTGCTACTGGCGGAAAAATGAGAAGAATCCGTATGATTTTGTTTAAACCTGGTGACAAGAAAGGTTATCTCGATCCGACCAACAAATTGGAGACCCATGCACAATCTCACGAATGAGGAAGTGAACGTGGTGAGAGAAGCCGTTGCCGCAGAACCTGAACTGAGGCATATTATATTGTACCTTGGGAATACACTATATTAAACTGCATAGAATTGTTAAAACCGCCTCTGTGGTGTAGTGGTTAGTGTGATTTTTGCCACACCCGGAGGCCCGAGTTTGATTCCCGACTCTGCCACGAAATTTGAAAAGTGATACGAGGGCTGGAACGGGGTCAATTCAGCCTCGGGAGGTCAACTGACTAGAGGTGGGTTCGATTCCCACCTCAGCCATCCTAGAAATAGTTTTCCGTGGTTTCCCACTTCTCCTCCAGGCAAATGCCGGGATGGTACCTAAGTTAAGGCCACGGCCGCTTCCTTCCCTCTTCCTTGTCTATCCCTTCCAATCTTCCCATCCCTCAGCAAGGCCCCTGATCAGCATAGCAGGTGAGGCCGCCTGGGCGAGGTACTGATCATTCTCCCCAGTTGTATCCCCCGACCCATTGTCTCACGCTCCAGGACACTGCCCTTGAGGCGGTAGAGGTGGGATCTCTCGCTACGTCCGAGGGAAAAACCAACCCTGGAGGGTAAGCAGATTAAGAAAGAAAGAAGAATTGTTAAACATAATACAATTTGCTCTGTCACCCGCTCAAACGAGCCTCCGTGGCTCGTTTCCGTGCAGAGTGACATCATTTTTCTCTTTTCGCGAGAGACCGCTGGGCCCCATAAGGGCCTGCCTGCATTTTAAACCCTGCAGGTAGTGAAGTTACGCCCCTACAGTCTGCCAACCGTGAGTTATATGAACTTCTTTGTGATATTATATAATATAAAAATGGGAGGCGTGACCAGTCTTAAAGAACATAATGGATAGGAAGAACATTGTGACATACGAGGTTTTGTTTCTTCGACGACCATCATTTTTGTTCAGGAGTGTGCTACTTCTTCGTTCAACGCAATCTACTCGCAGATATCCTCGCGAATCTAATGAAATGGAAAGCATATGCTGCCTGTAACAAATTTAATCGTAAGTCACGGAATCAAATTAATGAAACACAATGTTCACTCTGTATGCCCGCATCGCCGAAACTTCTTTTAATGAATAATAATGATTAATGGGGCATAATATATTTTTGCCGAAAAACTTTCCTCGTCTCACTGCGTGACGTTTTATCGATAACACCACTCGTTAGGTACTTCACCGCATTCACTTACTATGTTCTTGTACAGAGGCAGAGAAGTTAAGGACATTGTTTCTAAGCGTGAAATAACAAGAAATGTGCAAGTAAAATGATGAACGAAAATTTTTAGTGTGGATAGCAAACCAATGGAAAAGTAAAGGTAACTTGAATAAGTTTTTAAGTTCAGTAAAAAAGCTATGTTTAGGGAAAGTGAAAGGTATTGTATGATGTAATTAAGCAAACGCATAGGTGACCTGGAATGTAATCAGTGAAGTGGCCAGCATAAGTAGGTTAGTAGTTGATTGGCACTCGGCAAATTTAAAATGTTGTGATAACGTCAGCGTGTAGTGGTAAGTGCTACCAAACAAGCTGATAGGGTAAATAATAATAATAATAATAATAATAATAATAATGGTGTATGGCCTCCGAAGAGGCCTGGTGCAGGTCTTTTTCTAGTAGACCGCCTATTAGGTGACCCGCATGTCTGTGAAGATGAGGGCTCTACCTAGGATGATTTCTAATATTGAATTCGCCACACACACACCCAGCCCCTGAGCCATTGGAATTAACCAATTAAGGTTAAAATCTCCGACCCGGCCGACCCTCTGAACCGAAGGCCAGTACGCTGACCATTCAGCCAACGAGTCGGACAGCTGACAAGGTAGAAAGTGTAGAAGTAGGCCTACACATGGGTGCATAATCTTTCCTTCTCTACTATCTTTCGTCTTTGTTATTTTTCTTACATAACATGTTGACTGGTCACGTCTTATTTGCCTTTGTTCTTTCCTTATAGTTTACGACACCTAGTTGTATTTATTTTGGCTTGTGGTCATTTCTCACTATTTATGTATAGTAAGAGATGGTAAAGAGAGATGGGTAGGTGGAGGGCAGGACATAACCGTAAGAGGACGGGGTAGGAGAACCTGCAGAGAACCTGAAAAAGAATGACAGAGGCATTTGTGGAGCGAGGAGAGAGAGGCGGGGCACATGAGGAGATCGGTTTCCGCCTCATGTGGCCGGTCGCAAATGGAATGGTGAGAAATCTGCACTATCAACTGGTAGGGGAACTTGGGATCTTCCTTTTGGGTCCCACGCATAGGGCCGCTCGTGTCATCACTGGGAGGGTGGCCCTTTTTCTCACTAGGGGTGTTGACACGGCCGAACAGTAGTAGTAGGTCGTATTATTATTATTATTATTATTATTATTATTATTATTATTGCTTTCATCTTGTTTTCTTAATATACAGTGGAGACGATGGACGTGGCATGTAGGGACTGTGGATGACTACTGCGGTGACCCTCCCTTGGGAGTGTCACGTTTCCGGAGTATCTGAAGGACCTCATGGCATGGCCAAGGAGTCTCGTGTTTTTCTTTTCGTTGTAAGTTGTTTGTGCATGTAATCGGGCATGGTGAACATGTATCTGGGCTAATTGCCTGTAAAGTTCAATAAATACGAAATACTTCGCCGCATTCATTTTAGGCTCGAATCACGTGATCTCTCCCCTCTTACTGAACTCAAAACTCACACTTGACTACATCATTCGAAGGAAAATCACCGGTCCGCATATAGAATACAAAATCTACATCCTACTACGACTTTAAAATTGGCACGCAATTTCTACGCCTGATGAATAACTACATCTACAGGAAGAGGGGAGAGAAGAAGCCTAGAGGGCCAGAGAGTACGGGTGAGTGAGATTGTATATTTTTCTCATAATAAATTCAAATGACTATTGCATTCTTTAAGTTAGTTGTATCATAACATTTCTGTGCTCGAGAAACTATCGAAATTTTCATTAAAACTCCTGATATTTTTACGTACAATCTACCGATTTTTTATCTGTAAACCTGGCATCACTGAATCGCATAGTGTTTTCCACGTTGATGGGAGGTATCATGCCAGTCGGTTGACGTGACTGCCAACACCGAGAAGATAAACGGACTGCAATCACGGAGTAGATTAAGGAAAATAGACTGAGTTGGTAGGACGTGAGCTAAGAAAACGGAAAACAGAGGCCGTGACCAGAGTATGAGACAAAATGATGACAGGAAGAACATCAAGAGGAAGACAGAAGGAAGGATGAACGACGTAAAGAAGGAACTTGGATGCAGGAGGAGACTCATCAGTGCAGCCACCAGCCTTGTTTCGGTAGAATTACCAGCACGTAAAAGAATTCCCACGAAACAAAATTATCAGCGCCTCAGTTTCTCCGAAGAATGTAGTAGTTAGTGGACCGAGTAAACAATAATTACATTGAAGAAGTGCAGCTTGGCTTAACGTGCTCAGTTAGAAAGACTGTTACCGTAACAATATGAGTGCACATTTACTTATCTTGAAGTATTACGTTCCCTTTCGATAAGTACTGGTAATTTGTATGCGGTCTCTTTTCAATTACCAATTTTGAAGAGACGTCTCTGCCTTCTCCCACCCCCTTTCTCTGCAATCGTGATATGAAATACACCCAGTCAAGCTCCCAGTCTCGTACTCGCTCGTTGTAAATGTTGTGTGAAATGAGGGAAGAGAACTCGATACAGAGGGCGCAGTGTCTCTGTTAATTGAACTACCCGAGAGGAACATTTTAAGCAGCCTAATGAGGAGCGATGGGTCTGCGGCCTCTCCCTAATACCACCCAACATTAAAAATTAACCTCGGCACTAAAAGCTGTGCCCTCCTAAAATATTTAATAATTCAACGTCATGCTTTCAAAAAGTTATTTATACATGATACAACTTTAAAATTTAATAGAAGAAAATGGCATCTAATATTTTTGAATTATTTAGTTTGGGGTATATTGCATTTTGTAATTATTCAGCATTCTATATTTTATTAGCATAACTTACATGGGCTCTTTCTCATTGATTAGTTTCAGTTAAGGATAACACGTAGTTAACAGCTGAAGACCAGGTGCTAGGTCTTCTCTCATTTTTCTCTATTTTCCCTGTGTTTCCAAGTAAGCTCATATTTTTAGTCTGTGAAATAAGGAAGCCCATATTGGATGTTCATCTTTTCCGTAATAATAATAATAATAATAATAATAATAATAATAATAATAATAATAATAATAATAATAATAATGTTACTAGTTTTACGTCTCACTGATTACTTTTACGATTTTTCGAGACGTCGAAGTGCTGGAATTTTGTCCCGTGAGAATTCCAGTTCTTTTACGTGCCGGTAAATGTATCTATCGACACGAGGCTGGCGTATCAGTATTTTCAAACATCACCGGACTGAAACAGTATCAAAGTGCCAACTTGCGCTTAGATGGTAAGCGCACCACCGCCCGTCTGAACTACTCAGCCCGAGTTTTTCTGTGCATAAATGATATTGTCCGTCAGATCGACCTCTGTTGGATGAGGAAGAGTTGGCTTAAGTATTTCAATTACTATTAGAATATTTCTTGAGTTTAAACTTGAAAACACATTTCCATTTCTGTAGTGGTAGTGATTTAAGATTGAGGGAAGGGCAACTAGACAACCAGGTGGCTGGTGGCGATTATTGTTGCAAAAGGCAGTACAAATAAGCAACCATCCTGTTTTGAAACCAATCAGAGGAAGAAAAGGGAGGTGGTCCGATCCTTCGAAGAATATTGGCGAAAGAAAGGGGACCAAGGGAGGTTGGATAGGAACGAATGTGAGGAGTTTGTCATCTTCCGCTCCCATGTGAAGAGCCCCTTTTAGTCGTCTCTAACGTTAGGCACAGGATACCGTGGATATATCCTACCGCCCCCACCCACAAGGGATTCTGAGCAACCATGACTTTGATTTTGTGTCGCAGTACTATTTCACACAAAACTAGGGAAATTCACACTGCCTACTCGGTTAAAGATTAGTTGAGTGTCGTGATTGGTTAGGTGCTCGCCTTCTATCCTCCAAGTTGTAGGTTTGAATCTCGGCGAGGTCAGCTGGCATTTAAGAAGTGGTGGTGGTGATTACTGTTTTAAGAGGAAGTTCAATTGGGCAAATTTAACACTAATCAGACGGAAAATTGGAAGCGGTCCGACACATCGAAACATAGCAGTAGCTACTGTAGTTGCGACAATGGGTAACAGCGATATCGTACGCATGTATTGTAATTATTGTTTTATGGAAGAATGCAACGAAATTTTCATCCCCTTTTAATTCTAATCGCCTGCCTCTTACCCGGAGGCCCCGGATTCGATTCCCAGCTAGGTCAAGGATTTTTAACTGCATCTGAGGGCTGGTTCGAAGTTCACTCAGCCTACGTGATTACAATTGAAGAGCTATCTGGCGATGAGATGACGGCCCCGGTCTAGAAAGTCAAGAATAACGGCCGAGAGGATCCGTCGTGCTGACCACATGACACTTTGTAATCTGCAGGCCTTCGAGCTGAGCAGCGGTAGGCCATGACCCTTCGGGGCTGTTGCGCCATGGGGTTTGGTTTGTTAGTTCTAATCACAGGAAAAGAGCTCCTCGAAGAATAAATATATCGGCAAAATATGAAAGGCGCGAAGACGAAAAAAGTGCCTCGCAAACTTATTACCATCGCCGCACCGTCAGAAAAGAACAAATGTTAACCCAGAGAGATCAAAGTAAAATATAAAAATGATGATAAGAATGTTATTGTTACGAATAAAACTCCGTCTGCTTCATTACTCTAATGTCCACCTCCGTAGCGTATCGGTTAGCACTATTAGCTGACGTCCTCGGTGGCCTGGAATCCATTCCCGGTACTGCCAGAAATTTAAGAATGGCAGGAGGGCTGGTATGTTGTTGAAATGGTACATGCAGCTCACCTCCATGGGGTTGTGCCTGAAAGGAGCTGCACCACCTCAGGATGAGAACACGAGTTTACTATTACTCTAATTTATTTCAGGATGACCCAATAAATGCACGCACACACATCCAGTACACACACACACAATTCTAATCAGCTACGAATGACCGTACGTACTAATTACTGTCTGTTTACAAGTCCCTCTTCCTTACGGCACAGAAGGCGGTCCAGCCCGCTGCTATACCTACGAACGGTTAATCCTTCCTTTCACTTCCCCAAATCCAGTCACCTCATGCAGCAGCTGTGTGTATACCGCTGGATCGGAACACAGGGCTACATACCACTCGACACACGATGACTGTTCGTTGGTTCGACTCCACAGTCAGTCCAGTTATTCACACAGTCACATGCAGTGAACAACTGAACAGCTCAGCAATATTCAACAGCAGGACGATACTCAAAACAGCGAACATTAACTCAGACCCATTTACCCTCATGATAGCGGCTTCCCTCGCTGACTCACGCTCCACGGAGCCCAACACTGACTCTAGCTCCACCACGGAGCCCAACTATTGACTATAGCTCCAGCACGGAGCCCAACTATTGACTATAGCTCCACCACGGAGCCCAACTATTGACTATAGCTCCAGCACGGAGCCCAACTATTGACTATAGCTCCACCACGGAGCCCAACTATTGACTATAGCTCCACCACGGAGCCCAACTATTGACTATAGCTCCACCACGGAGCCCAACTATTGACTATAGCTCCAGCACGGAACCCAATTCTGACTATAACTCATGCACGGAGCCCAACTTTGACTGATTCTCCGCGGCTAACTTCTCTTTTTATAGCTCGAATGATTTCAGCCAGAATTTTCGCGAGGTGACTAGACGCAGAATATTCCCGTTGAATCTCCAAGAAACTCACAGGTAAGCCGGCCGATGAGAACAATATACGGAAAGGCCGACCTCACCCCACAAGCCGGCTGGGAGTCACTAGCCCCTTCCTAGAAGTACAGAACGGGGCTACCACGGGGCTGGCACGTAACATTATGTTAGTTGATTTACATCCCACAAAATAGTTTTAGGATTTTTGGAGACGCCGAGGTTGTGGAATTTTGTCCTGGAGGTGTTCTTTCACGTGCCACTAAATCAAGAAACGAACAAGAGGTTTGCGTATTTGAGAAACGTCAAATATCACCGGACAGAGCCAAGATCCAACCCGCTAGTTAGAACTCAGATGTCCAGCGCTCTACCACCTGAGCTACTCAGCCCGGTAGACGAAAGTAAGGAGCCTGGCACCTCTTTAGTAGGGAATTCCGAGATTCAGTAGAAGATTGTCAGGACTTGGAAACCGTAACAGAAGATAGAGAGGGAGAGACACAGAGGGAAACAAGAAGCTTCACATTCACAAATGAAGATATTTTTAGAGAAATCCAACTGCTTCAGCAAGGAAAAGCAGCAGGAAGTGATCAAATTACTGGGGAGGTATTAAAGACAATGGGGTGGTATATAGTGCCTTATTTAAAATTTCTCTTTGACTATGTCATAAATAATAGTGTGATACCAAAGGAATGGAAGGAATCTATAATAATACCAATTTATAAAGGAAAGGGTGATAAAAGGAAACCAGAGAACTACAGACCAATCAGCCTGACCAGTATAGTTTGTAAAATACTGGAGAGTTTAATAGCAAAGTACATCAGAGGGATATGTGATGATAAAAATTGGTTCATGAGGAGCCAGTATGGATTTAGAAAGAAATTTTCTTGCGAGGCACAACTGGTGGGATTTCAGCAGGACATATCAGATCAGTTAGATTCAGGAGGCCAGTTAGATTGCATAGCCATAGATCTTTCCAAAGCCTTTGATAGAGTGGAACATGGAATATTATTAAAGAAATTGGAGGGAATAGGATTGGACGTAAGGGTTATACGTTGGATAAGAACATTTCTAAATTCAAGGGTTCAGAAAGTCAAAGTAGGAAATAATATATCACAGGAAGAGAAAGTCTGGAAGGGAATTGCACAGGGTAGTATAATCGGTCCGTTACTTTTCTTAATATACGCAAATGATTTAGGGAACAATATAACATCGAAAATAAGATTGTATGCAGATGACATAATTGTTTATAGGGAAATAAATAACATTGAGGATTGCTCAGAATTACAAAGGGACCTTGACAGTATCCAGGAATGGGTTGAAGAAAATAATATGAAGATTAATGGAGCCAAATCAACTGTTACAACTTTTACAAACAGGAGCTTTAAAACTGAATTTGAATATACTTTGGATGAGGTAGTTATGCCAAAAGATGGCAAGTGCAAATACTTAGGTGTGAGATTTGAAAGTAATTTGCACTGGAAGGGTCATGTTGATGATGTTGTTGGGAAAGCATACAGATCGTTACATGTCATAATGAGGCTACTTAAAGGATGCAACAAAGAATTAAAAGAAAAAAGTTACTTAAATATGGTTCGTCCATTATTGGAATATGCAAACAGTGTTTGGGATCCTCACCAAGAATACCTAATAAAAGAACTAGATGGTGTGCAGAGGAAAGCAGAAAGGTTTGTAACAGGGGATTTCAGGAGAAAGAGTAGTGTATCAGAAATGTTAAAGGAACTTGGGTGGGAAAGTTTAAGTAAGAGAAGGGAGAAAAGTAGACTTATAGGATTATATAGAGCCTATACAGGAGAAGAAGCATGGGGAGATATCCGTGAGAGGCTTCGGTTGGAAAATAATTATATTGGTAGAACTGACCACAAGTACAAAATTAGAAGGAATTTTAGCAGAAGCGATTGGGGTAAATTTTCTTTCATTTGGAAGGGCGTGAAGGAGTGGAACAGTTTACCAGGGGTAGTGTTTGATCCTTTTCCAAAATCTGTACAGATATTCAAGAAGAGAATAAACAACAACAGAGATAATAAATTAAATGTTAGAGGGCATTCGACCAGTGCAGGATATTGTAAATAATAAATGTGTGTGATTAAATTCATTCAATCCCCTGGTCTAAGGAGTTTGGACAGCCCAAGTAGGGGACTGTCTGTAGGGGTGAAATACAGTGGGGACTTCGAGGGCCCTGGGACCGCTACGGTAGCTGTGAAGGCCTTTCAGGAACCCTGAAAAGTGGTGGCAAAAGGGGCTCTGGTTAAGACGCAGCAGGTCGTTATGCTACTTAGGTTCCAAAATGGGTAAAATATAAATATGTAAATAAATTCAATGTTAATTTTAATCTTATACCAGTTGTATAGTATTATTAGAAGTAATTTCACATACCGTACTGTATATGAGTTGACTATGTTTGTAAGATATTATAAGTAGAATTTTGTAAACAATATAAATTTATTAAGGATGATGTGTGTGTTTAATAGAAAAAATTATTAGCGTAAATTGTATAATATTGTATTCTAGGAAAATTTTCTTCGTCTCCTGTTAATTTAAAATTTAGTGCTTGACAATAATGTATTTTAGTGTACCATTTGCCACCGAGGTAGACACCTCATTTGCAAATAAAGAGATTTTGATTTTTGATTTTGATATGAAATCAAAGCTAGCCGTTGTTACCATCCACGGTCACTTCCTTCAGCCACATCTCACGAAGGGCATTTTTTTTTTTTTTTTTTTTTGCAAGTTGCTTTACGTCGCACCAACACAGGTCTTATGGCGACGATCGGACAGGAAAGGGCTAGGAATGGGAAGGAAGCGGCCGTGACCTTAATTAAGGTACAACCCCAGCATTTTCCTGGTGTGAAAATGGGAAACCACGGAAAACCATCTTCAGGGCTGCCGACAGTGGGGTTCGAACCCACTATCTCCCGAATACTGGGTACTGGCCGCACTTAAGGGCAAGATATTCGATGGATATATTTTTTACCTCACTTCAACCATTGACACGTTTCTTTATGTGATCGGGTGTGAAGTGAGATGGCAGGGGAGATATGCGCAAACTCAAGAAAAGAGACGATAATAATATTTAAAAATTGACTCGTTACAAATAGAAAGTATGATGGGTTGTTCTAGAGAAAAGGGAAGTGAAGCAGTTTCCGATTGTTTTCTTCGCTACAAGTCAGCCTACCATGCTTACTCAAATGCATTCACTAATCGACCAGAAACAATTCTTCCACACCATTCGTCACAGGGACTATCTGTGTAATGAATTACGTTTCTTGCATTGCTCATAGGTATTGCAGTACAGTTGTCTGAGGTTGCAAGTAAAGGTTATATATCTCTTCATATTGTTATGAAGGCATTTAGAGATTGAAGTAATGATGTGAAGGAGAGGGAGTATAATTCGCTGGTACGATCCTAATTAGAGTTTGGTTCCAGTGTATGGGATCCTTACCAGGATGGCTTGAATCGATGGCTAGAAAAGATCCAAAACAGAGCGGCATGATTTGTTCTGTGTGATTTCTGACAAACGAGTAATGTTACGAAAATGTTACTAACATTCTGCAGGGAAGACTTGGGAGTAAAGAGACTAGCTGAAGCAGTATATTTCGAGTACCCAATGTAGAGGGAATGTGGAATGGCATTAGTAGTCGAACAAACTTGAATGGAGTTTTTTCTTAAAAGTAGGAAGGGTCCTGATACGAAAATAACGTTTTGATTCAAGACAACAAATTGGGGCAAATACTCGTTTATAGGAAGACGGATTAGAGATTGGAATAATTTACCGAGGGAGATATTCGACAGATTAAAGAACATTAGGTGAACAAATGATAGGGAATCTGCCACCTGGGCGACAGCCCTAGATGAAGACCAGTGGTGATTAAATTGATTAAATGATTGATAAACAGTAAGCGACGAAACAACATCAAGATCAAAGACAGTGCAATGTAAACACTACCGTATATCTCACGACAAATGGGTCTGAACTTCGCTTTTAATAAGAGAATAGTAGCAGGCTGTGCTCCTTATGTATTCTTCAAAAATCGCGTAACATTATTCACAGAAAACATTTGCCTGTTTGTTTTTTTATTGGCTGGGCACGTATAAAGGCCAATCCCAATCACAGTATTTTATAACAATTTAAAGTTTCGTACAACACCAGTGACATTCTGGAACAAATAGGTATTATTTGAGAGTTTTTTCATTCGGTTTCATACTCCATTATACGCTCTAAAAAATTAAAGAAATGACATAAAAGTATAGGAGCTGCCTGGCCTAAACGGTAAAGGCGTGTTCGGTTCACCCGGAAGGACGTGGATTCGATTCCCCGCCAGGAAGTTGTAAAATTGGAGGTGCATATGGCCGTGATGTTCAACTCAGTCTACACCAAAAATGAGTACCAGGTTAATTCCTGGGGGCAAAGGCGGCCGGACGTAGAGTTAACCACTCTGCCCCACCAAGTGCCGAGGTTACGGAAGGTGGAACCCTTTACCTTCCACCTCTCCAAGGGCCTTCACGACCTGTACGCAGATGATTTTGCTTTGCTTTGCTTACATAAAAATACAATAAATGCGCCATTATTGTACAGGAAACTGATCGTAGTAAACTAGACAAAACCACAAGAAACCAGAAACTAATTTTCTTTATTCATATGAAGAGATTAATTCGTTGAAAATACCGTTGGACATATATTTCATAAAGTTTCGAAGCATTGTCAGTACGGACAAGTGATTTGTCTTTTCGTTAGTATGTAATACTTACGACTACACAGAAATGCAAATTATCAATCGCAGCGTACGAATTGGAAAATACGGATGGATTAGAGTTCAACACAAATCCTCTTGCACACCAAACTTCTGCGGGTGATTTTTATGCGTATGTTCTCATCTGTTTTAAACATTCAAAATTGAAATTCCACTTTCATGAAGCATCTGCAGAAGAGTATGGTCTGAGCCAAGACTGCACTTACCTGGAGGGTTACTAGAAGTAATAGACCGGTAATAGGATCTAATCAATTAGTGCAGGATTAACTGGAGGGTGAAATCTGTGGGAATGTAAACAAGCAGCTGAAGGCCTAAGGATATAGAGAGTTCGAACATCTGCTCGTCTGAAGACCCACAACCAGGATTTCCAATATTTAGCCTCTTATTAGGGGGAGTATCAGAATTAACCGACGGAAGGATCAAGGTTGTGAATGTTAAAGTATTTACACAACTAGCTATTAACCACGGCTTCGCTCGCGAGGATTTCGTAATTTGATAAAAATGACTTGTTCCACGGTATTGCACTAAGACATTGTCTGTAAATCCCTAAAGTATAAAAAAATCACAAAATAATTGCATTTCATTTACCCCAGAACCTCTTTGTGAACCACGTTTGTGGCATTGCCTTTTGTGGCTAAAATGACCAGGCTACAAGCAGACCTAAATCTGGAACATGCGACATGGAACTCTATGTGAGAAACAGTCTTCTTTTATGTGAAAAAAAAAAAAAGGTTTTCTTTATTTCTAAAGGAGATTCCAAATACCAATTTTCACGTCTGTAACATCTTAGTTTTTGAGATATAAATATCCTCATAAAGAGGATTCAACTCCTTCTTCACGTATTTTCGATCTCCAGCTTAAGTTAATTTTCCGCAAACAAAAAGAACGTGTTTCTTTCTTTTTAAAGGAGACTACAAATACCAGTTTTCACGTCTGTAACATGTTAAGTTTATGAGATATACTCATTTTAAAAACTGCCCCACTCCTTGGCTGAGTGGTCAGCGTTGAGGTCTTCGGTTCACAGGGTTCCGGCTTCGTTTCCGAATGGGTCGAGGTTTTTAATCACGTATGATTAATTCTTCTGGCTCGGGGACAGGTGGTTTGTGTACGTCCCAACACTCTCCTCTTCATATTCACTCAACACTCCACATTACAACCCACAACAGGAACACGCAATAGTAATTACATCCCTACACATACGGTTGCCGTGAGGAAGGGCATCCAGTCGTAAAACAGGGTCAAATCCACATGTGCGACACAGTTCGCACCCGCAACTACATAGGTGTAGGAAAAGCGGTAGAAGAAGATACTCATTTAAAAAATGCACCCGCTTTTCTATTCTTTACACCCCCTTAAGTGGATTTTCAAAAAAAAAGTGTGTTCATTTATTTTTAAAGGAGATTCCAAGTACCAATTTTAACGTCTGTAACATCTTCACTTTCTGAGATATATGTATCCCCATATAAAGAATCCAACTACTTCCACACTTCTTTTCACCCCCTCCCCCTCTCCCCTTAAGTGGGTTTTCTGAAAACAAAAATGTTTGTCCTTTTATTTTTAAAGGAGATTCCAAATACCAATTTTCATGTCTAACATGTTAGGTTTTTGTGACATTTTGTAGATAATTTCGCTGCTATAGAATCCTGGAGCTGACGTTGCCATGGTTTCGGCAGTTCATTTCTTTATCCGATTCCTAGAGCAGGGGTAGTGTGGTGCCAATATCTCCGCAACAGTTGGTTTTAGGGCCCTAGGGCTTACCGAGTTTTATTATTTGCATCAAGAGGCTTAAATTGAGCAGTGTCTCGTCCTTGTATAACTATTCGATATTTTGCCTATATTAGCCTATTATTTTTTATAACTCCCCCGGCCCCCCCTACAAATTGTTTTGAAAATAAAATACAGCCTGTGTCCCTCAGGGATAACGAACAATTACATTAGTAAAATACTTTTTAGAATCGGTCCAGTAGTTTTTGAGTCTATCCGTTACAAACAAATGTAATTTTTCCTCTTTATATTAAGTATAGATTATTGTTTGGTCGTTAATCTGTAGATCGTACTCGGCCTCAGCTAGAGTTCTATGAGGCAAAACGACTGGATTGGTGATGGTTATTGTCTGTTAGGAAATCCAACGAGAAAATCCTTACATCATCTGATTACTCACTCACTCCGTAGGCTTCTGAGGGACGTGAAGTTCCCGTGCCGATCTCACAATCCTCTTCCATCTTTTTCGATCTTGAGCCTGCTCTTCCCAGTTATCAATTTGGAGGGTCTGGCATACCTTGTTGATCTCCTTCTTCCAGGTGCTTCGGGGTCTCCTGAAGATCCCTTGTATAGATCTACTGGAGCTCTGTTATCCTGCATCCTCAGTACAAAGGGCACTAGGAAAGTTTTGCAGTACGCAAACCCGGTTGGCTGGACACCCCTGTTATGGTGAGGAATGAAAAGAGGGTTGAAAACCGGTCTAGAAGACAGCAAGGCACGACCTTCACACCAGTTTTTACCAAGCAGTGGGACTGAAAGCAAGTTAATATGTCAGTGTGGTCTAAAGGTGAATACCGTGCAATTATCCGCTACAATTTTGCTCGTTGATTAAATGGTGACCAGTGCCTGGAGGAAATGATTCCTGTGCTGGGGAAAGACTGTCCAGATCGGACAACAATTTTCCGCTCGTACAAAGAGTTCCAGAGGGTAAATTTTGGGGTTGAAAACTATCCTCGTTCTGGGCGACCGCCTGAATCAGTGACTGAGGAAAACATTGAAGCTGTGAGGAAAATGTTGCACTAAGAGAGGCGATTGACATATTGGCAGGTAGAAGAGACCCTCCACATCACTGCACCAGCTATTCATTCAGTTCTACATTCAGGTCTGTTCCCTTTGGGTGCCCCATTCACTTTCAGAGGAACAAAGGGCACATCGAGTGAAATGGTGCCGAAAAAGGCTAAAACAGTTTGAAAATGGGACTTTGCATAACGTCAATAGCATCGTTACAGGTGACGAAACTTGGCTTTTTTATTACGATGTCCCAACAAAATCCCAGAACAAGGTGTGGCTGTTTCAAGATGAGGGCACTCCTATGACTGTGTGAAAGCCAAGGTCAGTGAAGAAAAGGATGATTGCAGTATTCACTAAACGGGGCATCCTGACTCAGGTTGTGCTATAAACACAAAGGACAGTTACTGCAAAGTGGTACAGTGAGACTTGTCTGCCTCAGGTCATCCAGACTCTCAAGCAGCTCCGTCCAAGGTCATGGCTCAACACTTGGCTCTTGCATCACGACAATGCTCCAGCACATCGTGCTAATGTAACAATGGATTTTCTTGCCAGATCAGGGTTGAATGTGCTTGATCACCCTCCATACAGTCCTGATCTTGCCCCATGTGACTTCGCACTCTTCCCAAAAGTGAAGATGAAGCTGAAAAGGTGGCGTTTTGCATCCGACGAGGAGCTTCTTGCAGCATGGGATCAAGAGTGTGAAAATGTAACCAAAGAAAAGTGGCAGAGTTGGTTCAGTGACTGGTTTCGACGTATGGAGAAGTGTATTGAGTGTGGTGGAAATTATTTTGAAAAAGTCACTCGCATTGCAAAACTTTCCTAGTGCCCTTTGTACATGTCCAGCCCAGCGCAATCTGTTGGATTCTATCACACCCATTATAATGTGTTTTTGAGAGAGGGTGTAAATCTCATTAGTAGATATTTTCTGCCAGCTTTGAGAGATAGGATCGAACCAAGGGCCAAATATTATTCTATTAACTTTATTCTCAAAGACTTGCAACTGCTGCTGCTCTTTCTTGGTAGGTAATACTCCGTGTCTCGGAACCACACAGAAGTACTGGTCGAATGATTGTATTGTAGATAATCATTTTTGCATTCCTTGTTAAAAACTTGGAGCCTAATATAGATTAAAATGCCTTTTTGCATTCTTAATTCTAGCTTAGTGTTCCTGTTGCCTTCAGTTTTGCTCATCGATTAATACACCAAGGAATTTAAACTCCTCTACTCTTTTAAATATAGATTTCCCAATCTTCAAAGGCAACCTGTCAACCTCCTCATGATTTGGTCTCTGTACAACCATGTAATGTGTCTTTTTATCATTTACCTGTAGGCCAATTTTTGCTGCCAATTCCTCTAGTTCCACAAATAACTGCCTAATTGCTATTCATTGCAGCCAATAAGAACAATATCATCTGCATATGCAAGGACTTTATGTTGTCTCCCCAATATGATGTCAGCAGGTACAAGAGCGAATTTCCTGATAATATTCTCTAGTGCAATGTTGAATAGAAGAGGAGACAGTGCATCCCATTGTCTCAGACCAGTTTTATTCTGGAAGGAACTTGATTTTCTGCCCTTGAGCAAAACACAGCTAACATTAACATCCATACACAGTTTGCACATGTTAATTAATTTTATGGGAAAGCCAAACTCCATCATGATGTTCCACAGCCCTTCTCTATGGATTGAATCACATGCCTTGAAGAAATCTATAAAGAGATAATGAACCGACTCCTTGTGTTCCCACACCTTATAATTAATAGTCTTAATTGCAGATATGTTGTCTGTAGTGGATCTGTTACTACGAAAACCGTTCTGATAGTCTCCAATAACATTTTCAGCAAATGGTTTTAAACGCTGTAAAGAATAAAAGACAGAATTTTGTAGGCCATGTTTACAAGAGATATGCCATGATAATTTTGAAGTTCTTTCTTATCCCCTGCTTTATGAATTGGGACAATAAGTGATTCCCGTCATTCTTTTGGAATAACTTCATCGTGCCATATACTTAGAATGAGCTTATATATATATATATTTATGTAATCTTTCTCCACCGTATTTAATAAGTTCAGCAGGAATGTTGTCACTACCTGAAGCTTTATTGTTTTTTAAACGTAGGCTATAATACTTTGTAATACCTCTGGATATGATGGCTCTGGAATTTGTTCTTCTGATGGGAAACTAGATCGTTTACCAATACAAGTTTCTGGATCATCACAATTCAACAAGGAATCCAAGTATTGCTTACAGTAATTTAATAATTTGTCCTGATCAGCAATTAAATTTCCAGACTTACCTCTCATAATACTCGATCTTGGTTGAAATCATTTTTTAATTGTGCTACTTCATCTGATAATAGGAACAATGTCAGATTCTTCAATGAATTAGGTAATTGGCAAAAGAAACAAGAGATTCACAAAATGCATGAAAATGAACGACTCCCTGAGTCTCACAAGTCATAGTTGACCCAGAGTTCGAATTCGAATTTGTTCTGCCAGAGAGGATCTATGCTTCAGGTCCGGCACTACTACCGTAAAATGCACCCAAATCCCCTGTTGTGTGCTAATTCAATGAATATTGCATGTTCATGACAGCACTGAACTCGAAATAAACTTTCAACATATTGGACCGTATGACGGCAATGGTGCCGGAACTGTAGCTTAGATCCTTTCCGACAGAACAAATACGACCTAGACCAGAGGTATTCAAACTTTTTGGTTGGTGTACCCCCAAAACCCAATTGTTTTACATTTGTACCCACAAATTAAGAGGTATATTGCGATTATACTAGACATAACAAATGATTGTTGCTGGATGCCAAATAATATTAACTATCATCATCATCATCTTCCGCAGCTTATCCCACTCGCTCAGGATCCCTGCACGCACTGAGGCACGGAAGAGTTGCGCAGTTGTGGCCAGGCATTTAAGGTCGTATGCCCCTCCTGACACCACAGGTTGGAAAATCCCACTCCAGCAACATCAGGAATCAAACCACGGTTGCAGGGATGACAGTCAAGCAACTAAGCTGCTACACCACCCTGTTCCCCAATAATGATAATAATAATAATAATAATAATAATAATAATAATAATAATAATAATAATAATAATAATAATAATAATAATAATAATAATAATAATAATAATAATAATAATAAATTGTATATAGTCTATATAATAATATTGTACATACTATACATGCTGCTGCTGAAGCAATTGAAGTAAATGAGTAGATTTCAAAACACAAAATGAAAACAAGAGCAATGCAGCATAAGTAAGCATTTTTACATACCAAGTCAATGGGAAGTACAAACTGATACATATTTTAGAATGAATAGTTCGGAAAGGGGACTCTGTCTTGTGGTAGACAAAAATACAATCAAAACAAGTTTTTATTGAAAATGAGCAGGCTCTGCTCTTTTCTGAACTGCTCACGGAAAACAGAAGCTACGATAAATTTGCATACCCCTTGAGATGACCTCACGTACACCTTGAATATCACTGACCTAGACCACCATAGCTCAACTGGTAAGAGCATCTGACGCTAGAAATTGGAAGGGTGTGGATTCGAATATCACTGGTATTCGGTTGGCCATTTTTGTTCTCTACTTAACACCACTTCGGTATGTATTCGGTGTAGACCTAAATGAACTGAGCACGACCTAATACGTTGAAAGTATATTTTGAGTACAGTCCGGTCCTGAAAATCCAATGTTCATATATTCATATAATAAATATATGGAACATACTAGCTGTAGTACCTGTTGTTGACAGGACAATCACTCGCAAGTATGTGCATGAGTACATATTTGTCCACCCCTCATGTGTATATTGTTCCCTAGATTCTGAGGCACATAAGTGGGCATGCCTCTCCCTGTCAACAGCTTGTCATGACGTACAGTGATAGCTTCCATACTCTCTTTGGCCCTTTGCATTTTTATTTTATTTTTTTTCCCCTGCTGGTCTTGATTTGATCCTTTCCTTCAAGCATAAAAGAAAGCCAAGTATTGGGTTGATATTAAAATATACTGACATATGTACAAAGCCTTTAAAAACTACTGCCCTTATTTTTCACTGTCAGAGAAAGGTTAAGAATAAATTTCGCCACGAGCTACTTTCATGTAATAGAGATGCATCGAGTTTTATATTTTAGGTACTTTTCCGAAGCACTCCTTCCTGCTGAAATCTTTTGAGCAACTTAGACCTTCTTCTAAACTAAAATGCCTAGTTTTATTAAAGTGTACGCATCCACTTTCCTGCGATGCTGTAACAGACACAGACAAATATTAAACTGAACTCGACATAGGTGTTTACAATAACGTCAGTATTCTTATTAAAATACAGTGTTAAATGACTGGAATGTCGTGGTTAAAAGCAATGCTATCACATGAAATGCTCGATCAAATGAAAAACGGCACAGTTTCTCACTTTTCACACTGGCGTTCTAAAAATGCCAAGTTCCAGAGCTTGAATGACCCGGTCATAGATAAGGGTGAACACTGCTCCACCGTTTTCCACGAAGTGTACATACTCTCCATTTCTATCAACTCCTCATAGCAGGGATCGAGTAACTGGAATACTATTATGTGTCATGCGTTTTGAGGCTATGTTTTCAGAAAGAGAGATACTGCTACGCTGCTGCCAGACAGGTAGACGCCATGTGCCTGGCAACCATATCAGCCAGACTGTAGATAACTTTCTTTTTTTCTTTTTTCAGCATGTTATTCCTTTGGTTCATACATGTTCTGATAACCACTGGTTCGTGACACACTGGTTCATCATATTATTCCAGCTACTCGATCCCTGCTAGAGGCACTGATGGGAATGGGGAGCATCCACACTTAATGGAAAACTGCCGTTCAAGGAAAAATATTCCATGGTGAATCCATAGGCTACTTTGTTGTATGCAATGGGATTTAAATGGAAGAAATGTGGTAGCAAAAGGAAAATATTAATTGAGCGGCCAAATATCTTCAACTGGCGTGCAATTATTCAGGAAATATTCCAAAGTTTTTTTATGAAAACAGGAATATTTCTATATAGATGAGATTTGGGTGGATAATAGTTTCATGTTTGGAAAATGTTGGCAGAGTGATAATATTTCTGATATAGCAACCAATAAATGGCTCATCAATTAGACTAATAATTTGGCTAGAAAAGTTGTCTGGTTGACAGGTGTGTCTAGTGGTGATTATAATGGGCAAATGAACTTTAATACGTAATAAAGCTGCATTAATTTTAATATATTCCATTGCTGACAAGACCTAGTGTTTACAGTATGCTATGTTACAAATTTGTTATTTTCATTGTCCTCCTGTCTCAGCCTCATCCTTGGCTTTGGCAATATGAAAGTAACCGAGGTATGAGCAATGCTAGTAATGTCATTCCTAATGCAGCCAGTTCCTGTTACGTTAAAATGTTGCTTGTGGGGTCGGTTGACGCGGGCATTTCAGTGGGCTTGACAGACTGATTTGTAATAGCAACTTCTGGCTCAGTGAGGAAAGCAAACGGAAACTACTTCACTCTTCAATTCCCTAGTGCCCTGCTCTATGACAGCTGATACTGGAAATGTTGAGGATTTAAGCAGCCTTCGGGCCGAATACGTAATATCGATCTATCTATATAATCATCTTACAATACCAATATAAATGGTCCGTTTTTGGACATTATAAATTTTCCAGCTAACTCATTCTTGGTTGCCTGCGTTTCGCCCTCATGTGCTAAGTTGGGCTCGTCAGTTGGGACTTAGCACACCTCCCAAGACGCAAGGCTAGTGCATACCGTGGAGGCCACTGCATAGACTACTTGAAGCCACCAGCAGTGCCAATGCACTATGAGAGCTATGTCTCATCTCCAAAAATTGATGCCAGCCTGGCCATCAGATGATATAGATGTTGATTCCCATAGGGAACTTAGAACATCTGTCCAGAATGAGTAAATTTATAATACCAATATAATGGTCCGTTATTGGACATTATAAATTTTCCAGCTAACTCATTCTTGGTTGCCTGCGTTTCCCCCTCGTGTGCTAAGTTGGGCTCGTCAGTTGGGACTTAGCACACCTCTCAAGATGCAAGGCTAGTGCATACCGTGGAGGCCATTGCATATGCTACTTGAAGCCACCAGCGGTGCCAATGCACTATGAGAGCTATGTCTCATTTCCAGAAATTGATGCCTGCCTGGCCATCTGATGATATAGATGTTGATTCCCATAGAGAACTTAAAATATTTGTCCAGAATGAATAAATTTATAATACCAATATAATGGTCCGTTATTGGACGTTATAAATTTTCCAGCTAACTCATTCTTGGTTGCCTGCGTTTTGCCCTCATGTGCTAAGTTGGGCTCGTCAGTTGGCACTAACCTTGCGTCTTGGGAGGTGTGCTAAGTCCCAACTGACGAGCCCAACTTAGCACGCGAGGGCATATCGCAGGCAACCAAGAATGAGTTAGCTGGAAAATTTATAATGTCCAATAACGGACCATTATATTGGTATTATAAATTTACTCATTCTGGACAGATGTTCTAAGTTCCCTATGGGAATCAACATCTACATCATCTGATGGCCAGGCTGGCATCAATTTTTGGAGATGAGACATAGCTCTCATAGTGCATTGGCACTGCTGGTGGCTTCAAGTAGCCTATGCAGTGGCCTCCACGGTATGCACTAGCCTTGCGCCTTGAGAGGTGTGCTGAGTCCCAACTGACAAGCCCAATTTAGCACACGAGGGCGAAACGCAGGCAACCAAGAATGAGTTAGCTGGAAAATTTATAATGTCCAATAATGGACCATTATATTGGTATTATAAATTTACTCATTCTGGACAAATATTTTAAGTTTCCTATGGGATCAACATCTATATCATAATCATCTTACTCTCTGTACTTTATGAACACTAACCTGATACTTACTTTTTATACTGGAGGGAAAAAATAATGGCCTACATCAGATTCAGTTTAATTTTTGTATGCCTGTTGCAATATCACAGGTAAACTTAAGGTATTTAAGATGAGGACAAATAGGATCTTAGCTACAGCTGTACAAAATAACTCGGCACAAGAGGTCTTCACTGCAGGCTTAACACATAAAACTCGACATACCTATCTATCTTACAGTTGGTTTTACAGGAAAATCGCTTATGACAAAATTAATTTAGAATCTTATTTACAAACCATTTTTATCTAAAACAAATTCTACATATTTCTCTTATGGTTGGTTTTACTGAAAAACTGTCAATGACAAAATGTATTTAGAATTTCATGTACAAACTCCTTTACAAACTCCTATCTATTTCCAATACAGTGAAATAATAAGGCATATCAGTGGCAGCATGTGAAAGTTAAAAGTGTTCCACAGCCTGTAAGGGGATACTTCCCGATTGCTTTTTCATACATATCTCAGTGTTTCATAATTACCAAAGCAACAATTTAGTCCATAGACCATATCACAAGAGTCACCTTCACCTAGTGACTCTCTTCTAACTTGTAATTATTTAATTACTAATTTCTAGTATTGAATATCTTCCTCACATTGTTTTTCTGTGTGTGTAGACCATTTATTATCTTTCCAATTCAAACAACCTCATGTTTTAAGTCTTATGTGCATCAGAGAAGCACTGAAACTAGGTGATGTAAGGGCAGGAAGGGAAAAAAAAGCCGTTTTTTCAAAAATTTATTACGATTTTGAGCTGTCATTATTAGACTGATCACAATATTTATCACAAAAATATATAACAACAATTATCACAATATTAGTAGCCTAATCCATTAGTCACCCCTACCTGTTCACTATTCACAAGGCTATAAAGGTAGGAGAGAAGGGCAGAAAATGATTGGTATGGTTAGGTTACAACATACACAATACTAAGAGGTGACAATTTTTAGCATTTTGAAATCAGAAATTTAGCAATTTGATTTGAGATTTTGTAGCTTTTATAGATTTGTTTCTAGCATTTTGAAGAAAAAAGATTTTGAATTAGTTCAGATAAATATCAGATATTTGATAATATTAATGTGAAATAAAATGCCATTTGCATAGAGCTAATATTAAAATGCATAAAATAATAAAATTCCACATTTATTTTAGCTTGATACAGACTACAGCAAAACAGGAGAAAACAACAAATGTATAGGTGACTGAAACAAAATCAGAATAATAAAAGAAAAATATACAAAACTGACTTAAGTCATGGTCATAATTGAATACCTGCCCGCAAAACGTTGCAACGCTCACTTTTTTAGAATGCTGGGTTTCCATGCATAAACGATGTATGCAGTGAGAGTGAGGCATGTAAGAAGTTATGTTGCCAAACATGTACGTTAAGCACCTTCTTTCTTTTGTTTAAATTTCGCCACGGGTCGTGCGGGTGCAGAAACGTATCAATGGAGGAGGAAAGTCGTGTGTCGCTAAGTCCAAGTGTGTGCAACAATATAAATAGGAGACGAAAACGCAAAATTAAATATAGTAAATGGAAGAAGAAAAGAAATACAAGCGGAATTCAGGGCAACCATATTTGCCCCATAATAAAAAATCAGTGCCCGGGAAAATCCTTGCTGAACAGGCGGGTGCAAAAACGTTGTAAGCCAATGTAAGAAAGTCAACGTGTTTAATGGGAGATTCATATGTCTTGTATTTTAATGCATAATCAGAGTTTATATTCTCAACTGTATTATATACGTATATAATGTACTATATATACTGTATATGGATATAAATATGTCTTGCTCTCTTTACAGATTGCTCATTCTATTCATTAAACGAGGTATTGCCTGTATCTGCGGAAAAGAAAGCTAATCTGCTAGACATGTGTCGATACATTCGTGAAAAATATTGAGGTTTTTATGAGAACCTAAAGTGAAGTGACAATGTAATCTTTATTCATCATTGCAAAATATTCTCGCAACAATATTGTTGGTGTTCAGTGAATTCTGTTAAACAATAGGAAGCTCTAACAATGGGTACTGCAAATTAGAAGCATGGTTTATGCTTCATTATTTTTATACAGAATAAAAACAATAAAGAATATTAAAAGCTACAAATTTTTTCAATAGTATAAACGTTGTAACCCGCAAAAAGGTGCTACTTCTGTTACACTTACAACCTTTTTGCACGGACGCCCAACGATCATCTCTTATATCTTGATTTTAAAGTCGCACATTGTTAAAATTATTATGCATTAATAACTAGTGAACTCATTTAAACAAATTGTCAATGGCAGAATAAGCAATCACAAACAATTCGCTTGTTTATTTGTTTTTCTTCTCTCCTGAAAAATTTGCATTTTGAGGGTTACAACGTTTTTGCCGGCAGGTATTCAATTAGTGACACCCTTGAAGGAAAACCTCCTGTTCTGTCATTTACGTTCTAACACTTACAATTAAATTGTATTTACCTAATTAAATATCTTTCAGTATCATCTTTGTAGGATCCCCAATACACACTTTGCCATAAAAAAAAAGCCAAACACAGAACGAATTATCCTAATGACACAAAAGTAGGTATGCAGCACCAGCAAGGTTAATAGTGAAGATGATTGGAACTTGACTGCCAGTGGCCTAGCAGAACCACCACAGCATCAGTAACTGGGATGACCATAGGACAACGCTGGGTGCTTATGGAGGGAAGGTCAGTGAGTAGCAGTATGCCTCAGACACGTATTCAACAGCAGTATGAACAACTCACAGAGTTAAGGGAGAGAGAGAGAATTGTTTGACTACGAGAACGGGAGGCAGAACGGACGTTCCATTGAATTGGCCATGACTGAACTGTGCAATGATATAGGGAGCAATGGGCACAGGAGGGAAGACATGCGAGCCAGAAAGGTTGTGGGCAACCCAGAAAGCCACCAGATGAGAGGATCATCTCATCATTGTACAGGCACAACGCAACCAACGGATTGTCCACCTCCAACAACATGTAGCGGCATTCCTAGACACCTCCGTGTCCACCAGCACCATATCAAGGCACCTTACAGAACAGGGCTTGCACTCATGATGTTCCTTATGATATTTGTCAATGACACCCTAACATTGGTGTCATCATTTGGACGGGTGCCAAGGACAGCTAAGGACTAGTGTCAGCTCATCTTTAGTGACGAATGAAGATTTTGTCTCAACATGGATGACCATATGCGTGCACTTTTGGCCTTCGTAGTTGAGCGGCACACCACCAGAAATGGGTCCGTAATGATGTGGGAAGCAATCTCCTCTATTTCCTGGACTCCTCTAGTGATGCTGAAGGAAACCTTAACAGTACAGATTCACATTCAGGCATCATGTGCTTCCCTTCATGGGACAGCTCAAAAATGTGAGGTTTCAACAAGATAAAGCCCGCCAACATATCACAGTATTTTCCAAGACTGCCTTCATGCAGCTGACACACTTCCTTGGCCCACCAGGACTTGTCACCCACAGACCATGAATGGGACCAGCTGGAACGGAATTTCTGTCCATCACTGGACTTATTTGTTTTCATCCATAACTAGTTACTTGTATTTGCAACATCACTCCCATTGTCTGTGCCAAGTTTCATTCCATCTCCAAATTTCCTTCTGGGCGTGTTTTTCTTTTTTCTTTTTCTTTTCTTTAAATGGCAAAGTGTGTACATTACAGAGCTGCTTGGGCAAACTCTGGGTATGATATCAGAGCTGAACAGCCAACTGTATCTGCAGGTAATCCGAGGTTGCAAAAGCTCCTGAGTTTAAGTTTCCAGAAGAAGAATAGAAAGCAGAAGTAAAATTTTGTCCAGGAAAAATCATCGGTTTCGCATTTATATTCTATTTTAGAATAAATAACACATTTTGAGTTTTAATGCATTTTCAAAACACGTTAAAAATGGTCATGAAAAATTTAAATTTGAAAGTACAAGCCCTTGTGAACATGTTGTGTAATACTGTTCGTACAAAAATCACCACCCCTAACAATACTTCCATCTTCCATTGTAAAGGCACAACATAAAATATTCTTCAGTACCATTGTACATACAACACTGCAGTTGTCTACATAATATACATTCCAGAAAAAAACTACAAAATCAGAAACATCTGGATTAAGATTAAGCTTTTTAATCAAAAGGAACCCTGACTGCAACTTTTCTAATTTTCACCCATCTTCTTATTTCAAAATTTAGGTAATTAAATTACACTGTAAAAGTATGAATACTTCTAATCTCTCCTTCATCATCTTGTAATATTTGACATATTCACCAAGCTGACAATGCCAGGCTTCCTAAAAAAATTAAAAAGTATGGAATCTACATTCACTTGGCTGAAAGGAAAGCTACCATTTGCTCAACATTTTGTTTGTGAGAAAAGGGCATATGCAGCATCACAGATGATGTGATAGGTTAGGATTAATTACAGACATGTCTGTTCACCATTATATTGTACAGTCTGTCACGTCAAAATTAATGCAAAAATGTTTTTTCATATACACCAGATGTGGTAGCTTACGAGCTTACGCTATGTAATTACTACTGTTACAGCAATCATTAAAGTCTTAAAACTGGACTATAAGCAAATTTTCGAAGTGAGAACTTTGGTCTCCTAGTGAATACATTGTTATAATGTGCAATGTTGCACGCTTCAACTACAGACAAATGCAGAGCATATACAACTGTTAGCAATATGCTGGACCCATTCAACCAAGTAAAAGATACATCATATTCCTCACTCTGCATATTCTAGTCATAGTTCTTGTATAGGAAACCACTATGTATTCGGGTGATGAGTTCATGGATATGTTATTACTCCATGGAGAAGGAAGATGTAATGCATGGGAAGCATGATGCTTAAACCTAGAACAATGTCCCAGACGAAGACTACTGACTGCAGACATGTTTCAAAAGGTTGAAAGATGCCTGGTGAAACGACGTCCATTGGAACTATATGTCCGAGACGCTTCAGTGACATCTTGTGATAATGGAGTGTTATATAGTTGTCCACAATGCAATTGAGAACAGCCCACGTACCAGCCATTCTGAACACTTGCTAGATTAATCATGCTACTGTGAGACAAGGAATCAGATGTTGATTTACAATCCCATTGTGCTTTCGGGTGTATGAGCTACATCCCCTATAAACATCCTTTTTAACGTCTACCTAACAAGTAAACATAACAAAGTACCGGTATGTGAAATGTGATCATGATTACTATTGGTCTTCATTATTACAGCTCACATGGGACTGAAATAAATGCATGAAAATATTCTCCTAGTGCCAGGTTTGAACTCTGAACATAAAATAATAGCACTGACCATTAACCACTCTCTAACATCTGTGATTGACAATTTCAAAGTTAAGTACAGTGTCATTAGATGACTGACCTCCAACATGTGGAACAGCATTTTGAAACAATTTTTCTTTTAAATTTCAAGATATTTAATCAAGATTTGGAGCTACCTAAGCCCAGGACATACTCTCAAGAGGACAATGAGGAACATTCTACCAGAATTAGAATTTGTGTAGGACTTCTTGAGATGAAGAGGATCAAGACTGAAGTAGCAGATCTTCAACATGATTAGTTAAATTCTATGAATCGTCCAGAAGAAGACTGAATTATGTATTACAGTTTGTGCAACTATCACCTATAATGACTGTTAATTGACGGTCCCTACAGTCATTAAAACCCGTTTCGACTGAAATTGATAGACCCAAGGATGATATCAGGAAACTTGTGATCATTTTTAATAGATTATGATAACCAGAGGCAATAAAAAAGCTGTTGCAATCCAATAACTCTACAGAAGACCTACCTATTTGTACGATACAGCCTAAGCTGATGGTCTGCCTGTTTAGCATCCTACAATTCTTCAGAGTATGAATAGGCTGCAGAGATACAACACTGTGCAAAAGAACTGAATAACCTTCCTCCTCCTGGTGACAAAACAGTTAAATGAGGTGAAATAATTTTTCACCAGAAATTCCTTACTGCTTCTCCAGATACTGAACTCCTCTGCCACTCACCACCTACATACAATTCAGTTCAGAAAGGAAGAAGCATTAGTATTTTCCCACAACTTGTTCGTACCTCTGCCTCTCGGAATGACTTTTACTTGAGCAATTTATACTGTCTTGTATTTTGTAACAAAATAATGCGATCACAATATTAAATACAAAACAACTGTAGCAAGATTTGACTTTGCAACCTACATATGAGCATTTTACCATCGTGCAGTCTGGTCAGTTCCAATTATTTTCAACTCGGTGCATTGGAAAGATTGTTTATAACTAAATACATTATTCCAATACTTAATTCTCACACAGTTTTGGTGAATTTAACAGGAATAAGGCATTTTAGACTTTGGTCTAATACTCTTAAGTCACAATATGCAGAAGATGCAAAAGACTTGCTTTGAGTTTAAACTCAATTGTATTTCAAGAGTGGATGTACCAGCATCAGCCATTTTTATTTTTCACATTACTCTGCTAGACATATGCACAGAAATACAAATACATACAACTAGAGCCATTACAACATGGAATTATTTTAAAGAATGTGAAAGAACTTGACACCATATGGAATAAAAATTTCGAATGGAAAAGGGCCAGCTGATGTATGTATGAAAAATAAAAATATTGTACTTCAAGTATACTTTAGTTTCCTATAAATGATGAACACCGAGAAATATAAAAAGAGTATCAGCCAGTACTCTTAATTAGCAATTGGCTATAGATAAACAAACTCCAAATTGCACTTCAGAGAGCAAATTCATATTTTTCACAGTCCTACATTTGATTGTTCATGTACTGCCATGTATGTATGTATATATGTATGTATGTACAATGTCCAACCCTTGTCCCATTCCTTTACAGCAGGGGTTCCCAACCTCGGGGGCGCGCCCCCCTAGGGGGGCGTGGGGCTTTATCAGGGGGGAGGGGGGTGTGAAGTGATTTTAACTCAAATATTACAATTTTGCGTAATAAACATTTTTCGAATCTCTCCAAGTGATTGTCGTACCAAGTCAATCGTTCAAAAGCACTGGTAATTGCCGACTGTCGGCACAAACCTCTGCGGAGGTGAGAGGTTGGAGGTGAAATAAGGAATTTGCTGTGTTGTGAGGAGCAAAATGTTGCCTGAGAGCAGGTGCGGGAACAAGAGCACTCAACGCACGTTTAATTGCACACTTTGTGGACCTACTTGCGTGAAAGTAAACTATGACCATACGCGACATGTTTGAACTCATTAACGATGTAGTTGTAGCTTTCATTTTCCAGTATTATTGTTACATACTGTACAAGGTTTTTCTCATAAAAAAAATATATTACATGAAGGACGTAATCGTATAAATGTCGGTATTATATCAAATTGATCTAGTAGCGAGAACAACAGGAGATAAGGCAATAATAATAGGCTAAATTATAATAAATTTATTTAATATAACATGTTAGGCTTTCACGGCTAGCGTGAAATTCTATGTAGGCCTACTGGTATTTTGGGCTACAACTAATTAATGTTTAACCACAGCAATTAATGAAACAGTGACATTTTCTCACCAAAGATCTTCACTGGCATTAAGTTACTACAGTCAGGAGTCGACATTAACTCTGAAGAAGAAAAGAAAATCGGAGTTTCAGAAGCAACAAATGTAGTGGAAGCTCCTCCTTCCCACGCACCCTGCGGCATATAGACTCGTTTTGTGGGTAGCTCGTCCTTGAAAGCTCTGTTCCCACTCCTACACATTCTTATTCTTCCCTTGCAGTCAAATTGGCGAGAGCTGTATAGTACAACTGTCCCATCAGAGATGGCGCAGTAATGGCCATGACAACACATCGCCAATAGACCATCAGTGGCCAGGCCATTAGACTGTTGATTCTGTGCCTCATATACTTTCGCAGTGGACGTGTCTGTCAAGTTGTTTATTGTGAGTGTTGTGTATGCTTCGCTGTTATAGTGTGACTGTGTGAATTGTGTTATTTAATATTGTGACTTTAAAAAAAACTGAAAACGATGTCCAAGAAGAGACTGTACAATATGGCTTTACAGTCGTTGAACAGAACGGAATACAACAGCCTCAATGCGTAATCTGCCACTGTGTTGTGAGTAATGATGCGATGCGGCCCGTGCGTTTGGAGAGACATTTAAATGCGAATCATTCAGGCTTAAAAGACAAACCCACAGAATTTTTTGCAACTAAACTCAACTTACTAAAACATATGAAATTAGATTCATCGGGTACTTTTAACCAAGAAAATGAGAAAGCAGTGGAAGCATCATATGAACTAGCTCTTCTGATTGCCAAAGACAAAAAAGCACACACAATTGGGGAAACATTAGTAAAGCTGTGTATGTTATTAGCTGCAAATATAGTTTTGGGTGAAAGGAGTCGGCAGAAATTGTATAAAATTTCTCTTTCCGATAACTCAGTGAAGTGCAGACTTCAAGAACTGTCAGAAGACATTAAAATGCATATTTTGGAGAAGGTGAAAGCATCTCCAGTGTTTTCAATTCAGTGTGATGAAACAACCGATGTGGCCCATTGTTGTCAACTGATTGTATATTGTCGATTTGTCGACGGTGGAATTTTAAGAGAAGAAATGTTATTCTCCCAATGTTTGAAAACAACTTCGAAAGCTTCTGATGTGTTTTCTGCCATCGATAGTTTTTTTCCAAGAACATAGACTTTCCTGGCCGGCCCCGTGGTGTAGGGGTAGCGTGCCTGCCTCTCACCCGGAGGCCCCGGGTTCGATTCCCGGCCAGGTCAGGGATTTTTACCTGGACCTGAGGGCTGGTTCGAGGTCCACTCAGCCTACGTGATTAGAATTGAGGAGCTATCTGACGGTGAGATAGCGGCCCCGGTCTAGAAAGCCAAGAATAACGGCCGAGAGGATTCGTCGTGCTGACCACACGACACCTCGTAATCTGCAGGCCTTCGGGCTGAGCAGCGGTCGCTTGGTAGGCCAGGGCTCTTTAAGGGCTGTAGTGCCATGGGGTTTGGTTTGGTTTGGTTTATAGACTTTCCTGGGAAAATGTAGTGGGTGTATGTACGGATGGTGCACCTGCTATGATCGGGTCACGTTCTGGGTTTCTCAAATTGGCCAAAGATAAAAATCCAAACATCATGGGAACCCACTGTATAATTCACAGGCAGGCTTTGGGGGCCAAAACCTTGCCCCAAGATTTTAATAACACTCTAAAAGTCGCTATAAGAATTGTGAACTCTGTGAAGACAAGTTCTTTACAGACAAGACTGTTTGAAGCTCTTTGTGTTGACCTTCAAGCCGATCACAAAACTCTCCTTTTCCACACAGAGGTTCGCTGGCTATCAAAAGGGAACATGTTGGCTCGGCTGTTCGAATTAAAGTCTGAAGTTCAAATTTTTCTTCTTGATGAAGGTAAGAACAATCTGTATGAAGTGTTTACTGATGCCAATTTTATCGTCTCATTGGCATATCTTAGCGATTTTTTTGAATCTTTGAACAGTTTGAACTTAAAACTCCAATATTATGCTTGCTTATGATGCCATCAGAGCTTTCCTGGAAAATATGCAGTTACGCAAACACCAGCTTCAGTTGAACAACTTCTCATCCTTTCACCACCTTAATGAAATTTTGCCAAAAAATGAATGTGATCTTAATAAACTTAAGGTGCAAATTCAGTCACATTTGGATTCCCTGGCACAAGAATTCAATTCCTACTTTCCTGATATCTCGTCAGATGAATGGTCCTGGATGTTAACAAGAAATCCCTCTGCTATTGCCATTGAAGCACTGCCAGCACAACTTCAAGAAGAAGCCGTAGATTTGAAGTGTGATTCAAAGCTAAAAGATGATTACAAAATAATAGGACTGGGCGACTTTTGGGTAAACTGTCTTGCAGTGTATCCTGAAATAGCCAAAGTAGTATTGCGTGTCATTGTCCCATTTTCAACGACATATTTATGCGAGTCAGAATTTTCAACGCTGAATGTCATAAAAACAAAGCAGCGCTGTCAGCTTGATGTTGCAAGTAATCTCCGCTGTGCTCTGTCAAATATCAAACCAAACATACCGAATCTTACCATGAGAAAACAGTGTCAACCCTCTCACTGACATTTGTTGACTAATCGATTGATTTATTGTAAAAGTGTGTTCTTTGTATTGTGCTAAAATGAAGTCAGTATGTCATGGATATAAAGCGCGTACTTCATATTTTTTCATAAATCATTGAAAAATGGAATAATTCATTATGTAGTGTCATTAGATTAGGTCTATATCCTCCACGTCAGTATATCGGAGAGGTTATAGAAGCGAGGGGGGGGGGGGGGTCGATGACCACCCGTATCTGAAAAGAGGGGCGTCAGCTGGCAAAGGCTGGGAACCACTGCTTTACAGGGTTGGGTATGAAGTGAAATGAATCTTCTTAGTGAGGTTTTATGACAGGATGCCTTTCCTGAAGTAAACATCATCAGAGGAGTTAATGAGATGAAATGAGTTACATGATATACAGTATATGATGGTAGGAAGGGAGAAGGTGAAACCCGGTGCCAGTACATAGCCTACTCCTGCCGAATATCACCAAGAGTTCTGCTCAAGGCTAAACATCTCCATTCAATGTACAAATCACCATCAACAGCGTCACATACCCTCGCTCCATGTGAACACTACAGAGGGGTTTGGCATTTAACCCAGGCTTTTAGCACACAATCTAGTGATTAGAAATTGTATACCACTCTCTCTCCTACCCTGCCAGCCAACATTCTGATGGTGAAAGTTTTTTTTCCAGCAATGGGACTTAAACTGGCTAACCATCATGTCAGACCATATAAACTTCACGCCTTAATGATCATGGCCACCAGGTGGGCATGTCCTACTATGTATACATTTACTTTACTTTAAACACAATGCCTTGTATGCTGGTGTGGAGACAAAGCAGAACTTCATTAAGATAAGTCCCAAATTTCAAATTCCTCGGTGTTTGGGCAGAAATTAACATAAATATTGAGTGTGACTTGATAGAATCTGATTATATTTTTTTTAGGAATGAAACATGCCTTGCTTAACAGTGTGTTTTTAATCCTTGTTTAATAGAGTGTATGCTTTTTTGTTTTGTTTTTTACAGGTATGCTATAGTGCAATATTTATATTGAACTTGTGTGTTCGACAGGCTGAAAAGTTACATGTTCCAGGAAGAAATGGTACTCTAAAAAGAATAAGATAATGAAGTGCATACAAATTCTGCTGCAAAGTTTTGTATATCAAACATACAGTGGACTGTAAATACTGTCAAGAGGATGAAATGAGTGTGCAGAAACAAGAAGTGCAATGCTTTGTGCATTCAGGATATACATAGGGATAAACAATCAAGATACGGTATTTTAAGATTCTAGGAATGGTATTAGCACCTGAAAGATCATGTATGCAATATTGGAGAATTATTACTTTTAATCAGGTCTTCAAGTTAGTAGTCTTCATCACATTGAAGATAATGAGATAGCAACATAGCAACATTAGGGTTACCTTTGCACATAAGTCTCCAAATGAAGTACTTTCTTTTCACCTACAAACTTCAGGAAAGAGACGTCTATTGTGCTGGAGAAGACAAAAACATAGGGGCTATATATGAGGAGTATAAAGCATTCATCATCACAACATTATCCTATGGATGTAAAACATATACCCTGTACAGTTGTGACAATGAAAAACTTGAGTGTTTTCATCAACAGAAACTTAAATATCAAACTGAAGAACCATATCTACAATTTGGCAGTTCTTCAGAAAGAGAGCATGAACAGTGTAGAAGCCTCCATCACTGCCCATCGGCTTCAGTGGACTGGGCATGCCTGCCGTATGAATGACAAGCAACACCAAACTTCCTCATCAATTCCTGGATGGTGAACATTCCTCAGGCACAAGATCCCATGCCTGAAGCATTAAAAATACCAATTTAGACAAACCATGAAGGTATCAAACATCAACCCTCAAACCTGGGATGCACTCGTAGAAAATCGCCCATTTTGGTGCCGAACCACCTTTATTGCTGTTGAATTGTTTGAGCAAGAATGCCACAGGCATCAGGAGTCTGAACAGCACAGATGCATACTCCGTCAGATGCAGCCTCATCCTCCCCCATCAAGTGAAATATATGTGCATTAATTGGCTAGAATTGGCTTGTTCAATCATCAGAAGTATACGCACAAACAGTACTGAGTGCAAGTGGATTGTAAGCAGGAGAAACTCTATATCTGGAAACAAGTAACAGCCAACGACGATATGATGATATAATCAAAATCTCCTATTTGTGAGTGATTACACAAGTACACAATATGAAAATCTTGGACCAGATCAAACCAAATATCTCCTTGGAAGGGAATATAGTGAGACCAAAGCTATCTTACCTCAGCCATATAATGAAAAGTACATGCTCAGGATGGTGGGTGGCAAAAGGGGAACTGGAAGACCATGATCCCACTGGTTAGATGGCATAAAAGGAGATAACTAGCACGAGGATTGTCGAACTGAAGTGATACCGCTGAAGGAAGGAAATTGAGGCCGAAAACACAAGACTATCCCAAAAGAAGAGTTCATTCATTAGGAAGAGTAAAATAAATCCCGGGCTCTCAGCAGTTGACCTAAAGAGAGATTTAAGTCAAAGTGGACAAAATGTTCACATTATAACAGCTTGCTGCAGACTGTTGGAAGCAGGAAGAAGAGCACACAGACCAGCAAAGAAGTAGCTTGTGACAGACATTATGCACAAAAAGCAATTGATATGGGCTAAACTACAGGAAGACTGAAAGAAAGTTGTACGGTTTTCAGATGAAAGCCAATGTTTGTGTTCAGCATGTTCCTTATGTGCATAAAGAAACAAGAAAAAATGTCACTGGCCCCTATTCAACAAGCACCTAAACATCCTCAAAACTGATGCTTTGGGAATGTTTTACCTACAAGGAGCCAGGACCTTTAGCCCCTGTTAAGGTATAATAAACAACGATCAAAACATAGATATTCTTGGAAAGAGCCTGAGTTACAAAAACTCTCAGTAGATCATGAAAGTGTTTTTCATCAATATCTTGTGCCATGCCACACATCCAAAAGGTAAACAAATTCTTTGAAGACAAAAATATTTCAGTGTCCCCTTGGTCTAGCACCTTACTCGTATCAACCCCATTGAAAGTTATGAGTCATTTATATGAAGAGTATGGCAAAACTGGATAGATCAACAAAAGTGAGCATATGCCCACTTAACAAGGTGTGGTTTTACAATGAAGAGATCAAGAATATGCCAAAACATGTTGATGCTGTTCTGAAGAATAAAGGTGGTCACTTAAAGTAATGAGTATGGTTTTCAGTAATTGCAGTACTGATTTTCAGTAGTTTTTACAACTTTTATTATGAGAACACTTTTCTGTATCTTGTTCAGATTCATTTGCACACTATTGTACCTCTCCTATTCATCCACTCATTTGGGAATTTCTGTATACATTTTCTGAACCATATTTTATTGGTTCTGTTTCCTTGTCATATAATGACTGATATCATGCTAATGTTATGACATCTTGTATTTCATGTGTGGTATTCTGTTGACTTGTATTTAACTTGCAGTTTATTTGATGGAATACCTTCAAGGAACACCTGTAGCATTTCATCATCTACAGTAGTGTCCGGCTCCATGGCTAAATGGTTAACGTGCTGGCCTTTGGTCACAGGGGTCCCGGGTTTGATTCCTGGCAGAGTTGGGAATTTTAACCTTAATTGGTTCATTTCGCTGCATGGGGGCTGGGTGTATGTGTCGTCTTCATCATCATTTCACCCTCATCATGACACGCAGGTCGCCTACAGGAGTCAAATCAAATCTGGTGAGCCGAAATTATCCTTGGACACTCCCGGCACTAAAAGCCATACGCCATTTCATCTACAGTAGTATATATAATTTCGTGTGGCTATTACTAGCCGATTGCAGCCCTTGTAAGGCAGACCCTCCGATGAGGGTGGGCAGCAACTGCCATGTATAGGTAGCTGCGTGTTATTGTGGTGGAGGATAGTGTTATGTGCGGTGTGTGAATTGCAGGGATGTTGGGGACATCACAAACACCCAGCCCCCAGGCCATTGGAATTAACCAATTAAGGTTAAAATCCCCAACCCGGCCGGGAATCGAACCCGGGACTAGAGGTCTGCATTATCTCCGATTTTTACCGGCGAGTACCGCTCGCCTCTCTGGCTCTCGGGAGTATGCGGCCGAGCGTCCTGTGCAGCCGGTTGCGGGCTACCGATCATCAGCGACTGGCCGAGCGCGCCAAACGCTCGGTCGGTCGCCAGTAACCGGCGGGCTCAGTGCTAGCCAGCCAGCGAGCTGCGCTTCGCCGGACTCGAGATCATAGGCCACTACTTTACATTAATCCTCACCTATTTCTTTTACAAATGTAACCTAAATATTACAGTTGTATATGTTACATTTGAAGTGTATTAATATGTTGCAGACTATTAGATTTTCGTCTTTGAGGTGATAATATATCTAATAATTGTAACGTTATGAACTGTAATGTCTTCATATAGTATTTTGTTCCGTTCGCTAGATAAACGGGGACACAGTAATAGTGGGTTATGTGTAGCCTATCTCCAGACTCGGCCACATATACACTGTGCTAATATCAAATGCAGGGTCAAGAAGAAATGCCGGATTGTTTTTAAACAAATACTCATCAATTTTCTTTTTACAAGCGTTAATTTACAAACAAAGTGAAAGTGGTACTGTAAATGAAGTTATATGTGAATCATAAATATACAATTCGTTTTTCGTCATTGGTGCTGCCTGATGCACAGGATTCATTTGTGTTCCTGGAGCTACTACTAGAGCTGGCGGTTTGCACTTCTTCCTGTGAGGTAAATGAAAGTAGAATCAAACATTCATAGCGTTTGAGGAATGTTTCCTTTCTTGTGATTACGTGGTATGTTCAGAATACTTACGAAATTGTCATGGATCAATAAGATATCATCCACCTTATGATTCCAAGCACGATCTTTTGCTAGACAGCAGGTGACCGGCTTGGCTAAAATTTCTCTCGCTGGAAACACTAGTGGCATGAATGCAGAGAACTCTTCTACTACTACCGACAGCCTTGGAAATAACTCCGCATGCGTTTTCCACCACTTCAAAATGTGGCATTCGGCACAGCTACAGTCAGATTTGGAGAGCGAAAGGTACCTGTCGATCCATTAGTAGTATTTGTGTGTCCATCTTCGTCGTCCTCATCCGAACTCCAGTCCACCTTGGACTTTTTCATGGGAAGAACTTGGTCACTGTTTGCTTGAATGGGCTCTAAAAATGAACAAAACATCCGTAATGCATTCATGTCACCTTTAAATATGTATAAAAGTTAGGATACTGGTTACTAAAAGCTATATTTCCAGTGATTTCCTATATATATATATCGCAAAAATTACATCAAAACGCATTGTGGAATATTTAGGTTGCGAAACCCTTCCCAAATATTGTATTGCCTTATTTTCTTGACACGGCATAAGCCCAAAAGCCTATACAGAAACATTCGTTTACTACTTTTTTTCAGTGATTCGACCTTACCATTTACAGGCACATTTACGAGCACAATCGTCGAACTTCAGCATACGCGACGTGCTTTTCTTCTGCTGTGACTTTCTTCAAATGACGTCGTGATGGCCATAGAACCGTGGCTTTGTAACGGATAGCCTCCAATTTGCACTTCTCTATGTTGAAATATGCTGCTCTCGTTTTTATTTTCGTCATGCATTGAAAATGATAAACAATATATACATAATTATATTCCGATAATTCAGCAGGTTTATAAACGATCGTAACTTATAAAAATATTTCTTACTTCGTTGTCACTCTCTTCTGGTTCACAATGATGTAACAGACGCGTGTACCAAGGCAGCACACGTTTCAGCCTTGTTACACTTTCCAAATCCAAACTCGCTTCTTTAAAGGGGGTTAGAAAAGCGATAACTTCTCGTATGCACTCTTCATGGAAAGCTTCTAAGAGTTTCGATTGCTCACGGGATTCTAATAGATCTAGAATATCGTCAATTAAACTTATGATGGAATTGAGCATTAACAGTATACTGTTCCACCGCGTTACTGCTTCTTGCTTCATAGAGTGCTGCAGACGCCCCGAGTGACCCGATCTCTTCAAATAACCTACTATAGCTCTTGCTGATAGCAGACACGTCAGTATTTCAGGAGCTTCATCTTCTAAAAACGTCTCTTAACATGTGTGACGAAGCGCAGTCATCAAGCAGTGATCAAAGCAAGACAGACGGTCGTAAGATTCAAGTGCCTTCTTCATATTAGCTCCTTGGTCGGGGACAAAGTAACATTTTGTAAGATCATTCTTGTTAATTGCTAACTCAAGCAACCGCTCTTCGATTTCGTGCCGAATGTTCTCTCCTGTCTTAGGTATGTCCGGAAACTCAGTTGTCAGCAAAACAAGCGTTTCTAGCTGCCACTCATCGTTAACATAATGCGATGTCAGAGTCAAGAAATTTCTCTCCTTGTAGTTATCAGACCACAGATCAGCATCTGAAGCCCACATTTTGTTCTTTATGGCACATATTAGCTTGGGCACCATTGTCGCCCGTATTTTTTCGGCCTTTTCTTTAATATGCCGTGATACAGTGGTAGGGTGCGGAAGAACATCTTCTATTATTGACTTTGCCATAAGCGGCGCCAACATTGATGAGCTCCTGCGAATAATTCTTGAAGCCAATCTTACTACTAGTATTTAACGGCAGCAAATCTATTCCACTGATATCGACCAACTTATAAACACCAAATTTCTTTATGCTGCTTGATACTGCACGTGTTCGGTGGAATTCTGATCCTCAGTTACTTTTGCAGCGCCAAATCATACCTGTTTTGCTTGACTGGTAAGAAAGTACAGTATCACATGTGGCACACTGCACGAACCCAGAAGAAGCCTGCGTGACAAGATCCACTACAAGTGCAAACGATTTCCAAGCTTCACTCTTCGCCACCTCTTCCGACATATCTTTCTTCTTCAGGACTAACGAGCCGCTCCTAATTCTCTCCAGAATACTTCTCTTCGTTTCTTGAATGCAGCGTTTAAGACTTATACTTGGTTGATCCATAAGCTGTCTGCACTGCTCAAAGCCCAGTCACCAACTGGTTTTACACACGATGTCTAATGCATTCCGCACTGTAGAGCGCGCGGCGGTTTTACAGTCACCGACCGGGATTATGATTACGCTCGAGCGCCCGGCAGTGCTCGACAGTTCCACTGATCACCGAGAGGAGAAGGGCGACCGGCCACATGGTGTATTAGACGGCCACAGCCTTATCGCAGCGTGGGCTTTTCCCAGCCGTCGAGCAGCGGCACGAAGTGGGCAATGCTCGAGCGGTTGTTTTCTTCCAAATGCAGAGCTCTACCCGGGACCCTCTGAACCGAAGGCCAGTACGCTGACCATTCAGCCAACGAGTCGGATATCTACAGTAGTGTGACAGGAAAACACGTACTGACTATTGGTTAGTACAGAAGCATGACTTTAAATGTAACTCATACCAAAGTCATCCAATATGATAATACTGCAGCCCAACACCATCCATTTCTGCTTAGTTTCAAGAGGCAACTAGATCCCAATACGTGACAATTCAGAAGACAACATCTGTCCACATTAAATAATGGATAGGTGATTGAAGTCATATAGAACCAGGCAAAAATGTCAGAGATCTGGAATGCAGTCACTAAACACATAACATCTTGCATAACAACCATACCAAACACTATAAGAACAGGACAATGTTTCACTGATGAACAGGTCTGACAGTGAATTGATCATGCAAGTTATGAATCTTATTAGCTGATGATGCTCACTAAGCTTGAGCGAAACATGTCCTAATCATAATATCTATTAATGGTTTTATCCTAATTATAAAGGATTGTCATGTATTGGAAAGGTGGTTTTTATTAATATACCACAATAACTTTCTTATTGAATTGATCATGTACAAGAAGTTGTCAAATCAAAGGAATCAGCCTACAAGACTTGGCTGAAGTCAAGACTTCAGGTGGACCACCAACGCTACCTTGAGTTAAATGACTGGCAAGGTAGGAAACAGTACACTATAAGTCTGTTGATGGCCAACTGGACAGTTCAGAGAGCTCTAAAATAATTTATGAGCTGTCAAAGAATCTTTTGTTAAGAAAGAAACCATATTTTCCAGTGTCGATCTATTAAATGTAATAAAAACTTTCCAGTCTGTCAGACACACAACAAATTCAAATGCAAATTAAAAGACTATAAGCACACCTGTAATAATCACATATTATATACAAAGAATGATATGTTTCATTCTACAAGAATACCCTCAGATTCTATCAAATCACTTACCAAATTGGAGACTGCCATATTTGAATGTGCTATCCTCCAGAGATCGCAGTATTATTAATGGTTTTTGAAATTCTTTCAATGCTAGGGTAAGCCATGACTATAACAACTTTTGGAATATTTAGAAAGATCATACTTTCTTCTACACAAAAATTAGTTTTAATTATCATAATAGTGCAGCAATTTTTAAATATAAATTTATGAATATAGTAAGTTTTATAAACGAAAACAAAGTCTGATGCAGCTATGGATGCCAGTTTGGTTAATATTTCAAAATCTGTTTAATATTGTGGACACATCTACTGAAACACGATAATACAGATTCTAACCTAATTGGTCAACTGGCACCGGTATCCTTGTTTACAACCAGGAATTTGCTTTCCCACTGCTCGTTGTTTGATGACGGGGTTGCATCGCAGTTGCTGCAGGTTGTCATCTGTACACGGGAAACACACATTTTTAGGAAGCGGTATAAAACCCACTTCATGAAGCGGTATAAGATTACGTTAACACTTCACACCAATTTGAAATTAGCCCATTATCTACATTTAATTGCCTGAAGCACCAGAATCATCATGTTTACTTAGTGTGTAATTGTATCCTCATCCTCGTTTTCAGAACTAGTTTCTTCCATAAGAACATCCATTATGGATTTCTTGTCAAAATTTTGTACACTTGAATTAGACATGCCAAATATTCACAAGAATTACACAAACAAGCTTGCCTCTCATGCACACACTCTTCCTGTCCGCATGTACCGTATGTACTTTCCTGCTCATTTCACAGGTGAGAGTCAACGATGATGCAGCCCCGGGTTATGTAAGAACGTGGCTGTGTTATCAATGCCTTGAAAGAAGAGCTCTCGACTTATGCTCATAACTAGTAAATTTTATGTTTATAGAAGCATTCAACAGAAGTCACAGCTTGCTGAAACGGCAGCTATTATTTTTTAGCTATAGTGAAAACATGCCCGAAGATTCTCCGAGCTCCGTCAGCAGCAATGAAATAGTGTGCCCGTAGTTTCTACGAGCGGCGTCTCCAATGTGTTAAATTATGTGCATGTATGTACAGTATAGTATACGTAGTGTAAACTTGTCAAGGATATGGAGTTAGGTGATAATATGAACCATATGTGAGCAAAAAATGATTGTATGGGAAACGACCAGCACCGTTTAATGAAATATTTTGTACTTGTCTGCACTGCCGAAGTAATGTCTGTTGCCACCTCTCAGAGAGATCAGAAAGATTGCCAGAGATCAGAGAAGTGACAATGGACATTTCTTTAGCAGTGTAGATAAGTATAAAATATTTCATTATACGGTGTTGGTCATTACCCATACAATCATTTTTTGCTCACGTATGGTTCATATTATCACCTAACTCCATATCAATGACAAGTTTACCCTACATAAACTATACTGTACATATATGCACATAATTTAAGTGATTTGATAGAATCTGAGGATGTTCTTGTAGAATGAAACATGTCCTCCTTTGTATATAAGATGTGATTATTACAGGTATGCTTATAGTGTTTTAATTTGCATTTGAAATTGTTGTGTGTCTGGCAGACTGGAAAGTTTTTATTACATGGCAAAGAATCATCACCATTCAATGCAGGACATAGGCTGTATCATACACATCAATGATGTTAACCAGCAACAACTGCAAAATCCAGCACTTATTCTTAACCATTGGAAGAGATATTCTGAGAAAATATGCATTGGGGAATTTCCTTATCCTCCAATACCAACAGCAGACCAGTGTACGGCATAGCTCCTGCCACCACCACCACCACAGCTGAAGTAAATGTGGCCATCAAGAAAATTAAGATCAGAAAGGTTACAGGGCTGCATGATATCCTAGCTGAAGTGTGAAGGTTATTAAAATCACAAGGTGTACAATTCCTAGCAGATCTGTTCGAAAAGATCATTGAGGGCAATGTAATTCCACCCAATTGTCTATATAACATAACCTTCCCAATTAAGAAAGATAAAGACTATCTTTGTGCCTGTTTCACCTATTGACCAATCCACCTGTTATGCCACAAAATGAAAAGTTTTTGAGCATATACTACATGTGCATCTCTGGGACATCATTCTAATTTCACTAAGCCTACGTGGATTCGTAAAGAGCAAAGGGAGAACCAATCCTACACGCGCTGCTCACCTCCTAATACACATACACAAAATACAATACATATGGCGCTTTTAGATCTAGAAAAAGCACCTGACAGGGTACCACATGATCTCATCTAGCACATGGTAAGGTGACATGGTGTACCCAAAATTTATGTTCATTGGGTCCATCTCCTACATAGAAACATCACCAGCACCATAGGTTCATCAGAACCATTTGGTATCAACACTGGTGTCCATCAAGACTCAGCCTTGTCTCCACCGCTATTTATTCTTTGCCTCAACACCATCACTGAAGAGCTGCAGACACTGCATCCTTGGACAGTGATTTTTCCTGACAATATCATGGTCACCAGTGAGTCTCGCCTAGGTAACCAACATCTGGTCCAATGATGGAAAATGCAAATGGTATCAGAAAGCATCAAGGGAATGGAGTAAGAGCAACAACTCACATGAAAGTATCACCATGCCATCTGTAAGATGATCTTACCTAATTACAGACCTGTCATCCTCATTGCCAACAACATTAACATATAGAAATCAGAACGCTTGGAATGCAGTGAATAGAACACTGGGTCAATTCAAGTTGATAGCACGGAAGTCAATAAAACAAGAGAGTTCAAATATTTGGGATTGCTTGTCTCTTCAGATTGTAGCACACAGAGTGACTGCAGCCAGGACTAAGTTGCACAGAGATATAGGAGTCCTCTTTGATCAGAAGAGACCACTCTACATAAAATCCAAGATCTATACAACTATCATTCATCCAGTGGCATTATACGAGACAGGGCGCTGGCCATCCACAAGGAAACATGAACAAACGTTAAATGTTATGGAAATGAAGACACTCTGATGGCTATTCAGACTAAGCATGTCCCCAATCAGAATGTTTGGAGGACAGTTGGGGTAGCTTTGACCACCAAAAAAATGCTCAAGACTCGTCTGTGATGGTACAGGCACATCTTGTGTGATGATGCCAACTCAACTGTGAACATGGCACTGGAACTGAACCTCTCAGGATGCCAACCATAAGGAAGACCAAGTGATAGCTTGACACACTGAAAGAGGACATGAAGCCCATAAATATCACCCCAAACAACACGCTGTTTGTGTGAAATAGATAGCTAGGTGCAAGAAAGCAGACCCTGCACTAAAACTGGATAGATGCTAAGAAGATGATATTACAAGGAATATTAGCCTTAATTGTTGTTCATTGTAACCTTTGTGATAGCAGAAAGCAAGATTATCCTCCCAACTATTTTGGTTTACAATTCTTATGACTATGTCATATATGATTATTTAATTCAACCACTTGTGATATACCGGTAAATATGTGAGTTATAATATATCCAGAATAAAAATAACACCGAGGAAGTTGTAGATGGGTGGGCAAGGAGGAGTATTGGCATCAGAAAGCATTTGTATCCCTGTGCCTAGTATCCACAATATCTTAAGACCATTCTTCATTACGATATCCACACATCGACACACATAAGACTGGATGCCCTGGAATCACTCGATTAGCTACATTCTGGTATCAGAGGGTGCAAGACCAACGTGCGGAAATAGAGCTTCATTGGAGTCTCTATTGTGCCAGTGTTTGACAGATCAAACCACAGTCCAGCTATTACAGCACATTTTGTGCTCAGGCAGACGCTCAGTGGAAGATCTGGTCGAAATGACCTTAAATGTGACTGCCTCTTGTACTACAAGAGTTCAATTCTATGACCATTATTGATCATATTTTTTACTAAAACATATTAATGACTTGATACTAACAGGATGAATAAATACCCTATATGCTCATTCCTAACTCACTCTTCTTTACAAATACTGTATGCTTCTCTTTTCTCCCACCTGTTTACGCCAGAGTCATTGCTTTTTTTTTTTTCATTTCAGTTACGTCCAACTTACGCAAAAAATATCCTGAGTCTAGCTAGCTTTTACTTTCATACAGTAAAGTTATCATTTCTACTATATTCATAAACAGTCTTACCAAAAGCAGAAAGAGTTATAAACAAACTTTGCTCCAGCTTGTTTTTGTCCTGGCCTTGCAACTGGATGGTGACAAAATTTGTTCCTATCTCACAGCAAAGGGTCAGGACCAAATAGATTAGGGTAAAAAAAAAGAAAGAGAATAATCAAAACTTTATCATTCATCTTTCTTGGTTACAACAATACAAAATATGAATATTACCTTAAATGTAAGAGTTCAAAGATGCAGATCAATAAGCACCAGAAGCTCTGTTTTACTACATTTAGACTTATTGTAACATATCAACATTTAAATCACGCATTCAAAAAATAATTATTTTAATAAATTACCAGTAATCAGTATATGGGTAATTGGAGCTAGATGATGATGATGACGACGATGGCTTCAACAAATACAGTTTACATATTTACTATTAATACTCATGGATTATGAATGCAAAAATTATAAAACTACCCAGAATTGAAAACCTGTAATTAAAATTTTGACTATCAAAATTATAATGCATATGAACTGAGAGTAATCTATTATCACAATGAAATCTGGGTTGTAAACTCTCTAATAATTGTAACTAGATATTTTTAGTGAAATTTTTATACTTCAAAACAAAGCACACTTAGTATTATATTTTGTTTCTCTCTTTCTAATGTTTTCAGTATTAGGTAAATATGAGGCCAATGAGTTTTGCTATCAACATGAAGCAGATTATCACCATTAACACTTCATTATGAATCATGATCCAAGACCTGTCACACTCAAAATACAACATTTTTCCTCAAAACAAAGTCCACTCATCAGAAAACTTGATAGAGCTTGGATATTCTATATGCAATATGTACAGATTGAGATACAAAGCAATACTTTAGGACGGGTTATTTGGTTGACTTTCAATTAACTCACGATGACCTGAGTTGGGCTAGCTGCTTTTCAATTTCATCATCCGTCATAAGACGACTCTTGGAACCTTCACCCACTTTCTCTCGAACCGCAGATGGAGCACCAGCCATCTTGCCTGATATTTCGATTCCAATTTCATCCAAAACCTGTGTTACAATCTTGTCGGTTTCCTCTTCATCTCCAGACTCATTCAGCATATCGTCTAGTGTGTCATTCACTAATCAAAGCAACAAGAAACAATAAATTAATTGTTAGGAAATACACTGTTACTTAAAATTATTCCTCAACTAATATTTCAACCTGAAACAGAAGATTCAGGGAAACACAAAATCTCAAATGCAGATTTTTAAAATCCATTAAACAATGTTTGAAGATTATGAGAAAATAATTTATTCTCTAAATAAACTTTCGACTATTAGGTCATGTTCAGTACATATAACACACACTAAAGAGATATTCAATACAGAACAAAAATGGACAATCAGACACCAGTAGGATCTGAACCCACACTTAATATCTCTTCAGTACGTACTATATGTACTGAACACAACCTAATAGGTTGAAAGGTTATTTCTAGTGGAATGCGGTAGCGAATATTAAATATTCATTACATTTTATGTCTTACATCACAAACATAAATGACAACTTCACTCAATAATAATGATCATAATGTTAAATGTTTGATTTCAAAATATTAAAAATCACCACCCCTAATGACCGTTCAAATACATAGTTTTATATTTTTACAATCATTATTAAATACACTTAAGAAAATGGAAATTGCAACACCATGAAGGCATTGGTCGTTTGTGTTGATTTTCAAGATATGGAACGATGCCATGTAGGTATGTAAACGATCAAAGTTTCAGACCCATTGGAATGTTGCTACAGGTCTCCCCACATGATTGGTCGTGGAGGAATCAACTCCAGTATATGGACTCTGGTGTGGCGTAGTTGACTTGCAGTCTGTGCAGTGAAGTGTTACCCGTCAAACATGCCTCGACGACAGAGAAGAGCACGCTATCAACAACTGGCGCTGTTTGAGAGGGCTCGGATAATTGGGCTGGGTGAGGTTGGATTATCGCTAAGGACTGTCGCTGCACGTGTTGGCCGACAGGCATCTACGGTACAATGTGTATGGCAGCAGTGGTCAAATGAAGGTACCCACACTCGTAGACCTGGCACAGGCCCAGCGCGACAGACAACTGTGAGAGCGGATCACCGCATCATTCGGATGGCCCGGATGAAACCCCATGCAACAGCAGCGCAAATTCAAGCAGCTGTGGCACCCCACGTTACACAACAAACAGTTGGTAATCGCCTGCGTGCAGCTGGCTTACGAGCCCATGTCCCTGCAGAAGGTGTTTCATTGACCCCACAACAGCGACGTGTAAGGCTGGCCTGGTGTTGAGAAAGATCGACATGGGTCGACGAATGGCATAGGGTCGTCTTTAGTGATGAATCGCGCTTCTGTCTTGCCCGCAGTGATCGCCGCAATCGTGCGCGCCGACGTACCAGGGAGAGGGGCCGTCCAGATCTTATTGTCGAGAGGCACACAGGACCAACACCAAGCATTATGGTCTGGGGAGCTATTGGCTTTAATGTGAAATCACAATTAGTGCTCGTTGAGGGCACTATGACTGCTTGACAGTACGTAGATAGGGTACTTCCAGGGGTTGTCCCTATGATGGCGAACATTGCTAATGGGATGTTTCAGCAGGACAATACCCGGGTTCACACTGCACGCATCTCCAGAGAAGCTCTCCACGACATCACAACCTTAGAATGGCCCACCAGATCCCCGGACCTGTCCTATTGAGCACGTGTGGGACATGATGGGTCGACAACTGGCCAACTGTCCTCAGCCACCCACAACTCTGGAACAACTGACCCATGCAGTGCAGCAAGCATGGGCCACAATTCCTCAGGAAGTGATCCAGGGCCTTACTGACTCCATGCCTCAACGAATTCATCAATGTATTGCAGCTCGTGGTGGGCACATCCTGTATTGATTGTTGTCCAAACTTGCGGTCAGAGGGACCTGAAAGTGTAATCATCGAATCACAACTGAACACTCGTCCTGCATGTTCAACTGCAGCAATGTAGCACCACTCCTTCTGGGTGTTGCAATTTCCATTTTCTTCAGTGTATATTGTATTTTAGAAAACTGATATAAAATTCAAATGAGTGCATTTGTTTCAATTTGTTTAAACTTCTGAGTATTGTAGATTTCTTAAATATTGATTATTCATACAATGAAAACAATAACAGCTTGTGTCATTATTTAGATGTAACAAATCTGATTTTGAATGTTTAGGATACTGTACTATTGAAAATCCAAATGAATGTACAGTTTTACTTTGTTTACAAAATTTAGCAAACAATGTATTTTCTTTCATAATTTGGATTTTTTAAATATGTTTACTTTGTGGCTAATTGTAGGCTAGTATCCCTTATTTGTATCTGAGATATCTGGCAACCCTGCATGGAAGAAGAAAATTTTAAGGAAGATATATAGACAAGTTTGAGATAACAGTGAATGGTATATAAGAATGAATCGTGAATTGCATCGTACATACAATTCACCTGATTCTGTGTCCGGCTCTATGGCTAAATGGTTAGCGTGCTGGCCTTTGGGAATTTTAACCTTAATTGGTTAATTTTATTGGCACGGGGGCAGGGTGTAAGTGTCGTCTTGATCATCATTTTATCCTCATCACGATGCGCAGGTCGCCTACAGCCGTCAAATCAAAAGACCTGCATCTGGCGAGCCGAACTAGTCCTCGGACACTCCCGGCACTAAAAGCCATATGCCATTTCATTTACCTGATATTGTCTGATACTGTTATTGTAATAAAAATCAGGAAACTGAAATGGTTGGGACATATGATGAGAATGTTACAGGAAAGAGCTGAATAAAGTGTTCCAGGGTAAGTCTGAGAATCAGAGAAGGAAAGGAATAGCGATTGGAGTATTCAAGACAAAAATGTCGAAGAATTTGATTCTTAAAAGTTCTTGAGATATCTCAAATCCTGATAAAAGTATTTGAATACTTCCGCTTGAGTTATTCACTAATGATAATCCCAAAGTGAGATCACATTGGTCTTTCTTTATGCAATATCCAAGAACAATGACTATAGTAGCACCATCTCTGGATGTAACTCAGAACTACCACTGTATTCATGATGGGAGTAAAGAGAGTAATGCACATCATACGAGTATTTACCAAAGATGTATTCAAAGGCTTCTCTCAGACGGAAGAACGAGACGTTCTCAAATAGAATCTTACTGATTGAGCTTAAACACCAATATCAAGTTGTAACGATGGTTATTTAAAGGTCAATATCTGAAAGCAAATCACTCACAATCAATTGTCTGCTTTCTTTATATTTCCTATAAGGAGAAATAAAACTTTTTTATTTTATTTTTTTAGAATTTGCTTTATGTCGCACTGACACACGTAAGTCTTAGGGAGATGATGGGACAGGAAATGACTAGGAGTGGGAAGGAAGTGGCCGGCCCCGTGGTGTAGGGGTAGCGTGCCTGCCTCTTACCCGGAGGCCCCGGGTTCGATTCCCGGCCAGGTCAGGGATTTTTACCTGGACCTGAGGGCTGGTTCGAGGTCCACTCAGCCTACGTGATTAGAATTGAGGAGCTATCTGACGGTGAGATAGCAGCCCCAGTCTAGAAAGCCAAGAATAACGGCCGAGAGGATTCGTCGTGCTCACCACACGACACCTCGTAATTTGCAGGCCTTCGGGCTGAGCCACGGTCGCTTGGTAGGCCAAGGCCCTTCAAGGGCTGTAGTGCCATGGGGTTTGGTTTGGTTTGGGAAGGAAGTGGCCATAGCCTTAATTAAGATACATCCCCAGCATTTTCCTTGTGTGAAAATGGGAAACCACAGAAAACCATCTTCAGGCTTGCTGACAGTGGGATTTGAACCCACTCTCTCCCGTATGCACACTGACAGCTTCGTGCCTCGACCTACGCAGTCATCCTCTTGGTGAAAGTATATTTTAGTTAACACAACTGGTATTTAATATATACATAATATATGAAGAAAAATACACAGTAGAGTAATAAGAGAATTAAGAGAGGAATTAACATAATGAAAATACACATTTTGAAACAATCAATGGTGTGATGTCAAATTTATATAATTTTTTAACTGCATTTTTTAATACAATTTTGGTTTACATCGCACTGACACAGATAGATCTTATGGTGATGATGAGCTAGGAAAGGGGAAAGAGTGGGAAGGAAGCGGCCATGGCCTTAATTAAGGTTCAACCTCAGCATTTGCCTGGTGTGAAAATGGGAAACCACAGAAAACCATCTTCAGGGCTGCAAACAGTGGGATTCGATGATCCAGATGTTGATTCCGATAGGGTACTTATGGGGTTCGAACTCACTTTCTCCTGGATGAAAGCTCACAGCTGCATGTCTCTAACCACACGGTCAACTCGCCCGGTAATTTATATAAAATAGTTGCAATTTAAAATTTCCTATATGTTCAAAACCGACTTTCAACCTATTAGGTCGTGTTATGTACATTTAGTACGTGTTGAAAAGTTGTTAAGTACAGAACAAAAATGGCCAACCAGACACCACTGGTGTCGTACTAAATGTATGTAACACAACCTGATACGTTGAAGGTCAGTTTTAATTACAATTCGGTCGTGAAAAATCAATATTCTTATATGTTCATCAAATAATATATACACCGTACAAGGCTAGACTTTATTAAAGCACTTTCTGGACACAAATTGTTCCTGATGTCCAGAATTCGCTTACATTTCAGTTACTTGAGTCGTGTAAGATTCGAGAATTTGATTTCGAATGCAAGTTTCGATTCTTAAATGTTCTCAGATGCATAGAAATCGATTCTGGAAAGTATTAGATTCTGCCCATCACTAGAAAGGAAGACTCAGAGTGAGATGGCAAGATGATGTGGAGCAGCAGTTACCAACCTGGGGTATGCTACGGACCACTCAGAGGTACAATAAAGTAACTATTAATGGCAGACATTGTGAACTGTATTTGTCTCTTACCTCACGCCACCATTAACCCATCGTCTACTCGTCATAAGCCATGCATCTGTGCTCGCTCAGTGGCAGCCATGGGTGGACACAACCCCTCCATTTCGCCCACCTTAGTTAAATCTAGCCCAGCCCCAACCAATCATAAACTATTTTTCAGTGCGCAAGTCGCATCACTTGTTTCACCTGCCAACTGCAAATCACTTTAGTTTTGTTCTTTTCTTTTCTTTGCTCTCTTACCCTAGAACTTTCTTGAAACACCCAGAGATATTATGGAATGGTAATATTGATTGAAAATTGACTGAACTGAATGAAAACATAAATGCAAACCTCTTCAATTCAACAGTAGTTTGACTTTGTGCAGCTAAGATTCTTAGAAGACTGTTATGTTTGTTGTTGAATAATAGATATATGTTCATGTGTGGAGAATATAGTTTTGTGTGCTATTATTTTACGAAATGTGGCATTATTATAAGATTTTTCCCGTACATTGTTCTTGAATGTAATCTGTTATGGATATGTGGTTAAAAATTGGAACTCTGGAAAACGATCACCCAGTATGCAGTGGTCAGGTACCTGGTAGACATGTTTCCCAGGGCACATCCCAGAATATAGTTGTTATGCAAGTAAGTGACAGTAGTAAAACTCATATTTCAAGTACTGAAGCTAATCATATGAAAGAGAAATATACTGATGAGTATTTGTAATACGGATTTTCATTTACGGGGGAGGAAGAAAGTCCGAACCCACTATGTGTTGTATGCAGTGGCATATACTGAGGGCTACCAAGGCTATCAGTGAAGCCCAAACCTCAAATGCGAGCGATGGATATCTAAAGCACATTATATTGTAAGCATCTGACACATTGTTCCATTTGCAAAACTTGAAAGCAATGAGAAAACACGTCGTACGTATTTCTGAGAACAAGGCTTCGGAGACTGATATTGCAGCCCAGACTCTCGTCCCTTCCCATCGCCTCGCCTCACGCAGCTTGTTGCTGTCTGCCTACAGGCGCGGGGACCGGCGGAGGATAGCTGTGCTAGGCTTCGGTCCGTCAGATCGCCACTGCTATCACCATGCGTTACGCATCGTATATACTTCCTCACCTCATCCTTCTGCCTTAAATATATAGATAACGGAGTGCTGGCATTTCACTCCCGTTTACTTCTACATCCTTGTAGGAAGACACTGCAGGGCTGCTGTTATAGGATTAATATAGTTTTCTTTTTATTGATAGATCTGCTAAAATGAAACACAGTCTTTCAGGTTTAGTGTTCTCTTTTGTTGGTTGGAATAGAACCCGTGATCATGGGTCTGACACCACCACTGATCTTCCGAGGAAGATAATTAACCATTGGACGATGGGTACGACCGCTGTAAAATTCAACATTGTTATTTAACGATAATAATAATAATAATAATAATAATAATAATAATAATAATAATAATAATAATAATAATAATAATAATAATGGTGCATAGCATCTACATAGGCTTGGTGGTGACCTAATAAGGATAAAATGAATGGCGAAGACGTCATAAACACCCAGTTCCCAAGTCAGGGGAATTAACACTATGAGGGAGTCGATTCTGAAAATTGAACCGGGGCCGTCGGACCAAAGACAAGCATTCTATCCATTTAGCCTCAAAGCTGGACTTCAGTTTGCTAAACCTTAGGCTACCAACTCGATTAATCAGGTGTTGAGTATTGACGGTGGCAGATATCCATCGTTAACAAAATGTCACACACACTCAACACAAAAATCAACAGCCTGCGCGGCAGATTGTCTGAAACCAGAATAAACTAATCATTCCGGTAAACATCTGAGTCAGACTACCAGTGCGCAGGCTTCCTGCAGGCAGGTGCGTTATGGCCAGTCCCGCTTTGCAACAAAGGATATACTTATGCCGACTCGGCGCCGACTGTCTGACTCAGAAAACCAGTAGCTTGTGAAGCAGCCTTGACAACACAGCGGGCAACTCCGCTGGCTGTTGGCTGAAGCTCGAAATGCTTAAGGCTTGATGTTCCCTAAACCAACTATCGAAAAGGGGTAGCCTAAGGGTACGTCCAAGATGCGCGCTGGTTGTCTTGAGTCAGACAGTTGGCGTTGACTGTCTGACTCCGAGCGGCAGGTGGGATGTGGCCATTATGAAAGCTGGTTGTCAGCGCTGACAGTGCTGCCACAAAAGAAATATATGAGATACAACTGATCAGTGTAGCATGGAACTAACAAGAGAACAGTCTGCAGCTCTGTTGCTGCTAAGCGACAATGTTACAACCAAGTTAAAATGAATGAGAAGTAATATACACCCAATAAATGAATTAAGATCTATTTACGGGGAGTACAAACACCTTTTTCCACAGTTACTTGCTGACAAAAACAGATTTTCGAATATTTCAAAATGAGTTCGGATACGTTTTATTTTATTTTATTAAAAATCGAACACAGGCTTATGAAGAACTGGGCGAATTACCACAAAACCCCTATTCAAATCCTCGATATCCATCGTTAACAAAATGTCACACACACTCAACACGAAAATCAACAGCCTGCGCGGCAGATTGTCTGAAACCAGAATAAACTAATCATTCCGGTAAACATCTGAGTCAGACTACCAGTGCGCAGGCTTCCTGCGGGCAGGTGCGTTATGGCCAGTCCCGCTTTGCAACAAAGGATATACTTATGCCGACTCGGCGCCGACTGTCTGACTCAGAAAACCAGCGTGCATCTTGGACGTACCCTATGTCTAGTGGTAGCCCACGTCTTGATACCAGCATACGCCACTGGTTGTATGCAGGGAGGTTTTACGTAATGGCAACATGAAACCCACTTTACTCATGCACAATTTAAACACTAAACACACTCAGTAAAAAAGAAGGAAGTTTGTTTTTGTGGGAGACTGTCAAAAACTTTTTTTTTTTAAGATGCTAGTTTCATCCTATCTGGTTGCACAATTTAAACACTAAACACACTCAGTAAAAAAGAAGGAAGTTTGTTTTTGTGGGAGACTGTCAAAAACTTTTTTTTTTTAAGATGCTAGTTTCATCCTATCTGGTTGCAGGTAATAATAACAATGAAAATGCTGTTGAAGCCTCTTACGGAGTTAGCTAGAACATTTTTAAGCACAGTAAAAACTGCACAATTGCTAAAAATTTGATAGCTCTGTGAATAAAATGTGCAGTACAATGTATGTTTGGATATGATTATGTTTGCAAAATTTAAACAATCCAGTTTTCAAACAACACAGTTTCACGAAGAATTAAAAATATGTCAGGCAACGTTGAAGAAACAGCAATACAACAATTAAAAACCAGTAAATTTTTTCCAAAGCTGATGAAAACACAGTTGCTGCTGGCCTATCAGTCTACTTGTTACTGCAAAATGAAGTAACAATTAAAAAAAAAAAAAAATTTTACTGTGTCATGAGTTGATTGAGCGAACCACAGAGAAAGGTGTGTTCAATGTGATTTTTAACTATTTCTGTGAAAAGGATATTAGTTGAGCTAATTATCGTGGCATTTGACAGATGACAGAAAGTTAATGTCTGGCTGCTACGTAAGCTTTCATGGATGTATAAGAGAAGTGACTCCCCATGTAGAATGAAACCATTGCTGAATCCATAACCAAAGTCTTGCATTTAAAAAAATATGCAGACTAAAATGAATGACATTCTTAATGAAGCAGTAAATGTTGTAAGCCAATGCAACGAACTCCAGACTGTTTTTTTTTTTTTTTACAACTTGCTTTATGTCGCACCGATACAGATGGTCTTATGGCGGCAATGGGATAGGGAAGGGCTAAGAGTAGGAACGAAGTGGCCATGGCCTTAATTAAGGTACAGCCCCAGCATTTGCCTGGTGTGAAAAGTTGAAACCAAGGAAAACCATCTACAGGGTTACTGAGAGTGAGGTTCGAACCCACTACCTCCCAGATGCAAGCTCACAGCTGCGAGCCCCTAACCACTCGGCCAACTCACCTGGTCCAGACTGTTCATAGCACTTTATGAGGAGATGGGTGGTATTCACTCCACATCGTTTTTGCACCCCAATATAAGACGGCTTTCTCAAGGAAAAATCCTTGCACGATTATTTAAACTTGGACATGAACGACGAGTCTTTTTTGAAGAACACGTTTATTATATCACTTCAAAGTTTCACGACAGTGACTGGTTTCAGCAATTTGCTTAATTAGCTGATATTTTTTTCATAGATAAATAAACTCAACTTAGTGTTACAGAACAGCTCAATAACAATATTTAATGTTTCAAACAAAAGTAAGTCCATGTTAAAAAAGACTGACTTTTGGAAAACCTGCATTGAAAATAATCAATGCTGAAGTTTTTTAAATACTGCACGACTTCTTAAACAAAAATAGCCTGGACCTATCTCAAGATGTTAGAAATAACTTGTTATTTTATCAATAACAAAGAGTATGGTGATCGGTAAGGGAACAAAATCGGCAAATATCAGATAGGGCAAGTTAATCTCAGCCAAGTAAGAGCTAACAAATATCCCAGAAGTACAATAACTGATTGGTGAGAAGAGAAGATTGCTGCAAGTTATAAGAGAAAGGAAGAAGAACTGGATCGCACAGTTGTCGAGAAGGGAGCTTTTGTTAACGGAAGCACTGGAAAGAGTTATCTGCAGAAAAGGAGACTGAGAGGAAGAAGGTAGAAGATGATAGATGACATCAAAGGAGAAGGAACTTACAAGGATCTGAAGAGGATGACAGAAGACAGAAGAGCATTGAGAGCCACCATGTGAAAATCTGTCTGTGGGTAGAACACACGATGATGATGATTATGATACTCGACAGGCCTCATGGTTTCTCTACACAGGCAGCATTTCCTAATTGTGAAGAGAGAAACAACCGGAATGCAGATCTGTTTAATGAGGACAAATTCAAGACTGCCATGCTATGTGAGATTTTTCTCATACATTAATACTCAGCGTAATCCGTTATGGATAAGTTAAAGTCGGATTTCAAAAAGAAAACCCTTGGAAATTTCTGGGCAAGCAACAGTGAGCAACATGGACTGTTAAGTAAAAATACACAAGTTTTAGTACCACTACTATTTTTTCATATTTCTTTTACAATCTGCTTTACGTCACACCGACACAGATAGGTCTTATGGCGATGATGGGACAGGATAGGGCTAGGAGTGGGAAAGAAGCGACGTGGCCTTAATTAACGTACAGCCACATCATTTGCCTGGTGTGAAAATGAGAAACTACGGAAAACCATCTTCAGGGTTGCTGACATTGGGGTTTGAACCCAATATCTCCCGAATGCAAGCTGATAGCTATGTGACCCAAACCGCACAGCCACTTGCTCGATCTCTACTAATACTGAACTAGTATAGAGAACTTTCTCTTTATATTCTTACATTAAAAACAAATACTGGAACAACCTCAAAGCAAGCCCTGATTTAAGAGTATACTTAACATATGAACCTGATTTCAAAATGCTAAGTACATCGAAACAGGCTCAAGGATCTTAATTTATTTACAAAACTTCCCTCAGCTGAAGGTTGCCATAATGGACAAAGCATACCGAAACAATGAAATGTATAATTTCGGCTTACAATGATAATTGTGATGATTACTTATTCTTAAAACATTTTGAAATTACAAGAGTTATAGCACGTAGCAATGATTTTTGTGCAATGAAATGGAACCTCGTAAAATTAACAAAGAAATAGTTTGCAGTTCTGGAATGTCTAAACTGAACACCTTTCAAATATTTACAATGAATTGAGGAATAGTCCTTCAAGCTCCTATCATTAATCCTATCACTTAATGAACTTCAACTTTATCTTTATAATAAGGTATGCTAGTTGTTTTTATGTCGCACCGACACAGATATGTCTTATGGCGACGATGGGATAGGAAATGCCTGGGAAGTGGAAGGAAGCGGCCGTGGCCTTAATTAAGGTACAGCCCTGGCATTTGCCTGGTGTGAAAATGGGAAACCATGGAAAACCATCTTCAGGGCTGCCGACAGTAGGGCTCGAACCCACTATCTCCTGATTACTGGATACTGGCCGCACTTAAGCAACTGCAGCTATCGAGCTCGGTAATAAGGTATGGTCGGTTCACAGATAAGCTTTTTTTTCCATATCAACGTCTTCTGACTGATCTATGGAGATTTCAAAACAAACAGTGGATCTATTATATACCCCACACCTGCAGATTCCTTGTAGGCTATGATATCAGTTCTCCTACTGCTGCCATTATCAGCAAGTCTAGATACCTCCTACCTCATTGATGACCCTATAACTTTTCTTTCTGAGGGTATTTTGTTACGCCTAGTGTTCACATCACTCCGTGAGGGCAAGGTCCCAAAACATGAGGAAGGGTTTCTATCTCTCTTCAGCAATGCCGACAGAGGTTTCCATTCTGGGACCTACCAGGAATACATAGAACAGCACAAACATTAGCAGTCATTTTTATTCCCTCACGCCATTCACTGAATGATAATCCAGTATGAATTCTAACCCAGTATTTGCGGGTTTATATTGTTCAAAGAAGGCTACACCTTTTCCTTTGTAAGGTAATTTACACCATGTCTTGAATTCATAGTTTCTTAGCTCTACTCTGATCTTGGTAGCCGAAAGTAAGCGAGTACATTTGTCAAAAAAGGTGTTCTTGTTCCTCTAACCCAAGCTCTGTGAGACATCTGTTGCTTTCCTTAATGACATCTCTTGCTGGGTTCCATTATAGTGCAAGCAATTTAGAAGTATTGTTAAGTTGTAATCTTGATTCCCAAGATGCAAAAAAAGTCCAAGACCTTTAATATTCTTTCTAAAATAAACCATGGCATCAGGTAAATCAACTGGAAGTTGTATTATTTCTTTAGCTGCATTCTTGATTAGCTTGTCTATATCCAAAATAAAACCTGCAGGAATCAGTTCTGGGCTGCAAACTTGAACATGTTCAATATTGTTGCCTTTTGCACCACTCTTCATCTGTTTGCCTCATCTTGACTTGAAAATAACATTTGAACTCACTTCTATTTCATAATATTCAACTAGTCAGCTAACAACATAACTTTTTTTAAAAAAGGAACAAAGGCAAGGTATGCAATCCTGTTGTTGATAAAAGTACGCTTAATACATTAAATGTTTTATGGTTGAGAAGGGCAGTTACTTGAAATGTTCGATGTTACAACCACTCCAGCAATTCGTGCAGACACTGTATGAGCATAAAACTCTCCCATGTGTTCGGGCAATGCAATCAAGGGGATTTACTCTACACCAAATGTCACAGCTCTGTCAGAACCATGATAGCCAACAGTCTGAAATCCAAGAAACCAGAGGTCTATGAGGAAGTCCATTGTGTAGCAGATGGTGATAGCAATCGTCACGTAGACATAATTACCATTAACAGCAGCAAAAGTTCTGCTGAAATAACACACGACTTGAGGACTCCATTTCGCAACCTGAATACGACAACAGTGAAAAGAAAACCATATATGTGAAACATTAATTCCTGTCCTCAAAGATCATATAACATTGACAGAATCAATGGAAAAGGCCTATTCTTTGGAGCCAGAAGAACGATTTACACAGATTGTGTAAAGTACAGTAGAAGGAAACATATACATTGGGAAAAAATGTCAAGATCAGATTGTAAGAACCATTATTTAAAAAATTCAGTAGTAATCATCAGAATTCATTTCACACAAAATCTACCAAATATCTTAATTCTTGAAAAATATAATCAATGTTCAGAACTCTATTTTCTACTGTTAAGCCACTCTTATCTACCAGTTTGGGAAGTGATAACCTAAATCCCTTCAACTGAAGGACTAAATCATCAATCAACGCATGTTTGTTCTTACTGTGTGTTTCACTACCTACAGTTAGTTTTCCTACTGGTATAAGTATCACTTGATATTTATTTTCTTGTCAATGTGAGGGACAGACTGGGTGGTTCCTAAAGCTTTCCATACATGTACCCAATTTCTTTTTTTACTTACCCATCTCCTCAGTCATATCCATCTTCATGGATGCTTGTCCAAAGGCTCGCATGTCTGCTGCAACCTGTTCAGGCTTCATTATCTTGTTCATATCGGACATTGTCTTCGCTGCTGTGCTCATTGCTTCTCCTAGTTTTATATTGGCTCCCATGGCTTTATTTTGTACTCCAATGCTCTGTACCTATTCAAACATCAACATAATATATTATTGTACTGAGCGGCAAAAAATTAGAAAACACAGAATGTTCAGCAACTACCGTTAAACACAATGTAAGGATGGGCTTGAGGTGTAAAACACAATTTCATCAGAATAATTCTGTTAGAAAGCTGTTATACTGCCATTACATAGTACCTATAAATATACGTATAAATATTCAGCAACCACTGCAACAAGCAACATAAGGACAACTTTAAGTTATAAATTCCAAAGTTCAACATAAATAATTCAGTTTGCTCACCAGGCTGAGCTAGTTATTGTAGACAAAGAGGTAATTCACCTAATCAATACAATATAAAATTAGTAACTTACTTCAATTTATTTTAATCATGGTATTAGTTTCGGCCTATTGATATTAGGCCATCATCAGCCTCAAGATCTTAAAACACTTAAAAAACTCATTGGTCATACATATAACAAAAACAGGTAGCATAATACTGAAAATAGGTCTGATCTAATATGCAATATCCATTAAAATAAGTCACTGTCTTCAGGATATAACACAACACTTGAAAATTCTTATAATTTGTTGGTATACTTCAATAAACATAAATCATTGTCTTGAAGTCTGCCTCCATAGCGTAATGGTTAGTGTTTTTAGCTGCCATCCTCAGGGGCCCGGGATCGATTACCGGTACTGCCAGAAATTTAAGAATGGCACGAGGGCTGGTATGTGGTTCAAATGGTACATGCAGCTCACCTCCATTGTGCGCACCTGAAAAGAGCTGCACCACCCCAGGATAAGGACACAAGTTTACTTAATTTACTTACTGTCTTGAAGATCTATAAATAATTTGTCGAACATGTGTATAAAATTAAAAGCAACAGGTGAAAGACTGATGTTAAATTAGATCTCTTTTTTTTCCCCCCCTTTTTGAAATCATCCTCTGAATCAAGTTTCGAAGCAAACTGTAAAATGTTTTGCCGGTTTTGTTTTATATCTGATATTGTAAATTTACCGGGTACCTATGTTATACACTGTTGCTACACTGTTGTTATCCTTTATCTAGCCGGTTTAAAATTACTAATTTTGTTTCGAATGTCAGCATATTACGATTTTATTTAATGGAAGATGCCATGTCTGATACACTAATACTACCGTTACTACACTGTACACAAACAACACACAGAGATCACAAGCTTATAAAATACAGAACACATAACATCACAACTCTTTAACCACTTGTCTTAAACTGAAACATCTAAGAATTTACTGAAGTCAAGTGATCAATATACGATGTAAAACTGTACGTAACCTGTACCTGTTCTAAGAGGCTTAAGGCAGGAACTTGGACTTTCCACAAACTATAGATAATGGGGAGATGTTAAACTGTTTCCGGGAAAGTTACTTGACCGAGCTGAAAGCTAATTAGCGTCGGATGACTGACAAACGGGAATCCGAAGGTCTGTTGTAATCCCACAACTGTACTGTTACAGAGTGACAGAGAGAACATTATTACACAACCGTTGTTTGTGGTGTTTGAAATATTAGCAAGGACTAAATTATAATCAGTGCAGAATTCTACCAGCCAACTTTCTGTTTCATTTCTTCATCCAAGTCCAAATTCTACTATGGCATTACCTTCTCTTCCTTGGCCTACTACTGCATTCCAATGTCTCATCAAAATTAGATTCTCATCTCCTTTTACATATTTGTATTAAATCTTCTATCTCTTCATATATTCTTTCAATTCCTTCATTGGCCTCTGAACTAGTAAGCATAAGTTATAGATCTGCAATACTGTGTAGATAGAGGCTTGGTGTCTATCCTGACAACAATAATCCTTTCACTATGTTGGTATTAGTAGTTTACTTGCTGCTTTTTTGTCTTATTCATTATTAAACCAACTCCTGCATTTCCCCTGTTTGATTTTGTGTTGATAATTTTGTAGCTGCCTGACCAAAAATCCTGCTCTTCCTGCCAACGTACATAACTTATAGCAACAACATCAAACTTAAGTCTATCCATTTCATTTCCCAGGTACTCTAACCTATCACAACATTTCAAACTTCTAATATTCCACACTCTGACTTACAGAATGTCAGTATTCATCTTTATGATGATTGCCCCCTCTCAAGTAGTCCCACCCCCACCTGGAGATTCAAAGAGGGGACTATTTTAGCTCCAGAATATTTTACCTAAGAGGAAGCCATCATCAGTACACCATGCATACAGAGAGAGCTGCATGCCCTCAGGAGTCAGTTATGACTGTAGTTTCCTGCTGCTTTCAGTCGTATAGCAATATCAATATAACTAAACCATACTAAATATTAATACAAGGCCACTTCTAAAGAGTGTTTTCTTTTTTCTTTCTCTCCTTCTGTTAAAATGTAGATTTTTTTTTTTTTCGTTGCTAGAGGTTTAACGTCACTAACACATACAAGCTGTCAACAACATTAAAGCTGATGCTTCCATGACCTGTTAAACTGCTATTATGTTCTTCGTCTGATTTGAACAACATCACTGTTCTATGCACGTTATGTTCTGATTGCCAATGTTTTGAATACACAGCAGCATTCTTCATTAAGGACACCAGCCCTGTAGTCTAAGGATACTGAGCCAGTCTCTTCTCTGCAGGCCCCACGTTTGATTCCCAGCCAGGTCAGGATTTTTACCTAAATCTAAAGGCTAGTTTGAGAACTACGCAACTTACATCAGAGGAATATAGAAGTTATAATGGTGAAACAGAACCGCCAGTCTAGAAAGCCAAGAATAATGGTCGAAAGGATGTGTAGTGCTGACCACTCGTCGCCTAATAATATGCAGGCCCTCGAGCTGAGCAGCAATCACTTGGTAGGGCCATGGCTCAATGGGGTTGTAGCGCCATTGGGCTTGTTTTTTCATCTTCAAGGCAATGTTCCCCGGAGTTAGTTACGACTATAGTATCCCATTGTTTTCAGCTTTGTAACAGTATCAACCTAGCTAAGCCAAGTTAAACATTATTTCCTTCAACTTGTCTAGATCCCATCTCTTTGCATTCCTTCCTATCTTCAATTTCTTCAAATTCAGACAGAATTCATGAAGATCACAATGGTGCAGGTCTATATGCCTAGTAGTTAGCGGACGATGAAGAAACTGAAGGAATAAATGAAAAGAGAGAAGATTTAATACATTATGTACAAGGAGAATGCAGTGCAGAAGAGCTGTCGCTTTTACCAACAAGTACGAACACTCCTCTGGGATCCCAAAGTACCAACAAAATCAAAGCTGGTAATGTTCAATCAGAACCTATCTTAACCTATGGTATTGAAACCTGCACCCTCACTAAGAAAGACTCATCAAGGTTGCAGGCATCCGGGATGAAGTTCCTTAGGTCCACAATTCAAAAAACCAAACTGGACAAGTTAAGGAATGATGTAGTTAGGAAGGAAGCTGGGATTGTTACATCATCGTTAGATCGGATCAGCATGTCCAAACTGAGGTGGTTTGAGGATGTAATGTCCGACTCGTTGGCTGAACGGTCAGCGTACTGGCCTTCGGTTCAGAGGGTCCCGGGTTCGATTCCCGGCCGGGTCGGGGATTTTAACCTTACTTGGTTAATTCCATTGGCACGGGGGCTGGGTGTATGTGCTGTCTCCATCATCATTTCATCCTCATCACGACGCGCAGGTCACCTACAGGTGTCGAATAGAAAGACCTGCACCTGGCGAGCCAAACTTGTCTTCGGACACTCCTGGCACTAAAAGCCATACGCCATTTCATTTCAGCATGTAATGAGGATGGAGCCAACAAGGACAGCATATGTTAACTTGGAAAGACATGTGGCAGGGTAATGGATGGTGGGAAGACCAAGAACCCACAGAATGGACATTGCAGATCAGGGAAGGACAGTGGGGGATGTCATTAACAACAGAACGTATCTCGATAAGACAGAATGCAAGAGGCTCACCAACAGTACCAGGGAAACTGGAACTGTAAAATGATGAGGATGATGATGATGTAAAAGGAGATGAGAATCTAATTGTGATGGGAGAATGGAATGCAATGGTTGGCCAAGGAAGAGAAGCCAAGGTAAAGCAGTAGGACAGATCGAACTTGGACAAAGGAATGAAACAGGAGGTTGGCTGGTAGAATTGTGCACCGATCATTATTTAGTCCTTGCTAATACCATCAGTCAAACATCTCCCCAAGCAGCTAAAATTGACTACTACATGGCAGTTGCCTGATGTGCAAATTCAAAACCATAGCAAGCCCCAAGTGTAAACTTATAGTTTATCTTTACTTGCTTAACAGGCAGTTGGAGTACTGAAGTATGATTCCATAATTACTTCAATCTCTTCTCTTTGAATTAAAGACCTAATGTCCAATGCTGTAGTGTAATGGTTAGCACTAATAATTCCAGGGTTCAAACCCAGCAGCTGTAGTCAGATTTAAAAGGATGGAAAAAAGTCTATTTGACATTCCATCTGGTACAATGTCAACATGTAAAAAAATCTCTAGTTGCACACTTGGTGTTTACCAGACAAAATTAGTTAAAACTCAAGCAGAGATCCAGTTTACTCTGCCATCTAGTAGACTACAGCAGAACATCAAAACTGATGCACAAGCAGCCTTAAATGCATCAAACTGACATACCTGCACATGGTAGCCGAGGCTACACAATTATTTTTATTGACTTAACATTTCAAGGGTTGAGTAAAACTTCTGTTTATGGAAGACACTCAAAATTGCTACTAATAAGGGGTACATATTTAAGAATCTTATTCAGATCCGGTACAACTTAAGTAACATTATAAGACTATCACCACGAGAGAGCACTACAGCAGGCATGGAAGACAATGATCTCTTGTTTTTCCCCCTCTTACTCACTTCCTAAGTGGAGAGAGGACAATACTTCTAACTGCTGAAAGAAATCCTTGTGAAATGTGATTGGAGCAGAGGCAGAAGAATTTTAGTAAACTAACCCAGCACATTCACCATTAACAGTCAAGACCTACTGAAAACTAGCTCCTATCAGTATTTAGGATCCTGCCTGCGAAGTGATGATGGTACAGTGCATTAGGCAAGAGTCTCAGCAGTGACTTTGGCTGGCAGTGATACTGTATATGTTGGCAACACTCCAGCCAAGCCGAGCAGGATGCAATGCTGTTAAAATTAAAGTCGGAGAGAGGTGGTCAACAGCATGCGAGACTTAAGATGCTTTCTATATAGGAGCAAACGTTTTTAGAGGAGTGGGTTTTCTGGGAAGGTGGTGAATACACGGACACAGCTGAAAAGAAGATTTCACAAACGTTTCCCAACTCAGTTCTACCTCACTGTAACACTGTGTAAGATTTAATAAGTACATTTTTTGCTGTATGCAATGCCCCAAAGAGCAATATATCACCAATTTTAACAGAAGAGAAATCCAAGTGGAAACTGGCACTGCAGACTGACGTATCTCTCTTCACAGCGCATTCAGCCTCATTAAGCGTACAATTCACTCCTGTTCAAGTTGCTTTATTCTTGGCTTTGTTAAGTCAATCTTTGTGTAATATGTTATTACAGAACCATTGTGCTTTTTATCTCTGGATTCGCTGTGTTGCACAATTTCTTGAGCTATCCGCTTGCATATTACCCTGAGAAGACATTGCTGCCACCTGAGCTGTGCACTCAGACAGGCCACAGCTGCACTGCTTGCTGCAGAGACTCATTTCTAAAGCACTGTATTAATCAGGAAGAGCATGCAAGAGTGTATGCAGCATGGCTTAAACGGAAAGGAGTCACAGGAGGAGCCTACTGTACAATAATCATATACCAGACAAATTTAAACTGAAAGTGTACAGCCTAATAATAGGGTCTGTCCAGTAGTTTTGTATTAGGATGAGACTCAGCCAGTCACCAGAAGTGCTGGGCATTCCCTTTACACCACTGAGATGCACATGCTACGCTGATCTCTTGAAACTGACATGAGCCAATAGAGGCTGGGATTTGTTCCCATTCAGAAAAAAAAGAGCTGAGTGGCTCAGACGGTTAAGGCGCTGGCTTTCTAACCCCAACTTGGCAGGTTAGATCCTGGCTCAGTCCGGTGGTATTTGAAGGTGCTCAAATACGACAGCCCCGTGTCGGTAGATATACTGGCACATTAAAGAACTCCTGCGGGACTAAATTCCGGCACCTTGGCGTCTCCGAAGACCTTAAAAAGTAGTTAGTGGGACATAAAACAAATAACATTATTATTATTATTATTATTATTCATTTTTGTGTGGTATTATATTCTTCCCAGTAAGAAATCTAAATTAAATAACTTAATGAGTTCTTTACAATCCATACAAGCAGTGTGGATACAAAACCCTGCAGGGAAATCATGACAATTTCCTTTACTATTTGCTCAGGTATCTTCATGGGAAGGCCACGATGCAATCCCAGAAATACCTTCCTGACCCCAAGGGAACCAAGAAGCAGTAAGGTAGCTGATGAGGTGGCAAACAAGAGAGCAGGTAGCAGCAGATGGCAATGAGCTGAATATTTTTCTGTTTCCGCAACTGCACTAATTGCTTGGCCAGTACAGCACAGCCCTCATGATTGCCTTCTTTGGCCAGTTTATTTATCTCCAACTCCAGTGGAGCTACAACTGCAACTGTCGCCACTCCACCATAAAGCAAGCAACCTATGGGTCATGCAGGGAGGATTGCCAGACTGGCCATGGTCTGCATTATAGAATGCCACGATGAAGGAGTGGAGGAAATACGTGACTGCAGTGTAGATAATGACAATTATCATAGAATGTATCATGGTACATGAACAAAATTAGATACGAAAAATATACTGCCAGAACTGTTTAAATGCCAAACCACTATACACACCTGCAAAATACCAAATATGACAACACTGATTTTTCTATGCCTATCACAATGGAAAATGAAACGTCAGCTTGGATTTTGTATTCAAGAAAGTGTATTATATGGAGTAGGTGAGTAGATCTTAGCATTCAATACCACATCATTTTCAAATGGTATGACCATGCAGATATGATTCATGTTACCATTTTCAACAAGTCCCTCGTAGCTGATAGATTTTAACACAGAGATCTTCTAAATTACCTACCTTACTATTGGCAGCATACGTCCTAGTTTTCTGTTTCCGCAACTGCACCAACTGCTTGGCCAGTACAGCACAGCCCTCACGATTGCCTTCTTTGGCCAGTTTTTTTATCTCCAACTCCTAGCAAAATAAAATGATGCTTGGACAATTTCAGTTCTTGAAATAATAATTTATTTAAAGCGCACAATGTGCAAAGAATTACTATATAAAACATTAGTCTTCGTTGCAGTTCTTGAAATGCACAACGCTTATGAAAAACTAATTTGGAGTAGCATAAAGGAAGAACGCTTAAGGAATACTAATAATACAAAAAAATAGACAAAAGTACAAACTAATTTGGAGTAGCATAAAGGAAGAACGCATAAGGAATACTAATAATACAAAAAAATAGACAAAAGTACACAACTTACCAGTTTCTTTTCTTCTCTCTCTAATTCCCGCCTGTCACGTTCTATGTCACGACCTATCTTCCTTAAGTTTCTATCAATCTCACGCTGTTGTTCTAGCAGAAAAAAATCGTATAAGAAAAACAATTTTAATAATAGTATAACCAAGATTCAGAATGTTAACCTAACCACACTATACATTCATAACCTCACACTTTTTCCTTCAACATACCTTTCGGAGTAGGTTTCTTGCCAAATATGTTGAACATAGCGCAGATATCAGTGAAAATGACACGACTTTATCCTTTAGGATAGATGTAACACAAAACACAAACAACTCTAGAATTGTAAACACCCTACCATCAATCAATCATATGAGCACTGATGAGCACAAACGAAAGACAACAGACAATCGAAATGTATGCATGCGATTCACTATGTCAAATCTTACATACTCTTTGTGACAGATGTCATATCCAGATCAAACGGGGAAATTTCTACATTTATTCTGTATGTTAAAAGGTACGATATCACATTTTTTAAAGGTTGTTTTCAAAATAAGATGCAAAGGGAATATAAGAGAATAACACCTGAGATTAAACTGTTGACATTCATCAGTAGGTCATTTTGCTTGCATAGCATATTATTTTGCATATTCTGGCTGTCTCCACCTTTGCGGGAAATTCAAATCTGCCTACGCATCGGCAGATCCTCTGATCTGTATAGTTGTTACACAGGTCAGTTGGCAGCTAACGAATGCTTTCGCCGTAACACGGGGGAAAACCAGAGAGAATGAGTAAAACTATGTTAGCAACAAAAAATAATTAAGTTCCTCCACTACACGAAAAAGCATAGAAGCATGGATAATGTTCTTTTTTCTCTGTCCTAGTTTCTGTTCTATACATAGATGACGTACACTGGTTATCATGGTGTCGGAAAACTGTCCACGCTAATTCTAGATAGACTCCTAGCCCAAAAACATATCCTTGTTAACAAGTCCCCGAGCAGGGTCATCAGCAACTTGTCATCATCATCGGTTTACCCTTCCAGCGAGCCAGGTAGGGTCTTTGAAAACAAGAGTCTTCCAAAGTTGCCAATTCAAAAAGATTTTATTGTCCATGACAGATTTCCAATTCCTTCCTTTTCTCTCCACATCTTCCCTCAGTTGGTTCATACATCTTCTTGGTCTTCCAGCTGGTCTTCTACCTGTTATTCTCTTTTCTAAATAAGCATATGGTAATCTTGTGCTATTCATTTGTTTAAGGTGCCCAAACCATTTAAGTCTAGATGACCTAAGTCTTTCCTCCATCGATTCATTCAGACCTAGGTTAGATCGGATCTCTTTTTTTTTTTTACCTGATCAAATCATGTATTTTGGAGGGCAGTTCTACGAAATTTCATTTCACAGGCTTGAATCCTACTAACCAGGCGAGTTGGCCATGTGGTTAGGAGCGCACAGCTGTGAACTCACATCCAGGAGATAGTGTGTTCTAACCCCACTCTCGGCAGCCCTGAAGATGGTTTTCCGTGGTTTCCCATTTTCACACCAGGCAAATGCTGGGGCTGTACCTTAATTAAGGCCATGGCTACTTTCTTCCCATTCCTAGGCCTTTCCTATCCCTATCTGTGTTGGTGCGACGTAAAGCAAATAGCAAAAAAGAAATAATAATAATATATGAATCCTACTACAATCCTTTGATGTTAGGATGCAGGTTTCCAGAGAATATGTAAGGATGGGAATGAAATATGACTTGTACAGGATCATGCTTGTTCTTTGTGGGACCTTCTCATCCCATAGTAGGTATCTAATGATACTGTAAAAGTTAGAGCCTTTGGTTACTTGTTTGTTATTTCTATCCCAGCTCTATTATTACTAGGTAGCCGTTACGCTTCTTAAATATCTGAATTGGTGTACTACTTCCACTTGGTGGTCCTGTAGTTTTATGTTGCATTCTGTATTATGTCTGCTGATTTTCAATGCTACCAGTACTGTTTTTGATGGGTACAGTTTCATTTCATAATCATCAAACTTATTTTACCATGCATTCATATTATTGTGGACTCCCTCCTCCATTTTATCCCATATTGCCACATCATCTGCAAATACCAGAGCCTGAAGATCTTTATTACCTTTTCCTTTTAGTTCTTTTAAAATGGTACCATGTCCATAACTGCTATGAATAGAAGAGGTGATAAGGCACTTCCCTGTTGTACTCCTTTGGTTGCATTGTATTGAACCATTCAGAGTGACCATCCCCAATACTGACACAGCTTTTGCAGTTACTACTGTATATAGCATTTGGACCTTCCTAATAAGGTACTCCGGTACACCAAGTTTTCTAAGACTTTTCCAAATAATTGATCTAGGAACATTATCATATGCCTTTCCAAGGTCCATAAACATAATAATTAGGTCTTTTCCTCTTTCCCAGCATTTCTCTGCCAAAATCCTCAAAGTAAATATCAGATCTGTTGTGCTTCTCGTAGCCCTAAAGCCATGTTGTTCCTTTTCTAAGATAGGCTCTAGTATATTCCTTACTCTGGCTTCAATGATCTTCATGATTTTAAGGCCATGTGATAAGAGTGTAATGCCTAATTTTCACTTTTCTATCCATTCCCTTTTTTAAAGATAGGAACTATCATCCCTTTTGTCCAATTTTCAGGTATTTCATTATCCTTCCATATTGTTCTTAGAACTCTATACAGCCACTGTATTCCTGATGGACCAGCAGCTTTAGTCATATCAGCTGTAACTTCATCAGCTCCTGCTGACTTACCACTTCTCATCTTATGGTTCTACTTTTGTCCATGTAATTAGGATATTTTCCTCTATTGTTTTCTGTCCTACATCCTCAACAGAGATCTCATTAGTGCAATTTAGGAGCTTGTCGAAATACTGTCCCATTGTATCCCTAATATCTTTCATATTAGCAACTTGTATTGGCACCAAATTGGTTCTAAACGCACCCAAGGAGAATTGACAGAGATCACAATACAGAGAGAAGTCTGGCAGAGCAGTGACGGCTGGTGATTGTTATTGGTGTTGCTAGCGAATTCTTAACACTCCGGCGGTCGCGGAAAGAAAAGTCACATCAGTGGTCGCACGGATCATAATTGTGATCTGTACTTTCTTTGTGATATAAGGCTATTCTATGCTATTTATTCATTGAATATGATTATGCATTGTGAAAAGAACTTTATTTTCTGTACATTATAATATAATAATGCATGCATCTGCCTGCTGTCATTTCTTGATGGATACAGTACTTTTGCATCCATCTCTTGGCACAGGCCAGAGTAAAGTGTAGCTTCCACTGAAGTCCCAGTCAACATCCATGGCTGTGACAATATGGAAGTTGCTGGGGTTTGGGTAGTGCCGAGTAATGACATTCAGAGCACGGCTAGTGCATCCGAGTGTTATGAAAGGTGCTGCTCATAGGGTCAGTCGTGCTGCAATAGTACTCTCTGACCCAGTGAGGAAAGCAATGGCAAACTACCTCACTCCTCATCTTGCCTAGTACGCCTCATTTTGGTGCTGCCCTTGGTTTTTGAGGTTTCCATATAACTGCATAACCTTTGGTGGTGTTATTTGAGGATCCAACCAGCCTCTGGGCTGATGACCTAACAGACACAATGCATGCATTTATCAAAAATACCTGAAAAATTACCAGACTTTGTGATTTGTCTCACGTACTCCCTCCATAATGTTTTTGAGGTACCTCACTATCTGGTTCATTCAGCCATCGATTTATATTCTCATAGTCATCCAGTTTGTACTTATATACCACTAATTAATAAAATAGTTATCACCTCTTTTTTTTTTTTTTTTAAGGGATCAAATACTTCCCAGTAAATTCGAGCTTCCACAAGGACAAGTCGGATGATGTTATTCTCTGTAGAGTAATAAATAAGTTACAAGATTGTGAGCAACTGCAACATGACCTCAAAAATGTTGTGAGATGGACAGCAAGCAATAGTATGTCGATAAACGGGGTTAAAAGTCAGGTTGTGAGTTTCACAAATAGGAAAAGTCCTCTCAGTTTTAATTACTGCGTTGATGGGGTTAAAGTTCCTTTTGGGGATCATTGTAAGTATCTAGGTGTTAATATAAGGAAAGATCTTCATTGGGGTAATCACATAAATGGGATTGTAAATAAAGGGTACGTGGTGTTTAGGGGTTGTAGTAAGGATGTAAAGGAGAGGGCAATATAAGTCTCTGGTAAGACCCCAACTAGAGTATGGTTCCAGTGTATGGGACCCTCACCAGGATTACCTGATTCAAGAAATGGAAAAAATCCAAAGAAAAGCAGCTCGATTTGTTCTGAGTGATTTCCGACAAAAGAGTAGCGTTACAAAAATGTGGCAAAGTTTGGGCTGGGAAGAATTGAGAGAAAGAAGGAGAGCTGCTCGACTAAGTGGTATGTCAGATCAAAAATTAGATGGATGGCTTTTCCGGCGTTTGCTCTATTAACCAGCGTTTCGTCTTAGGTCTGACACTAGACTCTTCAGAGTGGGATGTGTCAGACCCTACCCACTGACGCTGGGGTGTATGCAGGTGAACTTATCAGAAGCTTATTTATGAAGCACAGTCTGATAACTGCATACGGGAGATAAAACTCCACAATGAAATTAATGCCCGCCTAGCAAATTTCCATTTGGAATTGTGGAGTTTTATCTCCCGTATGCAGTTATCAGACTGTGCTTCATAAATAAGCTTCTGATAAGTTCACCTGCATACACCCCAGCGTCAGTGGGTAGGGTCTGACACATCCCACTCTGAAGAGTCTAGTGTCAGACCTAAGACGAAACGCTGGTTAATAGAGCAAACGCCGGAAAAGCCATCCATCTAATTTTTGATCTGATTTTTGATATGCTCTATTGGTGGAAAAGAATCTAATTCCCTCCATGGGAACTTAGAATTTCCATTTGGAATTGCTAGGCGGGCATTAATTCCATTGTGGAGTTTTATCTCCCGTATGCAGTTATCAGACTGTGCTTCATAAATAAGCTTCTGATAAGTTCACCTGCACCGGCCTCCAATATCTGTGTCTGAGTGCTTTACGACACTACCAGTGTCATCTCTATCCGTGTTCATTTTCAATCATTCTGTGTTTTTCGCGTCCTCATTGTTTCACTAGTGTACGTCCATTTCTTTCTGCTTCCACCATAGTGTTTTTCGTATCGTACGTCAAGATGAACTGAAGACATTTCTCTCTCAGTACGATGTGTTGTGCGTTTATACTTTGTGTGCCAATCGAAATCAATGAAAAATAGACTGACATGGAAGAAATCACATAATATTTCCTTGTTATATACTTGTTTATGTTTTTTATTTTCTCTGCTTCAATCTGTATTTGATTATGTTTTGTTTTCAGTATGTACGAGACATACTTCTATGTATGTGTTTCAAAATTCTACTTTTATGTACTCACTCACCGGCCAAAGAGCTACATGTTTAGCTGGTGGCCCGCCTGCCCCTTACCGGGCAGGAATGAAATAACTATTTGAATAAAGAATAAAGTTCACCTGCATACTCCAGCACTACGCATGTCCACATATTTTTTCGGCTGGGTGGCGCTCTTTCTTGCTGCGGCTCAGTCGGCCCAAGAATAATCACATGGGCAGACGCCTCGTTGGCTGTCGCCTTCCCTCACCATGCTGTCTAACTCCTGTCTAGTTAAAAATGTGGACACTCATTATACTCCGGCTCAACTTCGCCAATGGCTGTGTGATAACAATACTCCCACTTCTGTGGTCTTGCGCCTTCAAGATGCCTCTTCGGGACAACCTTCACCGGACATCGTGGTGTTCTTCAGTTCATCCGCCTGTGCGCATAGCGCTCTCCGCTCCGGCTATTTATACCTACTCCGGCCCATATTCTTGAGCAACTCGCCTCCGATCCTGATTTCTTAACTAAGTTTCCCTCTCTAGCGCAGCCTCCCACAACCACCGTTTGTTCTCCCGTGTCCACCACTCCTCCCGTCACTACCGTCGCCACTACCACCATAACTTCCGTTTCTTCTTCCCCTTCTTTTGTCCCTTCTTGTGTTCCGTCTACTTCTCCCTCTACCGTCACATACAGTCACTCCTCCCCTATCATGTCCACCGCCCCGACCTCCTGCACTCCGTCCATTCCTACATTTCACTCGTCACCTGCAACTCACCTGGATGATACTCTCGCAGCTTCGTCTGTCTCTCAAGGCCCTGCCGCCCATTCTACATCGACTTCTCCGCCATCTGTCCCACCGAGCTGTGTCGTCCGTGGGATTGCACCTGACGTTTTGGACCAGGATATTCTTCAAGAACTGCAACAGGAGGGACTCCCTGTCCGCCGGGTATTTTGCATCCTCAACACCGATGGCCCGACGTTTATGGTACGCCTTCGCCTCGCCTCCCCTGCTGATGTCGACCGCCTTCTCACTACCGGCGTCCGTTTTCGGGGACGTCTCCATCGGGTGGAGCGTTCTCGCTCCCCCCCGCGGCTTGCTGGATTTACTCGTTCCACGTCTCCTCCTTCTCCCTCTCCAACCGTCCCCCCGCCGCCACCCATCCCCCCGCCAACACCCATCCCTCCCCCTATTCCCCAGTCTCCATTCCGCCTTCCGCCACTCTCCATCTTAGAACTTCTTCATCTCCTAGCCACTTCCGTTACGAATCTCACGACTAATCTGTACTACCTCCTTCTTCAATACTACCCCTGTCCTTCTCCTTATGCCTCCTTTTCGAACCCCCTCCCTATTCCTCCACAATACTTGTGAATATTTGTCTCTTTTCTGTAACACTTTCATGTTCTGCTATTGCGCGCCCGAGATATACCACCTCCTCCCTCAATAAATATGTACCCAGTTGGGGTCCGCCCCGGTGTGTGTGGTGTGGGTCTGCCCTGTGGGCCCCTTTGCGGTTCACGGCCCCCTGCGCCACAGCTATAACCCGGTCCTTTACGTATGTACGATACATACTCTCTTATTATGTCTTACAGTTACATTTTCTTCTTTCTCATGGCCGAAGAGCTGCTTTGTTCAGCTGATGGCCCGCCTCCCCTTCGGGAGGAATGAAATGACCTCATGGACGACGGACGGACGTTCACCTGCATACACCCCAGCGTCAGTGGGTAGGGTCTGACACATCCCACTCTGAAGAGTCTAGTGTCAGACCTAAGACGAAACGCTGGTTAATAGAGCAAACGCCGGAAAAGCCATCCATCTAATTTTTGATCTGATTTTTGATATGCTCTATTGGTGGAAAAGAATCTAATTCCCTCCATGGGAACTTAGAATTTCCATAAGTGGTATGTTCCAAGCTGTCAGCGGAGAGATGGCGTGGAATGACATTAGTAGACGAATAAGTTTGAGTGGCGTTTATAAAAGTAGGAAAGATCACAATATGAAGATAAAGTTGGAATTCAAGAGGACAAACTGGGGAAAATTTATAGGAAGGGGAGTTAGGGATTGAAATAACTTACCAAGGGAGATGTTCAATAAATTTCTAATTTCTTTGAAATCATTTAGGAAAAGGCTATGAAAACAACAGATAGGGAATCTGCCACCTGGGCGACTGCCCTAAATGCAGATCAGTATTGATTGATTGATTGATTGATTGATTGATTGATAATTTTGCAGCAGCTTAGCAATAAAATTAATGAATAAAATAATGAATAAAATAACTACGCATCGGATTTCATTCAAACCACTTCCTAAACCCTCCCAGGAGTAATAAGAACAAATTGTGAAAATGTCAGAGAAATCGGTCCTGTAGTTTTTGAGTCCATTCGAGACATACGGACAAACATTCATTTTTATATATGCAGATAGATAGATAATCTGTTATTAAATGTTTTCTTTTCCAGATATTTTAGTTTTGACAGACTGAAGAAACTCAAGTTACAGAAAAAAAAAAAGAAAAAAAAATTTTAGTAAGGTGGCAAAATTTGTTTTGCAAAATGTTTCTTAGTGATGGTTTCCTTAATACTTTCAACAATATGCCCGTACGGGATATGGGTGAACTGTTTTCCTGGTTGTAGACGGTGCCCGTATTCCATATGGGCGTGATTTTTGTGTGTATTTATTGGCAGCTACACGTATCCCATACCGTACCCGTCCCTTGCTTGCGGGTAGTAGTTTATCTAGTGTCCACTAGAATGCAACAGACCGAGCTCGATAGCTGAAGTCGCTTAAGTGCGGCCAGTATCCAGTATTCGGGAGATAGTAGGTCCGAACCCCACTATATGCAGCCCTGAAAATAGTTTTCCGTGGTTTCCCATTTTCACACCAGGCAAATGCCGGGGCTGTACCTTAATTAAGGCCATGGCCGCTTCCTTCCCACTCCTAGCCATTTCCTCTCCCATCGTCGCCATAAGACCTGTCTATGTTGGTGCGATGTAAAGCAAATAGCAAAAAAAAAAAAAGAATGCAACAGTTATCAGGAAGTTCAAAATGAAATGATAAAAAGGGCACTTTCTCCTTGCCATCACATCTACCATAGCACTCAATGTGCCAGGTGCTGAGCATGCTGAATATGTTGCGCTGTCAACTGTGTTACTGTACAAACATGTCCTCATGCTGGCTCAGTGATAATGATGGATATTTTATCATGAGATGCAGGTTCAGAAGTACTGTAGGTGACAGTAATGAAGACTCTGTTTACGGACCAGATCACATATCAAGTGATAGTTCGGGTAAGATTTTTATTTGTTACATCATTTTTGAATGCATGTTTTTAACTGCATTATTTTACTCCGAATACAAACAATAAAAAAATACTTCACCTCTCCAGGAATTTGGGCTTATTTTTTGTTTAGACGCAGGCTGCTGATTTACCTGTACTGCGAAAATAATGTAGATGGTGGTGCAAGGAGTGCAAGGTTGGACTGTGCATTGCCCAATGTTTTCAGGGCTACTATACCAAAACAAATTTTGTAAGTATTCATATTTCATTCAAAGTGCCTGTTTGATACTTTTTCTTTGTGTAAACCTTGCTATGGCTTCCACATCTCACCCTGGCATGTCAGTGTGTGATCTTAGGATCAGGACGCGATTTTCCTCACCATCCTCAATAGTATTGGAATAAATTCTTTCATTGTACAGACATCGCTTAAAAACTACATGCCTGTCACTAGCTTTCAGTTTCTGAAAACATTGGACGGACAATTAACTGAACCCTACCTCAATGAAAGACTTGTCAATGACCGACTTCCGAAAGAGCTGCGAATGGTAGTGTCAAGAATTTTCTATAAGAAAACTGTTCCAAAGGTGCAATCATCCAATCAAAGGAAATGATGTGCACTGTGTCCTCTCTCTGCTGAGAAAGAGACAAATCAGTACTGTGCGAAGTGTGACCGTCCAGCCTGCCAAACTTGCCATTCCGTGGTGTGTAAGGATTGTAGAGAAGACATGTAGTAGGTTTTAAGTGGTTGTGAAAATGACGTAAATGACTGTGAAATTAAATTTTTTTATGAGTTTTGTATACTATAATATTTAAATGTACCTTTGAATTTGCTTTTGAGCAATGAACATAAAAAATTAGTTTTCATTAAGTTTAATTCATGGGAGTCTGATTTTCTTTTAAAATCAATGACTGTAAAGCAATTGTGCATTATCTCACAATCCTTAATCAATAAGGATGTTAATTTCTCATTGTAGGTTATGCAAAATTTATAAGGAAACGTAATTGATGTGTGTTTATTTTTGAAACTTAAATAAAAGCTGTTTGTGGTCATCCGTTCTATGGTATAATTTTCAACCCCACAACACCATTTATGTACCAAAGTCTTCATAATACCAGTCGAGGGTTAAAATAACTGCAATTATTGGTAGTGCTGAGTAATGGCATCTGGAATGCAAGATTACATCTGGATTTTATGAAAGGTGCTGCTCATAGGGCCAGTCATTCTGCAATAGCACTCCCTGGCCCAGTGAGGAAAGCAATGGCAAACTATCTCACTCCTCATCATGCTTAGCATGCCTCATTTAAGGTGCTATCATCATATTTTGTTGTTTCCGTTGTAACCTATTTACCTATGGTAATAAAGGCAAAAGATACAAAAGTTGAAAGCCAGAAAGGCAACTGGGATTCATAAGATCTCTGGGAATATACTAAAGGCAATAGATTGGGATATAGTTCCTTATCTGAAATATTTATTTGATTACTGTTTGCATGAAGGAGCTATACCAAATGAAAGGAGAGTTACTATAGTAGCCCCAGTATACAAAGGAAAAAAATGGATAACAACAGGCCAGTCAGCTTGATGTGTTACATGTAAGTTCTGGGAAAGCATTCTTTCCATTTATATTAGATGCACTTGCAATATTACTTACTGGTTTAATAGAAGGCAGTTTGGGTTTCAGAAAGGTTATTCCAGGCTCATCAAAATACGAGTATTGCAGATATTTTAGATTCAGGCGGTCAAATGGTCTCTATCGCTACTGACTTATCTAAAGCTTTTGATAGGGAAGATCATTAGTGATCACAAAGCTGATTTTGTCATAGTTAAAAATAAATATGATAGAAAAGAAGGTCATAAAGGTAGGACCATCAGACCGTACCATATGTCTGATAAGACAGGCATGAGGGAGTTTGAAAAAAAAGTCATTATAATAGGTGGAAAATGGTAAAAACATAAACAGACTTGGGATGGGTTAAAAGCAATTGTTGAGGAATGTGAGAATGGGTATGTACCTTTAAAGGAGGTAAGGAATGATAAAGACCTGCTATATTATAAGAGAGAAGTAAATAGACTAAGAAGGAGGTACTGTACAGGTTGGGAAGAAATGAGTTAGAAGTGGTTGTGGAAGAAAGGAGAAATTGAAGGAACTTACTAGGAAATTGAATCTAGTGAAAAACTCAGCTGAGGATAACACGATGGCAAGCATAATTGGCAGTCATACAAATTTTAGTGAAAAATGGAAGGGTATGTATAGGTACATTGAGGCAGAAACAGGTTCCAAGTAGGGCATTCCAGGAATATTAATGAATGCAAGAAGGAGAGTGTATGCAAGGATCTACTGAAGGCAGAAGTCATCAGTATGTAAAGATTGTTGGTTATAAGGATAATGTCCAGATAGAGGAGGTGACTAATACTATAAAAGTATTGAAATTTATCTATGATAACAAAGACATTTACAATAAGATACAAAAGTTGAAAACTTGAAAAGCAGCTGGAATTGATAAGATTTCTGGGGATGTACTAAAGACAATGGGATGGGATATAGTATCATATCTGCAGTACTTATTTGATTACTATTTGCTTGAAGGAACTATACCAAATGTGTGGAGAGCTGCTATAGTAGCCCCTGTATATAAAGGAAAGGGTGATAGACATAAAGCCGAAAATTAAAATTACAGGCCAGACAGTTTGACATGTGTTGCATGTAAGCTTTGGGAAATAATTCTTTCTGATTATATTAGACATGTTTGCAAAATTAATAACTGGTTTGATAGAAGGCACTTCGGGTTTAGGGTAGGTTATTCCACTGAAATTCAACTTGTAGGATTCCAGCAAGATATAGCAGATATCTTGGATTCAGGAGGTCAAATAGACTGTATTGCAATTGACCTGTCTGAAACATTTGATGAAGTAGATCATGGGAGACTACTGGCAAAATTGAGTACAACTGGACAATGAGTAGTTTCAATCCTAATTCTTGTGTTCAAAGATGATAAAGTATCAAAGTGTTCTGTGAGATGTACCTACACAGCTTGACACAGTTTTCTGATGTCTGGTTGTTCAGGTGAAAATTTCAGGCAGAGGTCCACTCCAAATTAGCTTTATTGCAGTACTTACCTGTTTAGGTTCACTATGCATGAAAGCCTGTTCTTACATAGATATGTTGTTGAAAAAGGTATCATAAACTTGAAGGTATGGTCAGTTTTGAAGTAAACATTTTTACTTTCTTTATATTCCTTTCTGTTTTAAAAAAATTCCTCAGAATTTCCCCTTGAAAGCTGCTCTCATGCTCCACCTAGGGTTATACACAAGAGCGCCCATACCCAGGGGCAAGGTGGGGTCGCGGCATCTAGTCTAGTCAGGTGTTTTCCTTTCAAGAAAATGATTTAAAAGTCAGTATTATGTGGAAGCAGTTGTACCGTTCCCCACCAACAGGCAGGGAACACCGTGGGTTATTCTACCACAGAATACAAGTCGCCATTTATCTTTCAAAATATTAAAAATACTATGTAACCCCAGGTCTGCCCCCCCCCTACAAACTGTCATATGGGCGCTGATGGGTATGCATACCACCTTTACCATGTGTTTTCCAGCAATTCACATAATTTAAAATATGTTACACTATACTTGTTTGATTAGACATCTGAAAATTAATTTCTAGAATAGTTTGTTACAAAGATGAAGGCACAAGGGAGTGTCTTACTTGAATTAATGAAGGGCTCACCTAAATATTTTTTCCTACAACTGACTGTTAGGTCCTTAAATTGTCAGAATGTCATTAAAATGAACAAAATTTCCATTAATTGGGAAATAAAGGTAAATAACATACACATAACACAAGATTCACTGGCTATATACTGTATATTTCAAAATTACGAACATATACAAATCTTATTTATGTACAAAGTCAACTATTTCAGTCTAGGATTTATAAAATCCTGCAGTCAATAATAATATTAAAATACAATTTCATAATTTATAATCTACAGTTTTTCTTGCTTACTATAAATTGTCTTTTATTCAAATATTACAAATGAGATCATTTAAAAATATTAAAATTTGGCAGAAAGTGGCTTGATTTCTTCATGCGATATTATAATATATTAACACTTCAGATTTACAAAAGTACTGTATATATGATTATGTGGGGAGGGAGTGCTCAACAGGAATTATCAATTTGTCACATAAATTCATTTATACATTGGCCTGGTAAAAAACTATTTGTTCCATGTTAACATGGTGATGAAAATCTACTTGTTGGAGTGTTCCAATGAGGTAGTTCATTTACTGTTGCAAGATAGAAGTAAAATTTGGTATTAAAATGTAATATGTATTACCTTCAAAAAAAAAAACCATTTCTTTCCAATTACTATAACCAACATGGAAGAGTTAATATTTATATGTCCGGCTCCATGGCTAAATGGTTAGTGTGCTGGCCATTGATCACAGGGGTCCTGGCAGGGTTAGGAATTTTAACCATCATTGGTTAATTCCACTGGCACGGGGGCTGGGTATATGTGTCGTCTTCATCATCATTCCATCCTCATCACGACGCGCAGGTCGCCTGTGGGCATCAAATGAAAAGACCTGCACCTGACGAGCCGAACATGTCCTTGGATACTCCCAGCACTAAAAGCTATACGCCATTTCATTTCAATATTTATATGAGTACAAACTGATGATCATCAAAAATTATTACAGGGTCTGGCAAGAAAGATCTGATGTTTTCAGACTGACTGTAGCTTGAGCTAGGAAAGACACACAGTTGGGAGAGGAGGGGATGAACTCCATTCTCCATGCCATTTTATTTGTGATGGAGCTGGGGAAGACATTTGCTGTGGAGACATTTAAAAAAAAAAGGTGACTCTAACTGTTATGCGGTGAAAATTCCATCATTTTAATGAGGGTCAATATGGTCGAGTTCCCAGGCACAACATGATATTGCTGTGGGTTAACAATTTCAGAACAGCTGCATTGGCATCTAAACACAAACCAGCAGGAAGGCCAAGAACCACCCGTATGCCTGGGAATATCCAGGCAGTAAGGCAAGCATTTCAGAAGAGCCCTGAACTTTCATCACACCATCACACCACTGCTCTGCATCTTTCTGAATGTTCGGTAAGGAGAATTCTGCATATGGATTTAAAGTACAGAAATACATAAATTAAAATTCCACTTAGTCAATATAAAAATGTTACCGGTATTTCTTTTCTAGAAAGTTTATATTCTTTTCAAGACTAAAGAAGTCCCAAAAACGCTGAAACATGTACACTAATTATTGTGTTTCTTTTCTTTCTTAATCTGCTTATCCTCCAGGTTCGGTTTTTTGCCTCGGACTCAGCGAGGGATCTAACCTCTACCGCCTCAAGGGCAGTGTCGTGGAGCTTCGAACTCTGGGTCGGTGGATACAACTGGGGAGGATGACCAGTACCTTGCCCAGGCGGCCTCACTGCTATGCTGAACAGGGGCCTTGCGGGGGGATGGGAAGATTGGAGGGATATACAAGGAAGAGGGAAGGAAGCGGCCATGGCCTTAAATTATGTACCATCCCGGCATTTGCCTGGAGGAGAAGTGGGAAACCACAGAAAACCCACTTCCAGGATGGCTGAGGTGGGAATCGAACCCACCTCTACTCAGTTGACCTCCCGAGGCTGAGTGGACCCCGTTCCAGCCCTCGTACCACTTTTCAAATTTCGTGGCAGAGCCGGGAATCGAACCTGGGCCTCCAGGGGTGGCAGCTAATCACACTAACCACTACACCACAGAGGCGGACTATTGTGTTTCTAATTACCATTTGTGTATTGACTAAGGCGGATTTTTTATTTACATATTTCTGTACTGTAAAGCCAATACAGATCAATAATGAGATTCTTAAATTGCTATGGATTTAAAGTTCCACCCCTACAAACAGGTGGCTGCACAGAAGTTGATCCCTCATAATTGTGAAGATCGAAGAGCTTTCAAAATTAAAATGCTGGAAATGATGATTGATGACATGATTGTCATGATGAGTGATGAGGCACATTTCCATCTCTCTGGTTATGTGAATAACCAGAACTTTCGATGCTGGTTAGACACAAAGCCGCACATCCTGCACAAGTAGCCCCTTCACGTGTGGTATGGTGTGAGCAGCTTTGGAATAATTAGACCTCCTCTTTTTTTATTCTTTTTTTTTTGAGAATGGTCAAGCTGTTACAGTGAATTCGGATCGCTACATTGCAATGTTAAGCAACTTTCTGGCACCAGAACTACACAGACGCTGTATTGATACAGGTCAACTTGGGTTCCAGAAAGATGGCGGAACGGCATGCACATCTAGGGCTTCAATGGCAGTTTAAAACCATTTGTACCCTTGACATTTCATTTCCTGCTTTAGTGATGTTTCATGGCCCACTCTTTTGCCCGATCTCAGTATGTGGGACTATTTTCTTTTGGGCAACCGTAAAGGGAAAGTTTATAAGGCGAAACCCTGCACAACGAATGATCTCAAGGAAGCAATTCATGATAAACTGTTGGTGTTGTCTGTGTCTGTTAGGTCATCAGCCCAGAGGCTGGTTGGATCCTCAAATAGCACCACCAACGGTTATGCGGTTATAAGGAAACCTCAAAAACCAATGGCAGCACCAACATGAGACGTACTAGGCAAGACGAGGAGTGAGGTAGTTTGCCATTGCTTTCCTCACTGGGTCAGAAAGTACTATTGCAGCACGGCTGACCCTATGAGCAGTACCTTTCATAACACTCAGATGCACTAGTCGTGCTCTCCATGTCATTACTCAGCACCACCCATACCCCAGCAACTTCCATATTGTCACAGCCATGGATGTTGACTGGGACTTCGGTGGAAGCTACACTTTACTCTGGCCTGTGCCAAGAGATGGAAGCAAAATCAAAATCAAATCAAAAATCAAAAATCTCTTTATTTGCAAATGAGGTGTCTACCTCGGTGGCAAATGGTACACTAAAATACATTATTGTCAAGCACTAAATTTTAAATTAACAAAGAGACGAAGAAAATTTTCCTAGAATACAATATTATACAATTTATGCTAATAATCATCCTTAATAAATTTATATTGTTTACAAAATTCTACTTATATAATATCTTACAAACATAGACAACTCATATACAGTATGTGAAATTACTTCTAATAATAATATACAACTGGTATAAGATTAAAATTAACATTGAATTTATTTACATATTTATATTTTACCCATTTTGGAACCTAAGTAGCATAACGACCTGCTGCGTCTTAACCAGAGCCCCTTTTGCCACCACTTTTCAGAGTTCCTGAAGGGCCTTCACAGCTACCGTAGCGGTCCCAGGGCCCTCGAAGTCCCCACTGTACTTCACCCCTACAGGCAGTCCCCTACTTGGGCTGTCCAAACTCCATAGACAAGGGGATGGAATTAATTTAATCACACACATTTTTTATTTACAATATCCTGCACTGGTCGAATGCCCTCTTAACATTTCATTTATTTTCTCTGTTGTTGTTTATTCTCTTCTTGAATATCTGTACAGATTTTGGAAAAGGATCAAACACTACCCCTGGTAAACTGTTCCACTCCTTCACGCCCTTCCCAATGAATGAAAATTTACCCCAATCGCTTCTGCTAAAATTCCTTCTAATTTTGTACTTGTGGTCAGTTCTACCAATATAATTATTTTCCAACTGAAGCCTCTCATGGATATCTCTCCATGCTTCTTCTCCTGTATAGGCTCTATATAATCCTATAAGTCTAGTTTTCTCCCTTCTCTTACTTAAAGTTTCCCAACCAAGTTCCTTTAACATTTCTGATACACTACTCTTTCTCCTGAAATCCCCTGTTACAAACCTTGCTGCTTTCCTCTGCACACCATCTAGTTCTTTTATTAGGTATTCTTGGTGAGGATCCCAAACACTGTTTGCATATTCCAATAATGGACGAACCATATTTAAGTAACTTTTTTCTTTTAATTCTTTGTTGCATCCTTTAAGTAGCCTCATTATGACATGTAACGATCTGTATGCTTTCCCAACAATGTCATCAACATGACCCTTCCAGTGCAAATTACTTTCAAATCTCACACCTAAGTATTTGCACTTGCCATCTTTAGGGATAACTACCTCATCCAAAGTATATTCAAATTCAGTTTTAAAGCTCCTGTTTGTAAATGTTGTAACAGTTGATTTGCCTCCATTAATCTTCATATTATTTTCTTCAACCCATTCTTGGATACTCTCAAGGTCCCTTCATAATTCTGAGCAATCCTCAATGTTATTTATTTCCCTATAAACAATTATGTCATCTGCATACAATCTTATTTTCGATGTTATATTGTTCCCTAAATCATTTGCGTATATTAAGAAAAGTAACGGACCGATTATACTACCCTGTGCAATTCCCTTCCAAACTTTCTCTTCCTGTGATATATTATTTCCTACTTTGACTTTCTGAACCCTTGAATTTAGAAATGTTCTTATCCAACGTATAACCCTTACGTCCAATCCTATTCCCTCCAATTTCTTTAATAATATTCCATGTTCCACTCTATCAAAGGCTTTGGAAAGATCTATGGCTATGCAATCTAACTGGCCTCCTGAATCCAACTGATCTGATATGTCCTGCTGAAATCCCACCAGTTGTGCCTCACAAGAAAATTTCTTTCTAAATCCATACTGGCTCCTCATGAACCAATTTTTATCATCACATATACCTCTGATGTACTTTGCTATTAAACTCCCCAGTATTTTACAAACTATACTGGTCAGGCTGATTGGTCTGTAGTTCTCTGGTTTCCTTTTATCACCCTTTCCTTTATAAATTGGTATTATTATAGATTCCTTCCATTCCTTTGGTATTACACTATTATTTATGACATAGTCAAAGAGAAATTTTAAATAAGGCACTATATACCACCCCATTGTCTTTAATACCTCCCCAGTAATTTGATCACTTCCTGCTGCTTTTCCTTGGTGAAGCAGTTGGATTTCTCTGAAAATATCTTCATTTGTGAATGAGAAGCTTCTTGTTTCCCTATGTGTCTCTCCCTCTCTATCTTCTGTTATGGTTTCCAAGTCCTGACAATCTTCTACTGAATCTCTGAATTCCCTACTGAAGAGGTTTGCTTTCTCAGTATCTGTTAAATAGTGTTCACCCCTTTCTCCCACCATTGTAGGAATTTGGATTCCTTTTCCTTTTTGATTCCTGATATATGAATACAGTTTTTTCCATTTCCCTTTGTGGTCATACCCTCTTGAAGAATGCCATTCATATAATTCTCTTTTGCTTCCTTTTTCACTCGATTCAGTTCCCTCATTAGCTGTTTTCTACTTTCTCTATTCTCCCTACCCTCTTTGATTTTCCTGTTTACTATTCTACATTTTCTTTTTAATTTTCTTATTTCCCTTGTGTAATAAACAGGGTCTGAGGTCATTTTACCCTTCTTAACAGGTACAAATCTCTTCTCTCCTTCCCAAATGATTCCTTTAAATTTAGCCCAAAGTGTATCCACATTACTCCCTTCTCTTATCCAACAACTGAATTGTGATTTAAGGTATGTCCCAAATTCATCAACTTTAGTTTTTCTGTATAATTTCTTGTCTTGTGTGACCCACTTATTAAGCCTTTTTGGTACCAGTCCTACATCCATTATTACAGCCTTATGGTCACCTATTCCTTCAATTACCTCAGTTTTATCAACAATTTCCCATGGTTTAACCAGGAATACATCTAGTAAGTTATTGAGACGAGTCGGTTCTTGTACTACTTGTGTAAATCCTCCCTCCCAAATTAACTTATTTGCCAGTTTCTGTTCATGGGCTTCACTTGCAGCTCCATTCCATTCAACTTCAGGCAAGTTTAGATCTCCCCCGATTATTACCATATCATTATTATTGTTTTTATGAGTATAATCTATTATTTTCTCAAATATTTCCATGTCTCTTTCCTCTCTTCCAGGCCTGTATGTTCCTATAATTCCCACCTCCTTCATATTATGACAAACTAATTTTATCCCTAATATTTCATCCCTTTCATCGGTAAACCATTCATGTGAACAATAAGTTTCCTTCACCAGAATAAACACCCCCCCCTCCCTTTTTATCTCCTTGGTCTCTACGATAGACTGTGTACCCTTCTGGAAATACTTCTCTATTACCCACCCCTTCTCTCAACCATGATTCTACTCCTATCACCACATCAGTCTCATAAGATTCCATCAATGTACCGAATTTTAATTGTTTATTTACTACACTCTGACAGTTTACCAAGAGCAATCTCAGACCTCCTTCCTCCCTAAAACTTGACTGTTGCAATTGGGTAACGTTTGACTCATGAGTGGAGAACATCCCTGGAACCCAGATCCTTGTACATAGATCTTGATTTAAGGGTCTCAAGAAATGACAGCAGGCAGACTGTTGGTGTTACCAGTAGATATTGTACAGTGTGCTATGGGGAACTTCAGAAGCAGGCTTGAGGTGTGCGTGAGAAAAAATAGACATCATATGGCATTATTTGGAGGGTGTCATTTTTAAAACAATTATTGTTGTTCCATTATTAAATGCCAGGCCTGCAGTCTAGGGGTAGCATGCCTGCCTCTCATCTGGAGGCCCCAGGCTCGATTTCTGGCCAGGTCAGGGATTTTTCTCTGGACCTGAGGGTTGGTTTCAGATCCATTCAGCCTGTGTAATTACAATTGATGAGCTATCTAATGGTGAGATGGCAACCCCGATCTAGGAAACAAAGAATAACGTCCGAGGAGATTCATCACACTGACCATGTGTCACCTTATAATCTACAGGCCTTCAGACTGAGGAGTAGTCACTTGGTAGAAAAAGGCCAATCAGGGCTGTACTGCCATGGGTTTGGTTTTTTTTTTTTCATTATTAGCTGGCAACAATATTTCTTTTCAATGAACGAATAAAAATCTACATAAATTTAAGTACATCTTTTTTTTAAATTTTGAAAACCATCAGATCTTTCTTGCTGGTTCCTGTATTTGCTTGATAGAGACTAAACAGACTAAATGATCAAAATTTATTTTCTGTATTGTTAATCTTGCAGTTTTTGTTTATATAGAACTAGCTAAAGCACTCATTCTTCATATGGATTTTAAAGCAAGGATTAATGTGGTTGAATTAAGGTGGCCTGTGAGTATCCATGTGTCTTAAAACATACTTTTGTAGGCAATATTTACAGCCTTCTCATCGGGTACATAAATATATAGGTTATGCCCACTCAGCAGTCGGGAGCACGCCTTGTTAAGATGGCTGTGACTAAAGCACTGGTTCTCTACATAAGGATGCAAAATGAAATGTGAATTATAAACCCACTAAATGTGAATCCTAATCCAACACAATATTCAAAATATAGAAACACACAGAATGAACGTATAATACAATGCCGACGATCATGAAAATAGTTGAGTAAATAAACTATAACCCACAATAGTTCTGAAATGTGGATAAGCGCACCTAGCACTCTCAAAAATACAACCATAGCCCCCAAATGCTTTCCCTCTTTCTTCAGCTGGTCTTTTAACAAACAATGATCTGACATGAATGATGACAAATATGGCTTCATACGACCCTACTTATGGATGAAATGAGTAGCCTACAAAGTAGTAAAGGAGACCACAGCCAAACACACAAGAAAGCTGATTTTTTTTTTTTTAAACCTTTAAGAGTTATGAAGAAAATGCATATGATTTATTATAGAAAATTTTATTTTAGGTCCACACAATGCACTTCATTCTTTTTAGCACCAACAGTTAATCTTTATTTTAGTTGATGTAGGGCAAAAATTACCCAAATATTATACATACCCCTGTAAAATCTTGCACTAGTTTGAAACAGTGAACTATATCAAAATCAAAGGTATCCCTTGAATGCTTCAGGATTTCAAGCTATGTCCTTACCAAATTTTAGCTTAATTAGTCCAGTAGTTTTCAAACATACCCAGAACAAACAGACTGACACCATCTCATTTGTATTAATAGCTCATAGGCTACTTCAAAGAGCAACATTACCAATTCAAGTTTTTCAATATCCCAGGCAAAATAACAAAGCAAATAAAATTATTGCACATAAATCTACTTATAACAAATTCATTTTTGAATTTTATCTCTCCCATAAGAAATTAACCTTGTAATGTTCTTTGTTAGTTTGTTGTGTGGCCTATTACATTTTGCTAATGTAGTATGTGTACAACGGTCCAGTAAGCCAAGAATAACGGCCGAGAGGATTCGTCGTGCTGACCACACGACACCTCGTAATCTGCAAGCCTTGGGGCTGAGCAGCAGTCGCTTGGTAGGCAAAGGCCCTTCAAGGGCTGTAGTGTCATGGGGTTTGTTTTTAGTATGTGTGCAATCATTTTTCACAGAGTATGCTAATGAGTGACTAATGAGTAGGCTAAGTACAGGGTTCAATATAAATCATCATGTGAATGAAACTTCTCTCTGAATAATAACAGCGTGTGGCCTCCGGAGAGGCCCGGTGCAGGTCTTTTGAGTTGACACCATACAGGCGACCCGCGCATCTATGAGAATGGGGCCCTACCTAGGATGAATTCTAATGTTGAAGATGGCACAAACATCCAACCCCCGAGCCCGAGGAATTAACCAATGAAAATTAAAATCACCGACCCAGCTGGGAATCGAATCTGATACCCCTTGGGCCAAAGGCCAGCATGCTAACCATTTAGTCGTGGAGCAGGACTCTCTCTGAATGAAGTCACTTCTATATTAGATATTATCACTGTTTGATTGTATATTTTGTATGCATTTCCTTTAGTAGCATTTCTGTTGTAATATCTTAATACAATGTCAGTTCTGTTATCTTTATTTTTTCTATTGTTTGTTTATTTTGACCAAAACACTTTCAGTGTTCTGTTGTATATGTAAATGTAAGAGTATTTTCAGTAAAATCTCAACCTTGTGTTATATAATACACTAAACTTATAAAAGAACAAAAACAATAAAATTCAATAACGTATAATAATAAATTCAATACTGGTTGCAAAAATGCAGAATACCCAAGAGTAAGCATGCCGCTCACCATCGACCAATGGTGTTATGAAGAATGGCTCGACAAACGGAAGGTTGGTTAAAATTAAGTTTGATAAAATATTGAATGTAAGGAACACACAATACCATGCATTCATTCGACTATACATTCTAACAGGATTTCTAGCAAATTGCCATGCAACAATATATATCATCTTTCAATATCCATAAACCCACATTCCCTAAACATCTGTGGAGTGCTATCATTCTAATACTCCCATAATAAAAATTACAGAAACTGAAAAATGATATCAAGCATAAAATTATATAACTTTTGCAGCCAATCTGAGGTAAATGGTGAGTGAGTGAGAACATATCCTTGCAATATGCAATTTGTTTCAGAGATGAAAACTGGCATTTTCAGTATTTTTCATGTTGCCATTATTTTTTTTTTTTACTTGTATTTTTTTATGTATATGCCTATATAAAAATTCACATTAAAATACATGTTTTGATTCATGTTTTCATGATCTAGAATGTTGATCATGTTAGAATTCCATGTTTATGCTATGAAAAAAGGACCTGTCTACCACAGGCCTATTCAATAATATCTACAATCAATCAATATTCTTACTGCCATCCAGCAAAAGACTTCAGGTGTTCTTACACCGTCTTACACCACTCACCACAAGAGCAAAGAGAAGTTGTGAGTCATCAGCTATCTAAAAGTATATGAACCCATGTAAATCCATGGCTAAGTTTCATGGTTACAACAATGTTCATTTTCTGATTTTAAAAATGAGAGGTCTATTGTACAGAAGAAACAGTGCCCAGCTTGGTATGCCAGCAGGACAATCAGTATTTCAAATATTTAGTTATCTTCCCATTGCCTAGACATGTTAAAACATAGTCACTTCATCCCCCAGGTTACCCACCCTTTTATTTGCCTTCACAAAAGAAACATGCCTCTCAGCACTTGTTGATGATGCAAAGTTTAGAAGGTTGCCACAGTTTTCTCAGTGGGCAATATATATGTTTTATATTGAACCAGGAATGCTGATACAAAGCCCTGTCTCAAAGTATTTAAAGTTTAAAATACCTGCAGCGCGTGAGATTAGCCAACAGCAGCTGGCGAACAAGGAGCGAGCTCGATGCTAGTCGGTCAAGGACAGGCTATGTCATACAGAATGTTCTATAGTTCCATGCCTGATAACTCAATAAATAAAATTAGCATCACGATTTGGACTACATCACCGTGTAGCCAATGCTACTTTATGCATAATTACCACGTCTCGAGCAAATCCATGGAGAATTGATGAGGTTATTATAATTTGAAATTATCGTGACGCGACCAGCTGATTTTGTATAAATTGAGGACCAGGCGACACGATAGACAGTGTGTGATTCCACAGCCTAGCCGTGCTGGCTGACTGTAGGACAGTCGACGATGAAATTGTACCAGTGTGTTACTGTGAACTTTGACAGAAATCCATTGTTTAAAGGTGACGGAATATATTCTACCAGTTCATATTCCGTGTTTTGTACGTCGGACTTGCATTTCTCAAGATATATTAGAACTGTGCAATTCAACGTACTTAGTTGAATGTTGAGTGCTAATCTTAGGACTTGTATTTCCAAGTGGAATTCAAATTCTTTATTTCTTTCTTCGAGTGGAGTTGTTGGCTCAGTATTTAAGATAGTGCATAAGACTAGGAGTGTGTCAATACAGCTCGAATGCTGATTAACATTTATTTTACATTAGAGTTGAATAGACTTAACCAAGTAGCTCCGCTAAAGAGAAATTACTTTGTCGTTCAGGTAGTTGAAGGTCATGACAATACTATGTGTAGTATTAGACAGGAAACAGTGGTCTCAGTAAACAAAGCTTTATTTACCTTCATAAATAAATACCCCATATTAGCACATGTGAACAGAACTAAATTCACATTCTGTAAATATCAAGTGTCATGTTACAATAGCGTCTAAATGAAACTAAATTTATACGTCTGTACTTAACACATTGTAATCTCACTGACTTGTAAGTAATTCTGACAACAGTAAGACATGACAAAACTTCTTACACATTTATGTCCTCTTACTTCATGTACTGTGAAATGCACAAGTGGATCATTACCTTGAATTTATTTAAAATGTTGCCTGGTAAAATTTTCAAAACTGTGCCAAGTGAATAATTTCTTTTTAAAACTGTGTCAAGTGAAATGTTTCTTTTGAAAATATTTAAAAATGGAGTCAAGTGAATTTTGCTTTTGAGTACGTGTTTGATCTCATTAACATTCAAACCGCAGAATAATCTCTTTATTTTCACTGTGCAGTTATAGTAAAGAAATGTTTGCGATAGATTCTATTGACATTCTATACGGAATAACCACGTTTCTTTACTCCCTTCATGGGAACCATTCAAACCATTCAATTTAATTTCAAACTGCACCAATAATCAGTCAAGTGTACACTATTGAACCAAATGAGTGAACCCAAACTTAGACTCCCAGATCATTTGCGATCTGCTAGAACTTGCAGGACTTCTAATCATCATGGCAATTCACAGGGTCCCATGGTACAGAGAGTTGACCTATGGTGTGAGGAAGGAATACCAGCAGCGAGGGACATCACCTGCCACAACACAAAGGACATTCACTCCTCTTTTCCAACTCCGGCTGTATTAAAGGTGACTTGCAACTTGTCTTCTTTTATGAATAAACAAACAGTTCAGTTTAAAAAATTTATTTCGAAAACCTCTCTCTCTGTACACATTCCAAGAATGGATTGTATATGCCTTGCGTAAATCCATGCTCTCCAAGATAGCTAAGTACGAGCATTCCTGGTACAATATATTTGTTGTTTTATACAATAATACTGCATTTGCTATATTTTAAAATTACACAACCACAACATACACAGTACTTACAACTTCGCATTCAAACAGCAACCAAATTCTAAACCCTGAAATAGCATTGACAACCTTCCATGAAGGTATCTTTACATCGGTCTGTTTTCAGACCAACTTGGCTGTACAGGAGCTGGGTGGACTCAGGATATCTTGTTCTTAAGTTGGAAATAACTGACATGAAAGTAGTGAGAATGATTGTTGTTACAATCAGGTAAGAGGGTACTCCAAATGAGGAGATATAGGCTAAGTTAGGAATAAAATTGTGAATGAGGCTGAATGCATAAACCAGCAGAGTTATGAAGCAAATGGAGGATAATAATGAACTCGGCTATATAGGTAAATAGAAGTAGAGAGAGACCAAGGCGATGATTGGCAGACTCAATTTTTAATGATTATATGATAAAGGGTGTTGAACTAAATGAGGCTGCAGAGCTAGTTACAAATAGAGGATTGAGAAGGTGTTTAGTTAATTCACAGAGGCTTCCAGACTGAATGCAAGTGAGTAACATGGGCTGTATTTTATTTTCAAAACAATTTGAGGGGGGAGGGGCATGGGGGGAGATATAAATATAATAGGCTAATATAAGCAAAATATCAAATTTGTCATACAAGGATGACACAAAGCTCAGTTAAAGCCCCTTGATGCAAAGAACAAAACTCGGTAAGCTCTAGGGCCCAAACCATGTTTTAAGGCCCTAAAACTATCCGTTATGGAGATATTGACACCACACTACCCCTACTCTAGGAATGAGATAAAGAAATGAACTGCTGTAACCATGGCAACGTCAGGACCAGGATTCTACAGCAGTGAGATTATCTACAATATATCACAAAAACCTAACATGTGACAGACATGGAAATTGGTATTTGGAATCGCCTTTAAAAATAAAAGAATACAAATTTTTGTTTTCAGAAAATACATTTAAGAGGTGTGGGGGGGGGGGTGAAAGGAAGTGAGGAAGGAGTTGAATTCTTTATATGAGGATACATATATCTCAGAAACTGAAGATGTTAAAGACATTAAAACTGGTACTTGGAGTCTTCTTTAAAAATAAATGAACACACTTTAGTTTTTGGAAAATCCACTTAAGGGGGTGAAAAGAATTAAAAAGCGGGTGAATTTTTAAAATGAGTTGTTCTTCTTCTACCACTTTTCCCACACCTGTCGGTTCACGGGTGCGAACTGTGTCACACATTTAGATTTGACCCCGTTTTATGGCTGAATGCCCTTCCTGATGCCAACTCTATGTGTAGGGATGTAATTACTATTGCGTGTTCCTGATGTGGTTACGAATGTGGTGTGTTGAGTGAATATGAAGAGTAGAGTATTGGGACAAACACAAACAACCTGTTCCAGAGTCAGAAGAATTAATCATATGCGATTAAAACCCCCGATCCAGCCCGGAATCAAACCCAGAACCCTGTGAACCGAAGGCCTCAACGCCAAGGAGTGGGACAATTTTTAAAATGAGTATATCTACAGTATGTCTCATAAACTTAACATGTTACAGACGTGAAAACTGGTATTTGTAATCTCCTTTAAAACTAAAGAAACACATATCTTTTGTTTTTGGAAAATCAACTTAAGCTGGAGATCAAAAATAAGTGAAGGAGTTGAATTCTCTTTATGAGGAAACCTACATCTCAAAAACTAAGATGTTACAGATGTATCTCATTTAGAAATAAAGAAACCCCCACTTTTTTTAAAAAAAACTTAAAAGAGGACTGTTTTTCACATGTAGAGTTCCATGTTGCATGTTCCAGATTTAGCTCTGCTAATAGCCTGGTCACCTTAACCCCAAAAGGCAATGCCACAAATGTGGTTTACAAAGAGGTTCTGGGGTAAATGAAATGCAATTTTTTTTGTGAGCTTTTATACTTTAGGGATTTTAAGATAATGTCTCAGTGCAGTACCGAGGAACAATTCATTTTTACCAAATTACGAAATACTCGTGAGCGAAGCCATGGGTAACAGCTAGTATGTACATAAACTTAACTGCTTTAGTTATAAGTAATCTTGATATTCACTGTTGTGTTGTGGGAAGTAAGTTAATGATGTGATGCTAGCCATTCACTAAATAAATAAATGTCTAGATAGAGTGTTGTCACAGAAAAACACATTGAATAGGCAGTACAGTATACGAGGACTGAGATAGCAGCAATTCAACTATACAAAGTCTTTTGAAAGCAAGTGTTTATGTGAACCTCTCATGCCACTATGAGGAAAAATATGGTAAGTGCTCCTTATCAAAGTATGAAAATAAGGGACATTTTTGGAAATTTGGCAAGTCTGTACTATTCTACAATAACATTATATTTCCAACAAGAATGAGTAGTGCTATGAAAAGGTTGCAAATATTGGACTGGTAAGTCTTTGGAGTAGAGAGACAAACAGCTCAATTAAGCAGTATGTTCCAAGCTGTCAGCAGAGAGATAGCATGAAATGGAATTACTAGACGATTAAGCTTGAATGGGATCTTAAAAAGTATGATAGATCACAATATGAAGTTGAAATTGAAATTTAAAAGAACAAATTGGGGCCAATATTCATTTATAGGAGGAGGAATTACGGATTGGAATAATTTACCAAGGGAGATATTTAAAATATTTCCAACTTCTTTGAAATAATTTACTAAAAGACTAAAAATCTGCCACCTGGGTGACAGCCCTAAAAGCAGATCAATGTTGATTGATCGATTGATTGATCAATCTCATTTACAAAAACACAAAACTTAGTCCAACAAAACGTATGACTTTGTTGTTGTTTCTTGTCAGTGTTATGAAAGATTCCAAATTTTACGAATTTAAAATTGTTATAGTATACAGTATACTTATCAAGAAATCTACATTAGTTTACATTGTAGAAGAAGACATTCAACTATCAGTTAGCGTATGTGCAGATAGTGGGTTTGAATCAATTTTTAGGTTTCCAGAAATGATGAAGTACCAGAAAATTTGTTTTACAAGAGTTGTTTTATATGCCAGGAAATTCACAGATACAAGGCTTCCATATTTGAGTAGGTTCAAATACCACTGGCCATAAAGCTTGCCAACTTGGGGCTAAGAATTTTGGCGCTTTCCTATTTGACTCACACAACCTGACTATACTGTCCTATGATCTTATTGGTGGGTAAACAAGAAACTGGATCAATATTACATTAATCCTTGTTTTTATACAAACTCCCATAACTTAGTAGCTTAAGGCTGTACTGGGGGGAAAATACAGTTTCTGAATGCTCTTCGGCTTTACAAGTACAGTATTTCCCTTGTAATTCCTTAAGCCTTGGCCATAGTTTCACTCTGATAAGTAACCTGACTCGATCTTCAAGCACAAAAATAAGGAAGGTTATAAGTCCTTGCAGAATGTTGTATACGTTCATGACCATCCATCTTATGTTCTCATGTTTTAAGGCCCAAGTGAAGATATCTGCTAACCAGATCAGTGTCACCAGAACAAAGAGCATCATGCACATTCTGGCCCTATAGGTAAAAAAAAAAAAAAAGAGAAAAAGTAAATTATTCATATATATTGGAATTCTGGACACAACACCCAAATGGAAAAAATTACTCAAAACAAACACAAAAAATAATCATCACACACAGAAACATATGCTATAAGATATTTTCATTTAAAACATTAGGGAACAGGTTAAACAGATAGATCATTTCAATTTTTTTTTTTTTTTTTTTTTTGCTACTTGCTTTACGTCGCACCAACACAGATAGGTCTTATGGCGACGATGGGACGGGAAAGGGCTAGGAGTTAGAAGGAAGCGGCCATGGCCTTAATTAAGGTACAGCCCCAGCATTTGCCTGGTGTGAAAATGGGAAACCACGGAAAACCACTTTCAGGGCTGCCAACAGTGGGGTTCGAACCTACTATCTCCCGAACACTGGATACTGGCCGCACTTAAGCGACTGCAGCTATCGAGCTCGGTTTTCAAGTATTTAAGATGTGCATTGTCCTAGGGTGGTAGTATAGTAAAAAAGATTGAATAAAGGTGCAGCAAAGCTAATACAGTGAGTTAACAGTTGTGATCAACAGTATTCTGTAAGAAAGAAGTCAGCTCCCGGACAACACTATTTTTACACCGGTCTGTTTTCAGACCAATGAGAGTGACAGTTGAATGGACCTAGGATATCTTATTTATAAGTTAGAATTAACAGACGTGAAAGTAGCAAGAATGATCGCTGGTACAATCAGTTGAGAGCAATGGCAGGTGGGTACTTGGAATGAGGAGATAATGACTATGTTAGGAATGAACTAGACGATGAAGCTGTACAAATAAATTGTCTCTGGTGTTGGCTCATGTGAGGTGAATGGAGGAGGGTAGGTTACCTAGGAGAATAATGGAATTGATCATGGAGGGTAAGAGAAGTAGAGGGAGGCCACGACTACAGTGGTTAGATTCATTTTCTAATGATTTAAAGATAAGAGGCATAAAACTAAACGTGGCCAAATAGAGGATTCTGGAGGCATTTAGTAAATTCACAGAGTCTTGCAGACTGAATGCTGAAAGGCATAACAATCTATATTGAGTGTGTGCATGCATGTGTAATTAGAGAAATCTCATCTGTAATACACTTGACTGGTTTGTTGTGTTATGAAAGATTCCAAATTTTACGAATTTAAAATTGTTATAGTATACAGTATACTTATCAAGAAATCTACATTAGTTTACATTGTAGAAGAAGACATTCAACTATCAGTTAGCGTATGTGCAGATAGTGGGTTTGAACCCCACTGTCAGCAGCCTTTTTTAATTTTTTTTATTTAGCTAATATATTTACAACTCGTGTTTCACCTACAGGTATATCACAGGATATTTACAGTTATGATAACAACATATGGATAAATTATTGAAGTGAATGGAAGATTTTCTTGAGAAATTCTGTTACTTCGACAGTATTCCAGTGGTATTTCACAATCGTTGGCAGGGGAGTTGATGGTAGCACAGCTGGTCGTTCTCTTGAGTACGTGGTGCATTCAGTCAACAGGTGTCGAGCAGTCTGTGAAGATTTTTCCGGACTGCTGCAGAGTGGTGAATCCATTATGTTCATTTTATGGAGATAGGATTTAAAGCAACCATGATTTGTAATAAACTGGGTGGTTATAAAGTTGGGCCAGATAGATGAGGACATTCTGTGTGGTATATTAGGAATGAATAATTTTGTATGGAAGGAATCTTTGGAGCTGGCATATATGGAGTTCCAAATTGTTGTATAGTATTCAGTTAGTACTTGTTTGGCATAATTTAGAGGTGGTGATTTGTAGTTTATTGTAGATTTATAGCTGGCAGCAACCCTGGCAAGATAGTCAGCTCTCTCGTTCCCCCGAAGTCCTGTGTGTCCTCTAATCCAGTGAAGAGTAATCTTGTTCATTTCGTTGAGGGTAATAAGTTTGTCTCTGATTTGAGTGGCAAGAGAATGGGTAGTTTTCTTATTAGCTATAGCAAAAATTGCAGCTTTTGAGTCAACATTAATAGCATAAGTTGAAGTATAGTTTTTATGTAGTTCTATCCATTCCACAGCCATGATGATGCCCAATAGTTTGGCTTGGAATACCAAGCAATTGATATCTAACCTTTTTATTTCAATGATTTCCTTCGAGTTTTTCTCGACTACCATTCCTGCTCCGACATGGTTTTGCATTTTCGATCTGTCTGTGAAGATGAGGACGTCTGTTTTATCTACAGCTCCTGAAGTATTGATGTTTATGTGATTATCTCTACGATGGTTTTTTCTTGATCTTTTTTGGATTTCAGTTTCTTTCAGTGAAGGAACTATTGCCTTTGTGGGCTGACCTCTGGAGATGGCTTTGATGTCGTTATGTAAAAGAATGGCTGCATCTATGGGCATTGTGCAGGCTATAGCTTGCAAGGCATTGTTGGAGACTGTTCTGTATGCCTTTGTTGCAAATATCAGAAAATATCTTTGTATTTGTTGCAATTTCAATTTGGCTCTTTTTGACATGGAGATGCTCCATACTTTTGTGGCATACAATAAGATGGGTAGAATAGCATGATTATATATCATCATCAAATGATGATAAGACATGCCCCAAGTCACTTTGGAACATCTGACTAAGTTGTTCTGGATTTGCATTATTTTAATGTCCATGTATTCCATGTGCGGGTACCAGTCCATTTTGTTGTCCAGCATTACTCCCAAATACTTCATTTTTGACACAATGTTGAGATCCCAAGCTGTAACTGAAGGATGACTGGTATATTCTTCCTTCTTCCTGATATACACTGGAATTAGTGCTGACTTTTCCTTACAAATTTTAAGTTTGTGTTTTTCGCACCAATGCCACACAATTTTGAGGGCTGTCTGAAGCGTGGAAAGGATATGAGAATGAGAAGGACCTTTGAACATGAGCATAACATCATCAGCATAAACAATTATATCCAGATCAGGCTCATTTGATAGCTGTACGATTAAGCCATTAATGATGACGTTCCATAGAGTGGGACCAGCAACCGAAACTTGGGGGCATCCTTTGGTGATGGCTTTTTTGGTTGAAGTCTTTCCCAGGGTGAAATGGGCTGTGTGATCTTGTAAGAAGTCCTTAGCCTTGAAGATGGTTTTCTATGGTTTCCCATTTTCACACCAAGCAAATGCTGGGTCTGTAGCTTAATTAAATAATAATAATAATAATAATAATAATAATAATAATAATAATAATAATAATAATAATAATAATAATAATAATAATAATAATAATAATACGGGAGATAGTAGGTTTGAATCCCACTATCGGCAGCCCTGAAGATGGTTTTCCGTGGTTTCCCATTTTCACACCAGGCAAATGCTGGGGCTGTACCTTAATTAAGGCCATGGCCGCTTCCTTCCAACTCCTAGGCCTTTCCTATCCCATCGTCGCCATAAGACCTATCTGTCTCAGTGCGACATAAAGCCCTTAGCAAAAAGAAATAATAATAATAATAATAATAATAATAATAATAATAATAATAATAATAATAATAATAATAATAATAATAATAATAATAATGTTACGTATTTTGCTTTACATCCCACTAACTACTTTTACGTTTTGCAGAGATGCCAAGGTGTCAGAATGTAGTCCTGCAGGAATTCTTTTACTTCTTCTTAATCTGTTTACCCTCCAGGGTTGGTTTATCCCTCGGACTCAGCAAGGGATCCCACCTCTACCGCCTCAAGGGCAGTGTCCTGGAGCATGAGACATTGGGTTGGGGATACAACTGGGGAGAATGACCAGTACCTCACCCAGGCAACCTCGCCTGCTATGCTGAACAGGGACCTTGTGGAGGGGGGGGGGAATGGGAAGATTGGAAGGGATAGACAAGAAAGAGGGAAGGAAGTGGCTGTACCATCCCTGCATTTGCCTGGAGGAGAAGTGGGAAACCACAGGAAACCACTTCCAGGATGGCTGAGGTGGGAATTGAACCCACCTCTACTCATTTTGACCTCCTGAGGCTGAGTGGACCGCGTTCCAGCCCTCGTACCACTTCTCAAATTTCGTGGCAGAACCGGGAACTGAACCCGGGCCTCCGAGGGTGGCAGCTAATCACACTAACCACTACACCACAAAGGCGGACAGTTCTTTTACATGCAGGTAAATCTACCGACATGAGGCTGGTAAATTTGAGCACCTTAAAATACCACTGGACTGAACCTGCCAAGATGGGGTCAGAAGGCCAGCGCCTTAACCATCTGAGCCACTCAGCCCAGCGGTGTACCTTAATTAAGGCCACAGTTGCTTCCTTTCCACTCCTAGCCCTTTCCTATCCCATTGTTGCCATAAGACGTATTTGTGTCAGTATGACATCTACTATTGTCCATTGTATGGGCCATACAATTAACTTGGAACATTATGTGCAAAACATACTTCAGTCATTTTTTGAAATGCTGATTGAGGAGGAAAAGCAATATGCCTACTTCCAGCAGGATAACACCTTTGCCCAATCAATGTTCAATGAGCAAATAATTATTCATGGACTTTTACCCCTCATTTCCCTGATTTAAATGTTTATGATATTTATTTGTGGGGAACTTTAAAACAGAAAATGTACAAATCCACAGACTCTTAAAGCTCCAGAGAATATCAGGCAACTGATACATTAAATTTTAAAGGAGGATATACAAGGTGTTTTGGAATTTCTTACACCAAAGTAACATTTGTATTCATAATGGTGGACGTCATTTGCAACAGCTGTTTTAATGAGAAGTAAGATCTAGTTTATTTTTAAACTTCATTTATTATTAACTCTTAACTAGCTCCCTCTGTGGAACGGTGGTAGAGTTTTGGCCTCCAGATCCCAACATAGTAGGTTCAAGCCCAGCAGAGGTAGTTGGATTTTTGAAGAGCAAAGAAAAGTCCATTCGAGACTTCATGTCGGCATGTAAAAGATCTCTGGTGGCACGTTTGGTGTTTACCACAGAAAAATTCATTAAAACTCAGCCACAGATGCCCAAGAGAGATTCAGTTTACTCTGCCATCTATTATTCCTAGAGAAAAACAGAATGTCAAAATTGATTAACAAGCAGCCAGAGGGCATCAAATTAACATGCTTGCACCTGGTAGCAGAGGTCATAGATTATTCTTCCTCCACCGCTTTTCCTACATCTTTGGGGTTGCGGGTGCAAACATGTGGATGTGTCCCTGTTTTATGCCCAGATGCCCTTCCCGACGCCAACCCTATATGGTGGAATGTAATTACTATTACATGTTTCTGTGGTGGTTGGTAGTGTTGTGGGTTGTCTGAATATGAAGAGGAAAATGTTGGAACAAACGCAAACACCCAGTCCCCTGGCCAGAATAGTGAATCAGACGCGATTAAAATCCTTGATCTGGCCGGGAATCAAACCCAGGACACTCTGAACCGAGGGCCTCAATGCTGACCATTCAGCCAATGAGTCAGACAGGCTATAATATTATTATTATTAATAATAATAATTCTCAACTTATAATTTAGGCCTACCATAATGATAAGGAATGCCTGCCTATGCTGACACAGCTTACCGGTGAGTGTAGCCATGGACTGCAGACAATCTGTTCCCCCAGTATCCCCTGCATAGTGTGATAACCTTTCACTGCCTCTTCCTGTATTTAGTCAGCAGTATGTTAAGATAGTTGAGCTTAAGGATAATGTTCATGTAGGAAGGTAACTAATACTAGCAAAGTACTAAAATTTGCTATGATAATAATAAACATACACAGGGTGGGTTTTCTAAACTTTTCAGCTGCTAATCTCAGCCCACCTAATGACTATGATCATTAAGGCATAATGAAATGATGCTGCCCATCTCGCAATGGTTCGGTACAGAAGGTCATTATTCCCCACAGCTTCTACATGCTCCCTATGACATTCTTTGGCATTGCAATCCCAGTGAATGGCTATTTCTATTTACGCATGCTGTTCTTGCCTCGTCACATTCATTCTGCATGAAGTCTGATTTACTACTGCAGTCCCATCGCTCTGTCCGTGGTACCTCTCCATTGCACTGCCATCGTGTGCTATGTCCATGTACTATGAGTGTCATTCTTTCCAGGGCATAAGACCATTGTATGGTAGCACCGTGCAAATGTGAGAAAATAATAGTTGCCATGACTTAAGCCCCAACCCTCCTATAACATTGAAGTTTTTCAGTCTGTTGAAATTAATGTATGATTAATGAAATAGGAAATACATGAAAAAATATTTACTCAATATAACAGGATGTAACCCTGGACAGCTGAGGTAAAGGGAAGCACAATAAGTGGAGAGCATCATTAAGAACAGTAATTGTTCTGAATTATTCAGAATAAATGAGGCGTCTAGTATCAAAGCCGGCCAAGTCACAAAATTTATGAAAATGAGTTAAGGTTATCAATTTGAAGTAGAAGTATAGCACTATCAGGTGAAACAAGAATATGCTTTAAAATCGTCCATGTCTTCATGTTACAGAGCACTGAATTCTTGGTCATGCAACAGAATAGGCCAAGTCATGCAGGCAGTGAATTCATAACCGGCCATGTCATGTTGCAGCATTATTGTCTGGAATCTTGTGTTGTTATATTATGCAACAATGTGATGTCAGTAGGCAAAATTGTTCCTTATATATTCTGTGAAGTCATAATATTTCGTATTTTTTTGTTTGCAACACTGATTTACGTATTTGCAGGCTTCTTACCGTCATTTGCGCGAAAGCAATCCTATTTCCAGTATACTAATATTTTGTCGTTATTGTGTAGTATAACGTATATATTTTTCCGAGTGGTAAACAGAAAAATTTATTTTCATACCATGTCTTACATAATAGAAACATCAATAGATGAAACCCCCAGATCAAGTGCAAGAAAGGGAACAAGAGATAGAGCACAGTGGAAATCACAACAATGAAGGCGAGAGTGGTAAGACTAATATTTCATTTTATTTTACTACTTATTATCAAAGTTTCTCGCACAAAATTCTGTTTGTGTAAAAGGTGAGGTATTATACAATAATGATCTTAGGAAGTACCGAAGTCTGTGTAAAAGAGGAAAATCACTGTCTCAAATGACACCTCACACAGTGATCAAAGGCATTACTCTTCCTGTCTCTAAAATAAAAGACAAAAATCTCCTGCTGAACCACTTTGGCTCAACATGGCAAGATCATCCATCACTGCAGTTTTATAAAACTATAATATTAGCAAGTGAAACAGCTTTCACTGGTCATGAGAGTTCCAACACCATCTCTGAAGTCTGCATCAACAGACCACGTGAAATACCAGACATTTTATTTTAAAAAAGGAGCAATTTGTATGTGTGAACAGTACCTATCATAATGATTCTAGTAATATAAGTGACTATTATTGCTGATCATTTTCTTTTACTGTGTTCATGATCTAAATGAACTACAAAAGTTTAGTGAGAGAACTCCTATTTTGTATTCTTCTCATTTTCCTGATGTTCTCAATATATTATTATCCCATTTATGCTGAAATTCTTTATTTAAATTGCAATAAAGAAAAATAATTACAATATCAATTTATTTTCATTAAATTGCCTTTTTTCACAAGGTTTTGGAATTTAAATTGAATACAGTTTTAGAAAAAAGCCTAAAATTATACAAAATTGCAACAAAACGGCCAAGTCAAAATTTATATTAACAAAAAAGATGGGTTCATTATGAGTCAGATTTCTCAGAGTAATGGAACATAAATATTAAACCATAAAGGGTATAACTATGAAAAAAAATATATTGTGGCTATCATTGCTTTGTCTCTACAAGTTTTTCACCCATATTGAAAAATATGCCTTCAGTGACTTGGCCGGTTTTGTTACTAGACGCCTCAAATATTTATTTTGTATTTTTTATTTAAACAAATTTCTTGTTGTGAATTTGTATACAAGGGAGCTGCAAATAAAGAAAGATCTGTTTAAATAGAAAATACAATGTTGCCATTGATGCTTTCACGGCCGGTACTAATAGACATGATGCTGTATAGGCTTTTGGGCTATGCCGTGTCAAGAAAATAAGGTGAAATTCTTTACGTTTCGCAGAGAACTGTGCTCTGCGTCATCAGAAGAAAATCTCGACTGTCCACGAGAAAGGCTTCTTAAACAATGACTTTTTGAAATTTAGATGTTATAATAGATGTGGAAGTGGTACGTTCATTTGTAACCAGATGGCTCCCCAGACGTGGCACAGTGCTAGCGTTCGAAGCGGAAGCTGAAAGAACCATCAGAATCAGTCAAAGAGGGTCACATAACATGTGTACATAACGTATGACATTGATACAAGCCTGAAATGAAACATCTGGCGATGAGGAACGTACGAATTTGGAAAACACCGAAACAAAATAACAATAGTGAAGGGACAGGGAAGGGAACTACCTACGTAAATCATTAATGGCTGGCAACCAGGTATTACTTAATTGATAGCCAGTGTCCCTGTTGAAATTGTTAGGATTGTTTAAGAAGCCTTTCTCGTGGACGGTCAAGATTTTCTTCTGATGATGCAGAGCACAGTTCTCTGCGAAACGTAAAGAATTTCACCTTATTTTCTTGACATGTCATAAGTCCAAAACCCTATACAGCATCATATCTACAAATACAATGTTGTTGCTTACAAACAAACAAACAAGTAAATAAATAAATAAATAAATAAATAAATAAATAAATAAATAAATAAATAAATAAATAAATAAATAAATAAATAAATAAATAACATTTAATTAATAACAGAATGACATGTTTTGTTCTTGAAAGAACATCATTGGATAAATTTATTTTTAATGAATTCAAAAATATTATGAACAAGTGTAAAAACATTTATGTTATGGTATGGCATCACTTACTTTTGTCTGGGAATTCGATGGGGTCCTTTTGAATTCCACGGATATTTACTTATTTTGACCATTGTGAAGATGTACATTATTATGTTGAGGATCAGAACAGTACCAACAGGAATGAACAAATAAGGTTCTGAATTCGTATCTAAGGAAGCTGCAAATGAAGAAAGAAATTTGTTTAAATAAAAATACAATGTTGTTGCTTACAAAACTATATATAAATAAAATTATAATTTTACCAATATACTTAAAACTTTTGCTTCATACTTCGCTTTTATCTTTGATGATAGGAATGGAAATGAACAGACAAATGCAAGTTAAGTCATATTTAAAAAGATGGGATCATATAACAGGATAAGGACAAAGACAGGTCAATGACACTGTTCTTACATGCTTAAGAACAATTGCTTTCTCCAGCATATAAGTTGCAATAATTCCTTAAACTACATTTTACAACTAATAGCTAGCTATACCTTGTAGTTAACAAATTATTTGTTCATTTAACATTTAGGGTGTCCCATCCAAAAGTTAATAGCAAATGATGCTGGTGCTGAACAGCATTCTGAATGATATAAGTTGCCTCAAGGCAGGAGTACGTTAATGACTCGGTCACAATATTTCTTGAACTCAAGTTTAGTCACCAGTGTATGTGTCACTTCTACTTCCTCTCCTTCTCCTTTCTGGCATTCTTCGCAAGTGGAACAATACTAATAAAATAATCCTTAAGTCTAACCTAAGCATACTGAAGTATGTGTGAGTTTTACCAAACTCTCTGTTGTTGATTGGCAGGCCACTCCTGAAATAATGAACTTCATAGAATTGAACTGCAACAAAATATGGCCACATACTCATATAGACATCTCCTCCATCACCACTTTTATTTGATTTTATCATCTGGCTCCATGGCTAAATGGTTAGCGTGCAGGCTTTTGGTCCCGGGGGTCTCCCAGGTTCAATTCCTGGCTGGGTCGGAGATTTTAACCTTCATTGGTTAATTGCAATGGCTTGGGGACAAGGTGTGTATGCCATCTTCAGCATTAGAATTCACCAAAGTTAGGGTCCCATCCTCACAGGCATGCATGTCACCTATACAGCGACAACTATTATTATTATTATTATTATTATTATTATTATTGTTATTATTATTATTATTATTATTATTATTTATTTATTTATTTATTTATTTATTTATTTATTTATTTATTTATTTATTTATTTACAGAGTTTACGCCCACATTGGAGCACTTAAATCAGACTACAACTAATTTGTCTTCCTTTTCTTCTCCCAAAAAGTCTTGAGCCTGGTTGACCTGGCTGCCCTCTCCGCATCCGTTATAACATATTGTTTCCTCTGTACAGTGGTCAGAGGAAGCCTGATGCATTTATTCTTCAAAATATTTTTCTCGCCTCTGTTTTCTATGGTTTGCATGGTAATATTCAACTCCTCCAAATCCCTTTTGACTTCTTTAAACCAATTGTTTTTTGATTTACTATTCCAAAAGTAATTAAATAATTGTTTTAAAACTCTGTTATCACTTAGTCAAAATATATGACAAAAAAAGGCAATCCTTCTTTTTCTCATTGTGTCTGTGATGGACTCACTTTCCCGATAGATAACCTCATTCGGCAACAATCTCCACTGTCCATCCACCTGATGTTTCTTGTTTATGATCGTCCTGAGTATCCTTCGATCAACTCGTTGTAAGCGTTCTGTTGTTGATCTAGTATTGAGTTTAAATAATGTTTCACAAGCATACGTTGCTTCTGGTTTAATAACAGAGTTATAATGCCTAAATTTAGCATTAATCGAAAGACATTTCTTTTTGTATGTAGGCCAAGTTATCCGTTGTGCCTGCTTCAGTTTATATATTCTGCTCTCTATTGATGATTTTTCATTGCAATTCCAAGTGAGATTTTCACCCAAATATTTAAATGTACTTACAATTTCAATTCGTTTATTATTATTTAATAATAACTCTGAATTTAAAGTTCTGAAAGTAGGCATTATTTTTGTTTTATCATACGAAATTTGCCATACAACTTTTTTCGCTACATTTGCAAGTTCTTCCAATTGAACTTTAGCCTCTTCGAAACCATTTGCCAGTATCACAAGATCATCCACGAATGCCAAGCAATTTAGTTTGATATTTTTTCCAATTTTGACTTTTGGAATTATTATTATTATTATTATTATTATTATTCCGGGGTATCTGTGGAACGCAGAGGTGAAAAAAGGTGCAGGCTTGAATGGGTCTAACTGCACTGCCAAGAATTGAATTAAAACTTTAACAAAGGTTATATTTCTTTCATTATGAAAAAAACAAACTTAACAAATTTCCACACGGGGAAAACAACAATCAGGTACATTCTTGAAATCAGACAAGGAAAAATCCAAGAATCAGAACCTTAGCACTTTGGGCTTTAAGCGCCTAGTTTTACAAGTTTACAAATGGAAGAAGAATTATTTAGTTAAGGGCAGAAATCCCCTAATTCCAGAACAGTTGCTCCCTAAATCATAATATCAGGCCTCTCAGAGGCACACTTTTCAATTACAAAACATAAAAAGAGCTAACAGGCTCTCAGGTCTCCAAGCCTACTCAAGGCAACATCAACTTACAATTACTGGCCTCTCAAGGCACAATTTACAATTTGAAAATGATTTATACAGGGGTATTTAATACCCAACCTACGGGGCCTTCATGAAACAGGAACAGGTTAAATAACTGGCCCAAACACAAAATGAATGGAGACGAACTGCGCTCCAAGATAATGAAAACTTAGAAACCTAGAAGTTACCTCAATCCAAGATGAAGGGGAGCTCGAGAGGGTAATTCACTCTCTATCCCCGATTTACAGTTAAAGAGTTTACAAAGTTTTTACATTAGCCAAAAGAAGAAAAGTATGTTACATAACTAAAGAGTCAGACCTTTCCCTCGGATTAAACTGTGGAGGTAGCAAGAAAGAATAAAGTTATGTGGCCCTTACCTTATAGATGTTCTGGTTGCCGACGGAAGAGGCCGCCCGCCTCGTGGTTAAACACACACGCTCTGAAAGACGACGATCAATTGGCCAAGAAACATGAAAAGCCACAGTTTATAAACCCTCAGGGAAGGTTTGAGATCATTCAAGATTAATCAGGACACACCCTCTTAATTTTATTGGTTAAATTCAAAAGTAACACTCAAAATTGAACAAGAAGCCTGTGATAGGTTGAAAGTTAATTACAGAAATTTTTCATTGGCCAGATTCAAAACTGGCAGAAAGAAAAAGGAAATATTGCCAAACCAAAAATAAATGAACATCATTCAGTTACAAAAACCTAGAAATACAAAACTTCTTTAAATTATAACTTCTTACACCTCGCACCAGGGTGCATGATCATAGTTTTCTTTTATAGTGTCATCTATGGTAGAAAGTCCAAACTTCTTGATGAATGACAAACAAAACCAGGAGAATTCACTCAATTTAGGAAACTTCATAATAACAAAATTACTCAATATTTTAGTGGTGACATCTTCTGATTAAAGTTCCAAGTTGGTGTAGTTTCAGTTTCACGGTTTTACCAATAGAGGAGTTTATTTAGGCGCTAATTTTGAATGTGCGGCATTGAGGTGTACCTCCCGGTACAGACCTTCCACCCCCCCCCCCCCTCCAATGTTCTTCCTTGGGGTGACACAGAAGAATTTTGAGAAAACATTTTCAGTTGAAGATTTAAAAAATCTAAGTTTTTTTTTTTTTTGAAGTTGATTGGTAGAAACTTGTTTAACTCCAGCTTTAGAGTGTCCTTGTTGTTGTAGAATATGAAATACATGTTGATAGATTTGACGGCAAGTCCTGGCGCCGCATGCCAGGAGTAGGTCGCCCGGACCCCCCGAGTACTCTTGAGATACACCATTCCCGCTACTATGAGAGGGGGTAGTCGTGATGATGGTCGCCGCAGATTAGAAGTATATGTACAGTCCCCAGATGAGTTGGTGGTAGGGTCACCGCACTTCAGCCTTTGCCAGGAAGATGCACTCCGGCGCGCTGTTCAGAAGGAGGCCTTACTAGAGCGAAGAGGGCCCTTTCTCCTCTCTTGTGTCCCTCACAAGATGTTACAGTACAGAAACAAACGGCTGAGGGGGCACTGAAACAGTGAGGTCTAGGCGACAGAGAAGTGTTGTTACTTGAAATTAGAGAGTACGATCTTTATTGGTGATGCAGAGGGGCGGGCGGCATGGAAGGTTCTTCTGTGCCAATAGTGCGGAGATGCAGGAGACGGGCTTGGTAATGGCCACTAAGGAACTGACAGCAGGAAAACCAGGGGGGAAGATCGTGCATACAAATCATACACATAAATAAATAAAACCCTAGGGCAGAAGGCCTTAAATTTTAAAAAAAATGAAATATAACCTTCAAAACTCCTGCTAAATTTTGATGGCTAACGTTAACAATGAAATTACACAGGTTTCACCTGGGACAGTTGCACTCTTAAGATCCTCTCTGTGGCTGGATTGCTTACTAATAATGTAACAAGAGTCAAAAAATCTAAAATAATGCACAGCCCATGAAATCTGGGGGCAAGCTTGCCCACAGGAACAAAGTTCCTAACCATGACTTGATCTCCGACTTTTAAATTGGTGGGCCTCTGTCCACGATCATATCTTTCCCTAACCTTTTCATGAGAAACCTTCAGGTTGTGCTTAGCCTTCTTCCATAGATCCCTAATATTATCGGGATCTATTGTCTCTGACAAAGGTTAGAGAGCGGCGTGTTAGGAACAAATTTAAACACAAGAGAAGCTGGAGTAAACTTATGGGACTCATGAACCGCCGAATTTAAAGCAAAGGCCAATGCAGGGACGTATCCCACCTGGAATGATCTTCATGATGAAATGCAATGAGAGCCAATCTAAGATTACAATTGAACCGCTCCACCAGAGATGGTTGAGGATAATACACCGATGTAGTTACAGTACATGTGATATAGACAGATCAAAACAGAATTTGCGGAATAAGTTGGATGTGAATGCTTTAGCATTATCAGAAACAATATATTGACAGAGGCCAAAAGAAGCAAATATAGTATTTAACCTCCTCATTCAGTTACAAAAACCTAGAAATACAAAACTTCTTTAAATTATAACTTCTTACACCTCGCACCAGGGTGCATGATCATAGTTTTTTTGTAGTGTCATCTATGGAAGAAAGTCCAATCTTCTTGATGAATGGCAAACAAAACCAGGAGAAATTCACTCAATTTAGGAAACTTCACAATAACAAAATTACTCAATATTTTAGTGGTGTCATCTTCTGATTAAAGTTCCAAGTTGGTGTAGTTTCAGTTTCATGGTTTTACCAATAGAGGAGTTCATTTAGGTGCAAATTTTGAATGCAAGGCGTTGAGGTGTACCTCCCGGTACAATTATTATTATTATTATTATTATTATTATTATTATTATTATTATTATTATTATTATTATTATTATTATTATTATTATTATTATTATTATTATTATTATTATTGTTATTGTTATTATTATTATTATTATTATTATTATTATTATTATTATTATTATTATTATTATTATTATTATTATTATTAGATTTTATCTTCTTTAATTTGTGACTCATTTTACTTCTCAAGTCATGGAGTTTTTTCGCCACTGGTTGTTTTTAAATGATTTACAAGAATGCGTGTTGCAGACAGTTTTCGTAACTGACGGATTTCACATCCCATAACTCCTCACGACACTCCACGAGTTCTTCCTTGGACCATGATTTTGATAATGACATAGTTTCTGCTCATGTGCAAGAAGTTTGGAAGTTTATGAGCGGCTGACATGTCTCGTTGCATAGTTCTGCTCTGTGTGAGGGCCACTTGCAGTCACAGCTACACTCATGATATTGCACACAGATAGCTTCTTGCAGGTGGAAAGTCACCAGTGTATTCCTAGATGTATAAATCACAGATGACTATGATTGGGTAATTGTACCTCTAATTCTTGTGCTATTTTTATGGATATGAGTTTTTTAGTATTTTAAATGCTATATAATGTTTCCATATCAGAACTGATGAGAATTTAACAGATTCTTCACATTATAGCAATATCCTTTACTCCTCTCAAGATCATTCCTCTCCAAACTCCTTTAATTAATTTTTTTTTCTGCTGACCTTGATGGTATTATGTTTGCAAGGCCTAATGAGTCATTTCCTTTCTTAAGCCAATATCTTCATTCTTTGAATGGTAGAACTTCTTTCTGCAACAGTCATTTTGTCTTTTAAACTACAATCAACACTGCAACCACCACCACCACCACCACCACCACCACCACTGCAGAAGCCTCAGACTACTATTTATCAATCACCAATGATCTGCATTTAGGGGGCTGTTGCTCCACCAAATTTTACTGTACCTATCATTTGTTTGTATTGACACTTTCACTATTGCTGGTTATCAGATAAAAGGAATTCTACTTATTCCACTTACATTCACAAAATCGGTGTTAAAGAAATCTTCCTCCAGTCACTTACTGTAATACCTAGAACTCTAGGAAATGGCTTAAAAACATTTAATTCTCTCTGATTCAAGGAATCAGCCATACATTGCTGGTCATTTACCTAACTACAGTAAATAAAAAGCTAATTGTAACCAACCTTGGGAATAACAGTTGACGCTGATCAGATTGTACCGCAAGTAGGTATTGGGTATGGTAGGTCCATAACCCTGCAGGAAGATAAGTATCATGGGCAGTAAGGAGAAGAACCAAGCATACGCAGAGTAGACCATAAAAACTTTCATCATAAATCTCTTCTCCTTTTGTTTACGCTCCAAGTCACTCCTTTCATCCCACTCTTCTGTTCCTGTTATGTATATATTGTTAAACTTCACCCATTTCTTACATCCTGGGTAATATAATTTCCACCACCATTTAGGTTCCTCAGGATTCCTCTCTGGTAGTGTGGCCACACTGAAAAATAGGAATATCAGATTTAGTATTCTAGTTCAATGTCAGTAACGAATAGAGATCAAATCTATATATATAAAGTAACTTGTCCTGACTGACTGACTGACTGACTGATTCATCATCGCCGAGCCAAAACTACTGGACATAAAGAAATTAAATTTTGAGGATACATTTACATTACAATGTAAGTGCTCGTTAAGGGAGGATTTTTTGATATTCCGTCGCCAACGGGGTGAAAAGGTGGGGTGAATTTTTGAAACAAGTGTATCTATATCTCACAACTTTAAAAGTTTACAGATCTAAAAGTTGGTATTTAGAATCTCTTCTAAAAATAAAGAAACATGTATTTTTTTGTTTTCGGAAAATTCCAATAGGAGGGGTAAAAAAGGGTGAAAATCGGGTTGAATGCCTTTAATGGGGATACTTATATCTCAGAAACTGAAGATATTACTCACCTGAAAATGGGTATTTGAGTTTTCATTTAAAAACAAAGAAACACGTACTTTTTGTTTTTGGAAAATCCAATTAATGGCGGTTAAATGGGAGTGACAAATTGGGGTGATTTTTAGAAAGATTATAACTTCAGTGTATCTCAGAAACGTAAAATGTTACAGACGTAAAAATTGGTATTTGGAATCTCCTGTAAAAATAAAGAAACATAGGTGATTTGTTTTTGGAAACTCCACTTAAGGGGAACTAAAAAGGGGGTGAAATTTTAAAATGAGCATTTCTACATTGTATATCTCATAAACTTAACATGTTATGGAAGTGAAAAATAGTATTTTTGATCTCTACTAAAAGTAAAGAAACATGTATTTTTGTTTTCAGAAAAAACACTTGGGTGAAGAGTGAATGAAAAAGGGATTGAATTTTTTAAATTACGATACTGATATCTCAAAAACTGAAGATGTTACAGATGTGAGGTTTGGTATTTGAAATCTCCTTTAAAATAAAGAAATACGTAGTTTTTGTTTTCGGAAATCCACTTAAAGTGGGGAGGGGAGGGAAATTGAAAAATTAGTTGAAATATTTACATGAAGATATTATTATCTCAAAAACGAAAGATTTTGCAGACCTGAACATTGGTATTTGGAATCTTTATTAAAAGTAAAGAAACACGTATTCTCGGAAAATCCAATGAAGGGGGCGGAGGTGAAAGGATTGAAAAATTAATTGAATTAATTGTATGTGGATATGTACATCTAATAGAAACTAAAGTTGTTACATACGTGAAAATTGGTATTTGTATCTCCTTTAAAAACAAAGAAAAACGCGTTTTTGAGGGGAAATCATCTTGGGTGGCGGGGATGAAAAGGAATTGAATTCCTTTTATGAGGACACATATCTCAAATCCGAAGATGTTAGAGTCATGATAATTGGTATTTAGAAGATCCTTTACTATTAAAGAAACAAGTATTTTCTGCCGGAATATTCACTTCGGGGGGAGGGGGGTGAAAGGAAGTGAAAAAAGTGAATTATTTTGATGGGGATACTCATATCTCAAAACTGAAGGTAACAGGCGTGAACATTGGTATTTGGATTCTCCTTTAAACATAAAGAAACATGCCTTCTTTATTCTTGGGGTGGGGGTAAATCAACTTAATGTCGGTGTCGCTGGGGTGAAAAAGTAGTTGAAACCAATTGATTTTACTGTTCATAATGTACTTATTCTGATCATAAACCGATCATTTTTAATCTTTCCTGGGTTCGTTTCCAAGAGCCATCTTTCCCTTTGGAGAACTTCAAGTTAGACTACAGTAGATTCTCCAAGCATATAAATAAAAATTTAAACACATTTGAAATAAACGATAGGAATTATATTGACCGTGCAATTGTTCACATCTATAATAAGGTCAATAATGCACGGAAGTATATCATTCGCATCGCTAGAAATCCCGCGCACTTGCCTACGCGCGACAATGGTGCTGGTCACATTGTCAGTAATGACAATGGCAGCAGATGTAATTTACTGCCAAGTAGCGGTCTTGCATCTTGCTGTGGGGTCCAGAACATCAATAATAATAATAATAATAATAATAATAATAATAATAATAATAATAATAATAATAATAATAATAATAATAATAATAATGTTCTGGACCGTTGTCAATATGTGCGGATCGCGCTGGAAATGGGTTCTGGCCGGGTAATGACTACGAATGCAGTCCGGCCACGGGTTCAGTACCACCAAGGCACCCAAGACGACACCACTCCGGATCTCCTCAAGGATTTGATCCATAATAAAAATGCTTACAGGAAAAGATGGCAACGATTTAGGGACCCATCTGACCGGGTGGAATACCTGGACCTAGACCGGGAAGTACGAAATTGATTCCTGGAAATAAAGATTGAAAAACGGAAGGAACTTTGTCGTAATCTCTAAGAAAACGAGTCAGATTGCGAATTTTGGTGGATTATATATAAAACGTTAAGCATTTAATTATAAATTTCAGTATAATACCGTAGCAAAGCACGGGTATCTTGCTAGTTAAACAATAAAAGTGTATCTACTCTAAGTTCAACTGCATTTGAAATTTAGCTAAAGACTTGTGTTAAATACAAGAAAATCAAAATGTAAGTTTCAATAAAGTTTTGTAGGTAAACAGGTACACACAGATCAATACAAAGAACACTTGCTTTATTTAAGAATCATTTCTTCACCTTTTGACACAATCACGAAATCTGTATCAAGTAGGTTACATAGTACAGTTCATGCAGCTGTAAGCTTTCATTCAAGAAATGGTGGATTCTAACACCCTCATTGGCAGCCCCATTATTCCCATCTTCACACCAGGAAAATGCCATGGTTGAACCTTTATTGAGGCTCAGACTACTATCTTCCCAGTACTGGCCTTTTGTTATCCCAGTGCTGCCAAAGAAATACCTCTTGTTGTTCTGACAGCCAGAAAAGAAAACAGTTTAATGCTCATTACAGTGTTTGAAACCTGACTGATAGAATAAATAATACATCTGTTGAAATGTCAGATTAGTTACGAGGGTTGGGGCAAAAGTCATGGCAACTATTTTTTTTTTCTTGAAGATACTAGTCTGGTTGGAAAATGTGACATATACAGATGAAAGGACAAGGTATTAACTACATGTGTGGACAATTAATAGCACTGAAATATCGTAAGACACTAATTTATTACGGTAGTATACAGGGCAATTAAGCCTTCCCGGTGCAAAAGAATGACAACACAGTACACATAAAGTTGACATGACAAACGTGGGCCTAAAGACCCTCAAAGTAGTCCCCTGCTACTAACACCACACGCTGCCAACGATGTGGGAGGCGCTGAATACCATCTGCCTCAGCATTTGCTGCACCATGTGTGAATCGGGTCACCTGTTGGCGTGCAGCATTTGCAATGTCCTCTTGTGTTGCAAACCACCTACCACGTAGTGGTTCCTTAATCTTTCGAATGAGATCAAAGTCACACGGCGAAATGTCAGGAGAGTGTGGTTGGTGCTCCAATTCTTCCCATCCCCAGCGTCACAGTAGCTGCCCTACACACTCTGCTTTATGTGGTTTTGCATTGTCATGCAGGATTATTGCACAGTCCACAAGATTCGGATGTTTCTCCCGAATCCCACGTCATACCTTTCGTACCTGTCGCACCAGGAAGTCCCTGTAGTACTATGCGGTCACTGTTCTGCCATGTGGAACAAAGTGGCAAACAATGACACCCCTGACGTTGTACACCATGATCACCATCAATTTAACTGGGGAAGGATTCTAACAGACCTAATATATTTATTTATTTATTTATTTATTTATTTATTTATTTATTTATTTATTTATTTATTTATTTATTTATTTGTTATTTTATTTATTATTATTTGTGTATTTATTTATTTGTTTAGCCTTTTGAGTGCTATTTCCAGAAGAGCAAACAATTTTGTGCTGAATTATTTTCTCAACTCTGTACCTCATCAAGGCTGGCTCTACAGTGTAGGAACAGCGTGCCTGCCTCTTACCAAGATGCCACAGATTTGGTTCCTGGCCAGGTCAGGGATTTTTACCTGGATCTGAGGGCTGGTTCAAGGTCCACTAAGCGTACGTGATTACAATTGAGAAGTTATCTGACAGTGAGATGGTGGCCCTGGTCTAGCGAACCAAGAATAACAGCCAAGAGGATTCGTCATGCTGACCTGACCACATGACACCACACAATCCGCAGGTCTCCTGGATGAGCAGCAGTCGCTTGGTAGTTCACGGCCCTTTGGGGCTATTGCGCCGTGGTGTTTGTTTTGTACCTCATCAAGTCCTCAGAATCAATTGAACTCATCTACCCTTGAACTATTGTAACATGTAATTACCTAGCTCCATGCAGAATTCTGCATAAAATGTGCCTAAACCATCCCCTGGTAGTTAAAGAGCAGTGTAATCATTCAGAAGTTAGATTGTTAAAAAATGTAAATATTATGTTAGTTGAACACATACTTGTTTAGATATCAGCCAGCTTACACGCTAAGATAATAATTCTAAAGATCATCACGAGATGCCAGGTTAAGTCTTATGCCCTAATTAATTAATGGTGTGTGGCCTCCAAAGAGGCCTGGTACAGGTCTTTCGAGTTTATACCATATAGGCGACCTGCGCATCTGTGAGCGTGGGGCCCTACCTAGGATGAATTCTAATGCTGAAGACGGCACACACACCCAGTCCCGGAGCTACTGGAATTAACCAATGAAGGTTAAAATCCCTGACCCAGCCGGAAATCAATGTGGGGACCCCTGAGCCAAAGACCAGTAAACTAACCATTTAGCCATGGAGCCAGACGTTTTCTAATAATATCTCTGCAATCAGCAATAGTTGAAACAGTGTGTTTATAGTGACAAGCCTTTTTCATCAACAGCTTTCTAAAGGTTATAATGTAATTTATAAAATAAGTAAAACTAAAACGTTTTATCAAACAGTTTTCATAAAAAATGTGTAGATTATGTTATTTTTAACAATGAAACGACAGAAACATGTTAACAAAATATTTTATTTATGATTTTTTTAACCAATTTCTCTCTCTCCTTTTTAGTGAAACTTCCACTTATCACAAGGAAATAAGGTCAGACTTCATTATTTTATTAATATTATTGCATAAGTATTTACAATGTCTTTACAATGTGACAATGAAGAATGAGTGCAGAGCAGCCAGTGGAACACAATAATGCCATCACTGTGGTGTCAGTGTGGAAGGGTCCAGCGACAAGCAAAACTATAGAGCTGACAAATTGCTAAGGCTTGCGATAAAGAAGTTCCTAGAAGCTGGAAACTGGTTAACAATGGACCAAGCACCCAGAATGATCCAAGAAGTGGGAACTACCCTAATCATCTGTTGGGCTATATAATGAACTAAACTTGCGCACGGCGGTCAGTCTCAAGTAAGTCGGTCTTGATTGTATCAGTCACAAGCGAACCTAAACAGTCGGTCGCAAGCCTGTGATGATTTATAACTGAATCGAAACTGAAAAGAGCTGGCTTGAAATATCATGAAGTCGATGATGAGTCATTCATCGGGAGTGAGTACGTCAGTCAGCTTTGCAGAGGTCAATGAACCTTTTTAGTAGTGAACTGTTATGGAATGACACTGCACTGTGAAATGCCAGGTGTAGAACAGGAGTTCAACTTGCTGGTGTTCATGTGTGTGGTCGAATGAAAATAGAATTTATTCAGTCATTAAGTAAAGACATTGTCAAACAAAATTAAACCACAATATACATAAAGGAACTAAAAATAACATATAACAAATTCCAGTGGCATGCAGTGAACACATTCGTTACTCCAGCTGCAAAAATGTTTTTAAATGTAAGCAATCGTAGCCCGCACTACACTCTGTAAAGTCAACATTACCATTTTATAAGGCTGCATTTTTCATGGAAAGGTCTACCTGAGAAAGGTCTTAAAGAATATTTTCAACCATACACTCGCACATATTTCCACATTGATATTCACAGCAGTGACGACATCTATAGCAGATTTTAAACAATGTATTTACAGTTTTACCTCGTGACTTTTTGTGATAGTAAAGTCATTGGTTTTACAAGAATACACTGGGATTATATGTTTTTAACTTAAAAAGCCTAACCTAAACTGAATCAGCAAAATTTAACTGGTATTTTACTGTCGCCGAAGTTTTATAGTTTCACTCGCTTACTGAGTGTACGCACATCAATGACAAATGAGTGAAAATATTCGTCACGACATATAACACATGTTATATTAATGAAGAATGCCACAAAACTCGTGAAACCTTCACCTATAATCCAAGAGGAACACTACAAAAACTCACTATATACCACCATCGCAGTCAACCAAACACAAATATTTTACTTCACACTTCTCTGTATATACTGGGCAACTTAAATATTTTTCTGTGGCTATCGAAAAACATATTCTACACGTGCCATCAATGAATTGCTCGAAAAAACTTTATACATTCCAAAATCCGAAAATAAACTATATTCTTCTGTATTACAATTGATTTCATAAACTGACTCTATTTTTATTAGCAAGACGATCTGCAAGTGGCTATACTGTTAACATGTTGATATTTTTCTTGTAGCCTCTAGCGTGTGGTGCTGAACACTTTGAGTGTCAAGTATTAAAACTAACATGCCTCACCTAAGCTAGCTGGCCTGGTGCCATAAATTGCTGTTGGGGTGGGCTCACAGCCCCAGCCCGCTCCAAGGACAAGGAAGCTTCAAGTGCATGTTTCATCCAAGCGACATAAATTTCGCTGGGATAGCTCTCTTTCGCGCCGGCAAGGAAACCCAGGTCGCTGGAGAAGCTGAACTGCGGTAGTGTGAGCAGATTGTTGAGACAGCTGTACTTGGCTTGGCTTAGATGTTTGCAGTTTTTTAACATTATAAAAAGTGTTCTAAGGAATAATAAGAAAATGTTAATACATAGTTATTTACCCCAGCAATGCTGGGGTAGATGGGGTTCAGTGCACACCACTGACAAATTCATTATTTTCAAATTATTCCTACACTGAATAAAAGGGATGCATTAGTAACCACTTCTTAAGCTTATAACTGAATATATTGAATGGTAAGTCTTCCAGATCTGATGGCAGTTTTTAATCATTTTAACTGAACAATGAAATGGCTTACAACTGTCTTTGGTAGCCTATAACAAGATACATCAACTTGGTATTATATTATTGTGAACATCTCTTCTCAGCTTACCAGAAGAGTTGGCCATGTGGTTAGGAGCTCGCAGCTGTAAGCTTGCAGCCAGGAGATAGTGGGTTTGAACCCTACTGTCTGCAGCCCTGAAGATGGTTTTCCATGGTTTCCCATTTTTACACCAGGCAAATGCTGGGGCTGTACCTTAATTAAGGTCATGGCCACTTCATTCCCACTCACAGCCCTTCTCTATCCCATCATCACCATAAGACCTATCTGCGTCGGTGCAAAGTAAAGCAAATTGTAAAAAAAAAAAAAAATGTTAAAATCTTCTCAACTTGTATCAGTTTCTGCATGTACCTTAAGAAGTGCATTATAAATATGTGTTCACAACAGTCATGACAGAGAGCTTAACAAAATGACGGTTACAGTGGGCTGTCATAAGCGAGTTCGTTACAGTTGGGTAACATGAGGCAGAATGGGGTTGTGGGACAAAAAGAGGTACTGCTGTGTGTCCTCAAAAGAGGCGCTGCATCCTCCTGGTGAGAATGTGAAACAAACTTCAGTTCGCAATGTTGCAACCAGAAGTAATGTCAGGTACTATGTACCTACTTGCCAGGAATAACATATGCCTGCTTATGTTTGAACTATTCAGTGTCGTTATGTTGGATGCGCTTGAGAACGGTCAGCTGTTGAGAGAGCTCTTGCATTATTATAGTGATAAAGTAGTTAAAACCTATTGAAATAGCTTAATTTTGTGTATTTATGATTCACTTAGTGCTATTTATATAGGGGTGTTTAGTGCTTGTTGATAGAAATTGGGAGTAGTGATATTTTTTTAAATTTTATAACAAGTAATTCAGTTGGTCTTCAGTAAATTACGTTTTCTAGGTTAAGTAGGCTAGCTAGGTAGGTTTGTTGGTATAATACTTACAAAGGCAGATTATCATAAGGAATAGTATCATAACTTATGCCGAAACTTCTCCGGTATTTTGTATTGATATCCATTCAAACTATCGCGAAGGTAGGTAATAATTTACTATATTAAAAAACACGATACGCCTGTAAACTACATTTTAAAAGAAGTTACGAGATTACACGGTAATAGTTAACAGTCATTGTATTGTTATTAATTATTGTCGCTCTTCATATTCAAATATTGCATTGTTGGCTAAGTCGTGAACAAGGGGTGTATAAAATAGTGTAGTCAAGTAAATATAAATAAAAATCAGCTGATCTTGTATTCCAATCATTTGTAGTTTGGAGTAGGTAGTTAAAGTATCCATAATTTATATTTTGCTCCCTCGATCTTTCAGTATTTATGAGCGGTTAGCTAAAAGTTCATATATCCCAGTAATTGCAATTCAAGTCCCTGGTGTAGTAGGAGTAGTTTTGACAGAAATATTTTTGAGAAATTATTGTAGACAACCTAGTATTTTTCAGTAGGCCTAATTAAGGACACTTTTATTCTCCGTCCCATGGATATTTATTTATGTTATTATTGGTCCTATCAATAAATACTACATACGTACCTAAAGTTATATGGAATTAAATTTATGATCTTTTTTTTTTTTTTTTTTTTTTTGCTAGGGGCTTTACGTCGCACCGACACAGATAGGTCTTATGGCGACGATGGGATAGGGAAGGCCTAGGAGTTGGAAGGAAGCCGTGGCCTTGATTAAGGTACAGCCCCAGCATTTGCCTGGTGTGAAAATGGGAAACCACGGAAAACCATTTTCAGGGCTGCCGATAGTGGGATTCAAACCTACTATCTCCCGGATGCAAGCTCACAGCCGCGCGCCTCTACGCGCACGGCCAACTCGCCCGGTTATGATCATTTATAGCTTATACGTTTTTACCATACTGGCTATGATAACAGAGATATTCATGAATTTGAATTTTTGTTGCTAAGTCCATATCAGCACCGAGTCACAGGGGCGAAACGCTGGCAATCAGGAATGAGTTAACTGGAAAATTTATAATGTCCAGTAATGGAACATTCATATTGGTATTAGTGTAGTACTGATCATTAAAAGTGTATTTCTAATCAATTCTCTGGTTGATTATAATGGTTTGATTGATTTTCATTTCAGTGAAATATCTTTGTGTCTTTTTTTTTAAATAATTTACAGAGAGCTTCTAGGCAGAGAACAGTTCAACTGTCATGTTCAGTGTTTGCTTACATGCATTGAGCTCTTTGACTATTTTAGTCTCATTAAAAAATGTATCACCTGCATATATAACTGTGTGTTACAATAGTGAATAAAATCTGTGTCAAATTACAAGATAATTGTAAATAGCAGGTTAATAAATTTAATGGATAGTAAAACATACTACCTCTCTAAGCAGTAATTTTAGTTTTAAGGATCCTGATCACCAGCTGCAATAACTATTACAATTACTACCGTACTCATTTAATCCTGATAGACATTATTTTCCATAATAGTGTTTTAAAATACACAAATAGACAAAATGTGTAATAAATATGCATACAATGAATACACTGAAGTTATACTTAACAATTAATTTTTATAGTAATTATGACATTCGAAAATTACACACATTTGCTGTACTACATCATACTCTTTATGCTATTTGGCTGTTGATAACATCAACAGGACCTTGAAGTAGGACCTTCAAAGACATATTCACTGTTTATAATAGTTATCATATTTTGACATTTAAAGCAATTTTCCATCACTTAAATTTAGGCAAACAAAGTCATTAACGTTTTTTTAAATCAGCATAAATAATACGTAATAAAATTATTAAATTCAGGAAAGCAAACTTACATCACGCACCATGTTGCATCAAAGCTCATCACATTGAGCCAGAAGAAGCTTCCCAGACACATAAATTGTATTGTGTATGCTGAAAACAAATAAAAATAAATGAATAAAACAGGTACTTGCAGGAATATAGAAGATATTTTTAAAAACCAAATTGAAACTTGTTAAATTAAAAATGCTGTGCAGATCACAACATTTTTCACAGGTTAGCAAACAAAAATAAACACATACTTGTCGTCTAATACCCTGCATAAAGGATGATACAGCTAGGATCAGTTTTAACCATTCCTCAGGTTGCTAGACTGTCTATGATCATGAGGTGATTGAGACAGAATCCCAGAAAAGTAGGCTGGAACTACATAATGCTTGAATTCTAGTGGTAGAATACTGACATGTTATGGAACCCATATTCAGTGTGAAATTTTGGCAGTTTAGGATATTGATGGTTATGAATTTCATGTTTTTGGTCCGTATTGAACAATATATAAGTAATAATAATAATAATAACTTAAATGTTTCCACCTTTTCAATACAATATATTCACAAGATTACAAAATTATACGGTACTAGTTTCGACCCATCTAGGGGTCATCATCAGCCGTATTGGAGCAAAGATCATTTGTGGCGAAATCCTAAGACAATATTATTTTAAAGAATAACAAGTGAAATGAGATGTTATGGTAATAGTTAATAATACAAGGAATATACATAATAAGAGGTTTTTAACAAAGAATAAAGTATAAATGGGGTGTTGTAAAAATTATAATCATGGAAATCAGTAAGTTCTTGTATTGAAATGAAATATGGCTTAGGAAGAGGGCTTAAGGTGGGGCTGAAGGGTGCGGGAGAAAGTGTAATTGTCTTGGAAAAGTACCTTTGATTAAATTTAGGATTGAGTTTAGGTTGGCTGCATTATTGTTTCTGAGGAAAGTGATAAATAGATCGAAGAGTATGTTGGGTTTCTCTGAGATTTCATTGAGATTGTGACTGGCATTAAAGTATTGGTCTAGGTGTATGTAGTAATTTTCCATTATGTTCAGTAAAGGGCCCTTGTTTGCTAATACGAGGATGTCCATGTCTTGTTCAATATTGGTGAAATTATGGTTATAATCTTGCATGTGTTGGCCGATGGCTGAAAACTTGTTGTATTTTATTGCGTTAGTGTGCTCGTGGTATCTGATAATGAAGTTTCTCCCGGTTTGCCCGATGTAGGTTTTTTTACAGGTGGTACATTTGATCCTATAAACTCCTGATTTTAAAAAACTGCTGGTCTTGTTGATGTGTGAAGTATTGTATAAAACATTCATGTTCTTATTGTTGGTTTTGAAGGCTATTTTAACGCCTTGTTTCTTAAAGATGTTGGTTAACTTGTAGATATCATTGTTGAACGTGAAGGTGGAAAATGTTAGAGGTTTGGTTATTTCTTTTTTGAGGGTAGTTTTTGGGCGATGTTTGTGTTTATTGATTATCCTTTCTATAAAATGATTGCTGAAGCCGTTGAATTTTGCGATACCGCGGATTGTGTTGAGTTCGTTTTTTAGATCTTTATTGGACATAGGTATGCTGAAGGCTCGGTGAACTAGGCTGTTGTATGTGGCTCGTTTGTGGGACTGGGGGTGCACTGAATCTTGGCGAATGGTGGAGGCTGTTTGAGTGGGTTTTCTGAAAATTTTATAACTGAAAGAATCTGAGTTTCTAGTGATGGTTAAATCTAGAAAGTTGATTTTTCACAAAACCGGAATTCCCATCCGGCCAATTATCAACTATAGACCGAGCCCCTTATACAGAATATCACAATTCATCCAATGTTTCTTAAGAAAAAATTATCAATTCTTATCCAAAAAGTCTATTAAAAACACATCTGAGCTAGTAGAAAAACTAAACAAGTTCAATTTGCAACCGGATCACTCCATCCACTCTTTCGATATTGTAAACATGTACCCAAGCATACAAGTATCAAAATTAATTCCGATAATTATAAACAATTTAAACAAAAACAGTCACTTAAGCAAACTAGAGATACAAGACTTTATCACAATATTAAAACTTATCATCGACAATAACTTCTTCACTTTTGACAATGTCATATATCAACAAAATGGTTTGGCAATGGGGTCACCGGCCTCAGGTATCTTAGCAGAAATATACCTGGACTTCCTCGAATACACCAAAATTGACAACGAATTCGAAAACATTCTCTTTTGGGCCAGATATGTCGACGATGTCTTTGTAATCATGAATGAGAAATCAATTAACGCACCCACCACCCTCTTAAGACTCAACAATATTGATCCTCATATCAAATTCACACTAGAATCCGAATCAAATCAAAAAATCAACTTTCTAGATTTAACCATCACTAGAAACTCAGATTCTTTCAGTTATAAAATTTTCAGAAAACCCACTCAAACAGCCTCCACCATTCGCCAAGATTCAGTGCACCCCCAGTCCCACAAACGAGCCACATACAACAGCCTAGTTCACCGAGCCTTCAGCATACCTATGTCCAATAAAGATCTAAAAAACGAACTCAACACAATCCGCGGAATCGCAAAATTCAACGGCTTCAGCAATCATTTTATAGAAAGGATAATCAATAAACACAAACATCGCCCAAAAACTACCCTCAAAAAAGAAATAACCAAACCTCTAACATTTTCCACCTTCACGTTCAACAATGATATCTACAAGTTAACCAACATCTTTAAGAAACAAGGCGTTAAAATAGCCTTCAAAACCAACAATAAGAACATGAATGTTTTATACAATACTTCACACATCAACAAGACCAGCAGTTTTTTAAAATCAGGAGTTTATAGGATCAAATGTACCACCTGTAAAAAAACCTACATCGGGCAAACCGGGAGAAACTTCATTATCAGATACCACGAGCACACTAACGCAATAAAATACAACAAGTTTTCAGCCATCGGCCAACACATGCAAGATTATAACCATAATTTCACCAATATTGAACAAGACATGGACATCCTCGTATTAGCAAACAAGGGCCCTTTACTGAACATAATGGAAAATTACTACATACACCTAGACCAATACTTTAATGCCAGTCACAATCTCAATGAAATCTCAGAGAAACCCAACATACTCTTCGATCTATTTATCACTTTCCTCAGAAACAATAATGCAGCCAACCTAAACTCAATCCTAAATTTAATCAAAGGTACTTTTCCAAGACAATTACACTTTCTCCCGCACCCTTCAGCCCCACCTTAAGCCCTCTTCCTAAGCCATATTTCATTTCAATACAAGAACTTACTGATTCCCATGATTATAATTTTTACAACACCCCATTTATACTTTATTCTTTGTTAAAAACCTCTTATTATGTATATTCCTTGTATTATTAACTATTACCATAACATCTCATTTCACTTGTTATTCTTTAAAATAATATTGTCTTAGGATTTCACCACAAATGATCTTTGCTCCAATACGGCTGATGATGACCCCTAGATGGGTCGAAACTAGTACCGTATAATTTTGTAATCTTGTGAATATATTGTATTGAAAAGGTGGAAACATTTAAGTTATTATTATTATTATTACTTAGTTTAGGATATCATTAAAGACATGGTATTACATTTTTTTAATTATTTAATATTTTTATTATATTAATAATTGATTTATTTCTGTCTCAATTCAAAAATAAATGTTTACACATACAGAAGAACAATAAAAAAATTTATCCCTGGAGACATGAAATATAAGGAAGTCCACTTCAGCTATGTTTGGTGTTGTACAGGTGGCTGGATGCATTTTGCAACTCAGCCCGTAGTTCTCACTCATTCTGTCAGTTGCTCTCACTCTTCCCACTTCCCTCTCTCTCCTCCTCATGACATTCATTTGCATACAGCACTATGAGGTTATGAGCAAATGGAATGCTTCCACATAGCGCAGTGGGTCAGTTGTAAGCTACAAAATTCATGCCTACCCTAACAGCTGAGGTCTTAGACCCTGCATGAACGATTTTAACATTTTTTTCCTGAAGGAATACATCATGATGATGCCAGGCAATGTACATGCCAAGTTAGGCTGAGATAACGTTGATGCTAAATGCTTCACGCCACTCTGTCATGGCACATTATTCACATGCATCAAGACACCAAGTGCTGCCTCTCATTCACCATGGCAATTTTAACATTTGTGAGGCAGCAATTCTGTGTGGCATTTTGCTTATGGCTGCTCATGAGTGTCAGGTGACATTGGACATTTACCGGGCATTGGTTTAAATCGGGTTTCTTGCAGGGAAGAAGACAACAGTTGAAACTTCACAGGAGAACCCATTCTTAAACTTGATGGAGCTCATGCAGGCAACTATTTTTCCTGGATTTCCATACACGGTCTGTAAATGATTACGAGAAGCTGAACTCCATTGCAGAAAAGAGCCTCTCTCCGATGAAAAGATAGAGTTAAATCATAATTGAGATCATGTGATCTCTTTCAGTTTAGCAGAGGTTGGGCCGGTTCTTGTCTGCAGGCCATGGGGAGCCCAATACTATGAAAGCAGTATAGCTGAGAGTTCTCACAGTGGACGCATATCTGTATAATGTTGGGGGTTGGATATCGTCTGATGGGGCTGGAATGCTTCAATGGATAGGTGACCGTCTCACATTGGACTAATATTAGGACATTCTGCTGAATCTTATGGTTCTAAGTATGAGAGAGAACTATCCAGATGAGATAATACAGTTCGTGTAAGACAACTTCCCAATCTACAGGAATGGTTGTATCCAGAACTGGTTTTTTGAACAGGACTCCACTGAACTGCTCAGCTGAACCCCATTGAACTTGCATGGGTAAGGTGGATATGCCATATAAAGAAACACTGGCCTCACACTCCCCCATGCTAGTATGATGCTTTGTGGGGCAACACATAAAGTAAAAGGATGATTGCATGTGTAAATGAAATCGATGTCTTTGAAGTCTATAAATGTGATCCACATATCGTTATAACTTTTTCGAAGTGGCCCCCATGGTAAAACTAATTGAATAGCCCTGGCTTAGGTAGGTGTGCAGTGACCAGAAAGAACTACCGCCGCACGGGAGATGCCCTCGACGAGGAATACTTTAGGAATCTTTATTGAGTCTGTGGCGGCATCGGGAAGAATGAACTCGCCCCACATACAGAACACACCCTTGTGCATGATGCAACATTGCATCAGGGTGTAGCTTCTTGAACTAGTGTCATTCGGCGACATCGAGTGCATATGAGCATGAGCATCACGTCTCTTTGTGTCTTGGTATAAACAATGTATTTTATATGCAAAGGTGTAAAACTGTATGTGGTGTCTGTGTAAATAAACCTGTTATCCATGAGGGCTGATTTATTTATGGAAACAGTGTGGAGCCGCCTACAACCAAGACTCAATAAATGGTGAGCACCCCCGCCCCCGTTGGCTCTGACAAGTTGTTCAAGCCGATGGATAATGGACTAGGTACTGAGTCATGTCTGAAACACTTTTCAGTACTAACATGATTAAAAGTAAAATGCTAGATTTCACAATAATCATAAATGCACACATATTTGGTTAACACAATTTTACGGCTGGATGCCCTTCCTGACACAACCTCACTATTGAGGAATTAATGAAGATGAAATGAATGATGGTGAATGAAACTCGATAATGAGGTGGAAGGAATCGGATGTGGCCTATGAAAAGGAACTGTCCCGGCATTTGTCTAGAAGTGAAAATGGGAAACCACAGAAAACTATTCTCAGGAGAGCCTGTGCGACTCCCGAATGCGAAGCTCGGCTCGATAGCCGTAGCGCATTAACACGCGCGGCCACTCTACTCATTAATGAAAAAAAGGAATTGTGCCGGCTGCCGAAATCTGTCACACTCCTCTGGGGCAATGATTATGGATGACAGATGAAATGAAATGATATTGGAGAGTGTTGCTGGAATGATATATGACAGGGAAAACCGGAGTACGTGGAGAAAACCTGCCCACCTCCGCTTTGTTGCTTTGTCCAGCACAAAACTAACATGGAGTGACCAGGATTTGAACCACGGAACCCAGCGGTGGTAGGCCGGCGCGCTGCCGTCTGAGCCACGGAGGCTCCTTTACTCATTAATAAAATTGCTTGTTATTTCTATATTATTTCTGTTATTATCACATAAAGTAAAAGGACGATTCCATGTGTAAATGAAAGCGATGTCTTTGAAGTCTATAAATGTGATCCGCCTATCGTCATAACTTTTTCGAAGTGGCCCCGATGGTAAAACTAGAATAGCCCTGGCTTAGGAGGGTGTGCAGTGACCAGAAAGAACCGTCTCCGAAATGGCTTCGTGCGAGCTTCGGTAAGGGTTAACTAACACTGGAACCAAAATAATAGACGCGAGATTGAGTTAGTTTAGTCAATTGATGAGGAAACTCTTAGGAATGTGGAAAGAAAGGTCATGCAGGGGAGAGAAAGCGTGGGCGAACGAGGAAGAGATGGATGGACTTAGAGGAGGACTTGAGGCAGAAAACTTGGATGCGAAAGTAACAGAAGACAGAAAACAATCTGCACAGAGCAGAAAAGTTCGCCTCTGTGGTGTAGTGGTTAGCGTGATTAGCTGCCACCCCCGGAGGCCCGGGTTCGATTCCCGGCTCTGCCACGAAATTTGAAAAGTGGTATGAGGGCTGGAACGGGGTCCACTCAGCCTCGGGAGGTCAACTGAGTAGAAGTGGGTTCGATTCCCACCTCAGCCATCCTGGAAGTGGTTTTCCGTGGTTTCCCCACTTCTCCTCCAGGCGAATGCCGGGATGGTACCTAACATAAGGCCACGGCCGCTTCCTTCCCTCTTCCTTGCCTATCCCTTCCAATCTTCCCATCCCTCCACAAGGCCCCTGTTCAGCACAGCAGGTGAGGCCGCCTGGGCGAGGTACTCGTCATTCTCCCCAGTTGTATCCCCGACCAAGAGTCTGAAGCTCCAGGACACTGCCCTTGAGGTGGTAGAGCTGGGATCCCTCGCTGTGTCCGAGGGAAAAGCCAACCCTGGAGGGTAAACAGATGATGATGATGATGATGATGATGATGATGACAGAGCGGAAAAAAGCTGTGGAAGAAGAAGAAATGAGCCATGGCAATCCCCACTGTTGTTAATTAACTCTTTCCATTTATATTTAACCCAGATGTATTTATTTCGATTAGTTTTCGTCTCTTAACGAGTTCAATTTTATTCATACACTTGATTCAAACTTCCATTAAATCATCAGCTTCTGACGTCACATGAGATCGTGTATCATTTTTTGTTATTTCCCTATTAAATTTATTAACATCAGCATTTCCACTGATGAAATACAATCTAATCCTTAACAGACTGTTCTCATGACAGTCTATATTTTATTTTGGTTTTATTATCTCACGTTATGCAATGCTAAACCACACTTTACGCACATTTACATTGTCGTGAGCTAATTTTAAAATTAACAAGGCAAAATATGAACTGACTGAAAAGACATAAGTTATTCATTAATAACTTTACTAGTTTTCATTTCCTTCAAATTTTGTTTCCTCAACGCAATTTTGTTCAAAATATCCTTGCTAAAAGTCACTGTATGTTGTGTTTTCAGCCCGAAGACTGGTTTGATCCTCATCAATTCCGTCATCAGCTGTCATAGATGGCCTGGGCATCACTGAAGAGGCATACTAGAGAAATGAGGAGTGGGGTAGTTTCCCGTTGCTGGTACATATCAGTCTGTCAAGCCCACTGAAATGCATGAACCAACTGAACCTATGAGCAATATTTTTACACCATTCAGAACAGGGACTGACTACAAAAAAGAATATATTTGTCAATGTTAAACAAGATAAAAAGCATTGTCTGGAGTCAAAAATGAAATGCTTTTATACAAATCTGGGATCTTTTAAAACAATTCTGTATAGCCATGGAAAACTTCTGAAATTTTTAAACTGCTGAGGTGTTCCATTGACATTTAAGTGAATCTATTGCTTCACCACCCACGCTTTCCTCTTCTATTAGAAGTATTTCGGAGTCCTGTAGGCGGAAAATACAAGGCCTTGGGAAAATAGCACTGGAACTGGCTTTTCGCCTCTACCATATACAAGTATCCGTGACATAACATGAGAGAACAATGAGTTGCCAGTCTTAAAAGGAAGAACAAGCAGAAAAAGAGGACAAATGGCTGGCTCGGCATTCCATTGCTCTTCGGAAGTATTCATAATTTAATTGCATATTGTTTTATCGTCCGGCTACTTGGCCGTGGGGTCAGTGTAGTGATCATCAGTTCAGAGGGCACTGAGTTAGATACCCGACTAGGTCGCGTATTTTAGTCGCGTCTGGTTATTTTCTCTTGTTCTGGAGACGGCTGTTTTTATTAATCTTAATATACATCCTCATTTACACACAAACACATCACACTACCAATCACCGCAGAATAATACGCAATAGTGAATACATCCCTCCACTTAGGGTCGGCGTCAGGAAAGGCGTCCGACCGTAAAACTGGGCTTCCCCCACACATAGTGCCTACCTCAAGTAATTAAGAAAAGGCTAGGAGGAGGAAGAAGAAGAAAAAATATTGCATTCTGGTTTCCTAATATAACCATTATTTTAATTTTCAATATTCATCATCATCATCATCTGTTTACCCTCCAGGTTCGGTTTTTCCCTCGGACTCAGCGAGGGATCCCACCTCTACCGCCTCAAGGGCAGTGTCCTGGAGCTTCAGACTCTTGGTCGGGGGATACAACTGGGGAGAATGACCAGTACCTCGCCCAGACGGCCTCACCTGCTATGCTGAACAGGGGCCTTGTGGAGGGATGGGAAGATCGGATGGGATAGGCAAGGAAGAGGGAAGGAAGCGACCGTGGCCTTAAGATAGGTACCATCCCGGCATTCGCCTGGAGGAGAAGTGGGAAACCGCGGAAGACCACTTCGAGGATGGCTGAGGTGGGAATCGAACCCACCTCTACTCAGTTGGCCTCCCGAGGAGGAGTGGACCCCGTTCCAGCCCTCGTACCACTTTTCAAATTTCATGGCAGAGCCGGGAATCGAACCCGGACCTCCGGGGGTGGCAGCTAATCACGCTAACCACTACACCACAGAGGCGGACAATTTTCAATATTACAAAAATAAATGTATCTATATCGTATATTTTACTTGAATATTTCGGACAGTCTTGCACTGGAGGTGCACTCGGATTCGGGTTCTCTCTGATCGGACGGACACAAGAATTTCGCACTGAGCATATCTCAGAGTCCGCTGTTCGATAGTGGGAGCGCATGTTTCTTCGGTACGTTCTCTCAAGACTGAGAACCGGTCGTACGCGCAAAGCGTGCGCAGGTTTGTCATCAGGGGATAAAGTGCATGGTGGACTATAGAGACTGCGATTACAATGGTACGGCGCCTCACTGGGGAATCGGGGAATCCACATGAGCAACGAAAAGCCGAATGAGTTGTTGATCTCTTCCTCCTCATGCCATGATATTAGACTTGGCCTTGGTTGATAGGGCAAAGTGTTGTGTTGTGTTTGTAATGAAGATTATGAAAAGGCAAAACCGGTTTCTCAGAAGTACCTAAACAGTCTTCAGCAGATAAAATCCATTCCAGGGAAAGTCGGCACTTCCAGGTATAGGAGGCTGCGGGCCCGCCTCTGTGGTGTAGTGGTTAGTGTGATTAGCTACGACTCCTGGAGTCCCGGGTTCGATTCCCGGCTCTGCCACGAAATATGAAAAGGGGTACGAGGGCTGGAACAGGGTCCACTCAGCCTCGGGAGGTCAACTGAGTAGAGGTGGGTTCGATTTATATACCTATGTTATTGGTCGTATCGTAAAGTACTAAAACACAAGTTATGCCATTTATGTCTAATACAGTTTTACCATACCGACTATGAACACAGACCATATCAACACCGAGCATTGTTAACATGGAAATTGCCGGGCTGAGTGGCTCAGATCAACCGAGCTCGATAGCTGTAGTCGCTTAAGTGCGGCCGGTATCCAGTAATCGGGAGATAGTGGGTTCGAGCCCCACTGTCGGCAGCCCTGAAGATGGTTTTCCGTGGTTTCCTATTTTCACACCAGGCAAAAGCCGGGGCTGTACCTTAATTAAGGCCACGGCCGCTTCCTTCCAATTCCTAGGACCTTCCTATCCCATCGTTGCCATAAGACATATCTGTGTCGGTGCGACGTAAAGCAAATAGAAAAGCGAGTGGCTCAGGTGGTTAAGGCGCTGGCCTAGTGACCCCAACTTGGCAGGTTGGATCCTGGCTCAGTCCGGTGGTATTTGAAGGTGCTCAAATACGTCTGCCTCGTGTCGGTACTTTTACTGATACGTAAAAGAACTCCTGCGGGACTAAATTCCGACACCTCAGCGTCTCCGAAAACAGTAAAAGAGTAGTTAGTGGGACGTACAACAAATAACATTATTTTTATTATTAACATGTTTAATCGTGTTAACTAGCGATGGTTTTTTGTTACGATTGTCTTATGGTGTAAAACCGCATGGTCATCGGTCTATATCGACAAGGAAAATCGTGAAAATTATTATAAAAAAGATGAATAACCGTAAAGGAACGATCGCTTGAAAAATAAGACAAGAGGGAGTCATGAAAGAAGGAAGGACTCCCTTTACGTTAGATATCCTAACATCACCGAGTTGGGAAAAAAAAAAAAAACTAAATGTAAAGGCCTACAAACATTTCTGCGAACGCACAACCAACTTGTTGATGCCGGATGCATAGAGATTTCCTCCAGCGTTCTGCAACCACTCGGAGACAGCGGCCTTCACCTCCTCATCAGTCTGGAAACGTCGACCACCGAGCTCCGTTTTGAGCTTACCGAACAGATGAAAGTTACATGGCGCTAGGTCGGGACTGTAGGGTGGATGTTGCCAGACCTCCCACTTGAAATGCTGCAGCAGTTCTCTCGTTTGGCGGGCCTTGTGAGGTGTTAAGTTATCGTGCAACAAAATCACACCGGCGCTCAATTTCCCCCGGCGCTTCTCTTTAATTGCTTTACGCAACCGGTGCAACGTTTGACAATACGACGCCGCGTTGATCGTCGTTCCTTTCGGCATGAATTCCACGTGCAGCAAACCCTCCATGTCAAAGAACACTGTCGCCATAACCTTACCGGCTGAAGTTTGAACCTTGGCCTTCTTTCGTTGTAGCGATGAAGTGTGCACCCATTCCATTGATGTTCGCTTCGTTTCGGGGGTGAAGTGGTGGACCCACGTTTCGTCGCCTGTGACGATTCGCCGCAGAAACCCGTTACCGTCTGCGGCATAGCGTTGCAAAAATGCCAGGGAGGATTGGAAACGTTGTCCCTTGTGCTCATCGGTGAGAAGACATGGGACCCATCTTTGACACAGCTTACGACATCCAAGGTCTTGTGAACAATGGCGAACACACTGCCATACGACATGTTCAGCTGCGTCGCGATTTCTCTCAGTTTAATGCGCCGGTTCTGTCTAATGATCGCATTCACACTGTTGACCTTTGCACGGGTCCTGGACGTTGCGGGCCTGCCTTCGCGATGGTTGTCCGTGATATCCGTGCGTCCGGCTTCGAATCGCTGACACCACTTTACGATACCTTGCCGGGAAATGGCCCGCTCCCCATACACAGTTCACGATGAATGTCCGTGCAAGTCTTCCTTTTGGCCCATAGGAATCCGATTGTCGCACGCACCTCATATTTGGAGTGAACGTCCAGTTGACGCACCATTGCATTTGGCCGCTATTCACACAATACTAGACGAGACACCACAGCAACCTGCCTAACAGACGTGTGGACAGTGTCTGTCCCTTTCTCCGCTGTGCCCACGTTTGCTAGTTGCTTTACGTCGCACCGACACAGATAGGTCCTATGGCGACGATGGGACAGGAGAGGGCTAGGAGTGGGAAGGAAGCGTCGGTGGCCTTAATTAAGGTACAGCCCCAGCATTTGCCTGGTGTGAAAATGGGAAACCACGGAAAACCATCTTCAGGGCTGCCGACAGTGGGGTTCGAACCCACTATCTCCCGAATACTGGATATTGGCCGCACTTAAGCGACTGCAGCTATCGAGTTCGGTGCCCACGTTTGCGACACACAGCGCGCTGCTGCGGCGCGTTAGTGCAAGTAACCTTTTGATCCACCTACGTAACATCTCATTGAGCATTGTTGTGATGTGGTTTGTCTCTGTTGCTGCCACTCATCTCCAAGAGATGGGATTGCTGCTGCGCCTCAAGTGAAACAGGATGCCTAGATATGGGTGGAAAGTAGCTGGGGAGTGAGATAACTCCGCACATGCTATATGATTGTCCCGTCAACGACGAGTACTGCAGCTAGTACGTCAATTAAAAGAAAAGGTTCAGTTCGACTTTTGTCAGGAAAACGGCTTGTCAGTATTTTTTTAAACTCAGTATTTAAGTTTAGGGATATCCAGAAAGTGTACTAGGCTACATATTATTTGGTTAGTATACAATAGCATAGCAATACCGAGGGCCCCAACACAGGAAATGTCGAATTTCTCCAATAATTGTCTGTATCGAAAACAACTGCAGGTACATTATAAAAACTGCGTAAAACGTAATTTCCGAACTTTTGTGTTTTATGCACCTTTACCTTACGAGCAATAATAATAATAATAACAATAATAATAATAATAATAATAATAATAATAATAATAATAATAATAATAATAATAATAATAATAATAATAACGTATATATTCGCAATTATTTCACCTTCAAATTCAATTACTACTGATTTGCATTTAGGGCAGTGGTAGCAGGTTCCCTATATGTTGTTTTCCTAGCCTTTTCTTAAGTGATTGCAAAGAAATTGGAAATTTATTGAACGTCTCCCTTGGTTAGTTATTCCAATCCCTAACTCCCTTTCCTATAAACGAACATTTTCCCGAATTTCTTCTCTTGAATTCCAACTTTATCTTCATATTGTGATCTTTCCTACTTTTAAAGACACCACTCGAACTTATTCGTCTACTGATGTCCTCCCACGCTATCTCTCCACTGACAGCTCGGAACATACCACTTAGTCGAGCAGCTCGTAACCCTTCTCCCAAGTCTTCCCAGCCCAAACTTTGCAACATTTTTGTAACGCTACTCTTTTGTCGGAAATCACCCAGAACAAATCGAGCTGCTTTTTTTGTGTGGATTTTTTCCAGTTCTTGAATCAAGTAATCCTGGTGAGGGTCCTATACACTGGAACCATACTCTAGTTGGGGTCTTGCCCTCTCCTTTACATCCTTACTACAACCCCTAAATCCCCTATAACCATGTGCAGAGATCTGTACCCTTTATTTACAATCATATTTATGTGATTACCCCAATGAAGATCTTTCCTTATATTAAGACCAAGGTACTTACAATGATCCCCAAAGGGAACTTTCACCCCAACAACGCCGTAATTAAAACCGAGAGGAGTTTTCCTATTTGTGAAACTCACAACCTGGCTTTTAACCCCGTTCATCATCATACCGTTGCCTACTGTCCATCTCACAACATTATCGAGGTCATTTTGCAGTTGCTCACAGTCTTGTAACTTATTTATTACTATGTACAGAATAACATCATCTGCAGAAAGCCTCTTCTCAAACATCCAAATGTCTTCGAAATACTAGTGCTATCTAAAAAAAATACATAACAATCATGGAACATTCAATTCTCAATCCTTTATATCTGATAAAACACTTCTTCATTTTTTTATTTTTTTATTTTTGCTATTTGCTTTACGTCGCGCCGACACAGGTCTTATGGCGATGATGGGACGGGAAAGGCCTAGGAATGGAAAGGAAGCGGCCGTGGCCTTAATTAAGGTACAGCCCCAGCATTTGCCTGGTGTGAAAATGAGAAACCACGGGAAACCATCTTCAGGGCTGCCGACAGTGGGATTCGAACCCACTACCTCCCGGATGCGAGCTCACAGCTGCGCGCCCCTAACCGCACGACCAACTCGCCCGGTGATTTCTACCATACGAGCTATCATTATGGAGATATTCGCGATTTTTTGCTGACTGTCAACATTGAGCATCGTAGACGCGGAGATAGTGTTCAGTCGTTAAAATAATGAACTAGGTGGCGATTGTTGGGATTGCTTGTTAAGTGAAAAAAAAAAAACTGTATATTAGGACAAATCTATGTAAATAAAATAAGAGTTTTGTCTATACATTGCTCAGAATTTGAAAAGAATAATATTTCTCGATCGGTCGTGTTATGATAGAGATATTCGTGAATTTGTATTTTTATTGCGAAGTCCATATCAACGCCGAGCCGCGACAAAATGAGTGAACAGAATTTAATGAAAATCGGTATACGGAGTCGGGGAATAAGAGACTACAGTACAGTCTAAGCTATAAACAATTTTATTCAACCTGGATGAGATTGTAGTTTAGGGGAAGGCATCAAATATTTAATTTTTAAGTACAGTACCTGTCCGCCTCTGTGGTGTAGTGGTTAGTGTGATTAGCTGCCACCCCCGGAGGCCCGGGTTCGATTCCCGGCTCCGCCATCCTGGAAGTGGTTTTCCGTGGTTTCCCACTTCTCCTCCAGGCAAATGCCGGGATGGTACCTAACTTAGGGCCACGGCCGCTTCCTTCCCTCTTCCTTGTCTATCCCTTCCAATCTTCCCATCCCCCACAAGGCCCCTGTTCAGCATAGCAGGTGAGGCTGCCTGGGCGAGTTACTGGTCATTCTCCCCAGTTGTATCCCCCGACCCAGAGTCTGAAGCTCCAGGACACTGCCCTTGAGGCGGTAGAGGTGGGCTCCCTCGCTGAGTCCGAGGGAAAAACCAACCCTGGAGGGTAAGCAGATTAAGAAAGAAAGAAAGTACAGTACAATACCTATATTATTGGTCCTATAGAAAAGTACTACATAACAAAAGTTGGAGAAAATACAATTTCCGATCATTTTGTTTTATTCAGTTGTACCGCACCGACTATGATACGAGTGGTATTTCAGAGTCGGAAGAAAACTCAATGTGAAGGCCTACAATATCGAAAGCTCTTAAAATTGATCAACAGTAACATTATATTGACCATTGACTGTTGTGGAGTTCTTTGTCTCTTATGCTGCCACTGAACTTCGATAGATGGGATTACTGCTGCGTTCCGAGTATAACAGCCTGACTGAATATTGGCAGGAAATAGCTGGGGAGTTAGAAAACTTTCTTCTTTAGCATGCCATTCCTCTGGTCCATGCATTTCCTGATACTGCTGGTACGTTACGTAACACACTGGTTCATCATAGTATTCCAGCTATTCGATCTCTACTCTGACGCGCTGTTTTGAATGAGCAGTGTGCACATTTAAGGCAAAGGCTCACTTAGTAATAGTGGTAGTATGACCTGGTCTAGAATTACAATTTAGGCCTATTCCAAAAATTAGCACCACAATTCACTAAATAACTTAAAATTCAACCCTGAAAAGAGCTGTTTTTAAGAAAAGCTTCTTCCTATTCACTTTTATTAAATTCTACATTCATTTTATTCCAAATTAGCAGTGAAAAGGGGGTTTCTCCTCTGGCTTGGAGGAAGAATTTGCCTCCAAGTCAGATAGTTCTTTCCACCGCCAGTGTGGTGAATTGAGATTTTCCGATTCATCAATCAATCAATCAGTCAATACTGATCTGCATTTAGGGCAGTCGCCCAGGTGGCAGATTCCCTATCTGTTGCTTTCCTAGCCTTTTCCTAAATGATTTCAAAGAAATTGAAAAATTTATTGAACATCTCCCTTGGTAAGTTATTCCAATCCCTAACTCCCCTTCCTATAAATGAATATTTGCCCCAGTTTGTCCTCTTGAATTCCAACTTTATCTTCATATTGTGATCTTTCCTACTTTTATGAACGCCATTCAAACTTATTCGTCTACTAATGTCATTCCACGCCATTTCTCCGCTGACAGATCGAAATATATCACTTAGTCGAGCAGCTCTTCTTCTTTCTCTCAATTCTTCCCAACCCAAACATTGCAACATTTTTGTAACGCTACTCTTTTGTCGGAAATCACCCAGAACAAATCGAGCTGCTTTTCTTTGGATTTTTTCCAGTTCTTGAATCAGGTAATCCTGGTGAGGGTCCCATACACTGGAACCATACTCTAGTTGGGGTCTTATCAGAGACTTATATGCACTCTCCTTTACATCCTTACTACAACCCCTAAACACCCTCATAACCATGTGCAGAGATCTGTACCCTTTATTTACAATCCCATTTATGTGATTACCCCAATGAATATCTTTCCTTATATTAACACCTAGATACTTACAATGATCCCCAAAAGGAACTTTCACCCCATCAACGCAGTAATTAAAACTGAGAGGACTTTTCCTATTTGTGAAACTCACAACCTGACTTTTAACCCCGTTTATCAACATACCATTGCCTGCTGTCCATCTCACAACATTTTCGAGGTCACGTTGCAGTTGCCCACAATCTTGTAACTTATTTATCACTCTATAGAGAATAACATCATCCGCAAAAAGCCTTACCTCCGATTTCACTCCTTTAATCATATCATTTATATATATAAGAAAACATAAAGGTCCGATAATACTGCCTTGAGGAATTCCCCTCTTAATTATTACAGGGTCAGATAAAGCTTCACCTACTCTAATTCTCTGAGATCTATTTTCTAGAAATATAGCAACCCATTCAGTCACCCTTTTGTCTAGTCCAATTGCACTCATTTTTGCCAGTAGTCTCCCATGATCCACCCTATCAAATGCTTTAGACAGGTCAATCGCGATACAGTCCATTTGACCTCCAGAATCCAAGATATCTGCTATATCTTGCTGGAATCCTACAAGTTGAGCTTCGGTGGAATAACCTTTCCTAAAACCGAATTGCCTTCTATCGAACCAGTTATTAATTTCACAAACATGTCTAATATAATCAGATATAATGCCTTCCCAAAGCTTACATACAATGCATGTCAAACTTACTGGCCTGTAATTTTCAGCTTTATGTCTATCACCTTTTCCTTTATACACAGGGGCTACTATAGCAACTCTCCATTCATCTGGTATAGCTCCTCCGACCAAACAATAATCAAATAAGTACTTCAGATATGGTACTATATCCCAACCCATTGTCTTTAGTATATCCCCAGAAATCTGATCAATTCCAGCCGCTAGGAAACAGATTAGCAAAATAGCATAGTTTTTGGCCTGGGACTCTCCACTATTTAACCCCTCCCATCCCCCCGCCGAAAAAAGACGAAGAGTTTTCACGGATCACGGCTGTCTGCGGCTTGGTCATTCCAGCTCTGGAACTTTGGACTGTTAGATCAGCAGCGTAGTACTGTTCGTTAAAAGTGAGAATGTGTAGTTTTTCATTTGATTGAGTATTTCATATGGAAGTATTGCTTTTAATCGTGCCATTCCTACTGACGTCGTTGTAATGACCTATGTTCATTTCAGTTGAGAAAACTACTAAGAAAGTCTTTCTGAGGATGTAAAAAGGCAGGTGGAGACTGAGTGTCTAAAAATTATAATGAAAACTCTCCAACTTGATTGTGATTGAAGTTGGCAAGGAGGCTTACCATTACAATGAAAATTTCCTAACGCAGTCTTCATATGAGAAGAGACGTTTGGTGACTTCCCCGTCGCGTTTCTACGGTAACGTTAAGAGCTATGTAATTTAATACAATTTTGCTCACAACGTGTACACTACCTAACCTAGAATTCTGTATACAATGTAGGATTCTGTAGCGAAACACGGGTACATCAGCTAGTAATATAATAAAATATCCATTACAGAGTGATTTGTCTGCGCGGTTCGAGTCACATAGCTGTGAACTTGCATTCCAGAGATGGTGTGTCCGAACCCCACTGTCCGCAATCCTGGAAATGTTTTCTCCGTGGTTTCCCATTTTCACGTCAGGCATATTAATTAAGACTACCGAGCTCGATAGCTGCAGTCGCTTAAGTGCGGCCAGTATCCAGTATTCGGGAGATAGTAGGTTCGAACCCCACTGTCGGCAGCCCTGAAAATGGTTTTCCGTGGTTTCCCATTTTCACACCAGGCAAATGCTGGGGCTGTACCTTAATCAAGGCCACGGCCGCTTCCTTCCTACTCCTAGCCCTTCCTTGTCCCATCGTCACCATAAGACCTATCTGTGTCGGTGCGACGTAAAGCAACCAGCAAAAAACAAAAAAAAAACAAAAAAAAAGCTACGGCCATTTCCTTTCACTTCTAGTGCCGTCCTATCCTATCCTATACGGGTCTGAGTTAGGTGCGAAGTAAAACCAATGGCAAAAAGAAAAGAAAAACCCTTAGGAGGATTGAGTGGCTCAGAAAGAGCGCTGGCATTTGTGAGTCCAAATCAGCAGGTTCAACCCTGGCTCAGTCCGTTAGTATCTGAATGTGCTCCAGTACACCAGCCTCGTGTTGGTAGATTTTTCTTTTAAATGCTATTTATTCAGGGCGTCGACGTAAGATATTTTGCCCCTACTTTGCACCATATGTTGTGAACCTGCGCGTATTTGAAAATGTCGGAAGTGTAAAGTGTTGAATGTGGGGAAAGGAACAGGACGACACCAGGCCACGGATATTAATCATTTACAATTTAAAACCCCTGAACCGGCCGGGAATCGAACCCCGGGTCGCCGGGTGACAGGCGGACGCGTTGCCCCCTACACCGCGGGGCCGGACGTTGGAAGATTTACTGGCAAGTAAAATAAATCTTGTAGGACAAAATTCTGGCACCTTGAGTCTCTACAGTTTGCGAAGGTGTAAAACCAATAACATTACGTGTTTGTTATTGCATTAGAAAAAGCACTTAATGTTCAGTGTTATTACGCTTAGCTTGAGAGAATGGTTGAACCGACTGCCTTGCTAAATAAAGCACTCTAATGAAAGTTATTGTTTTGTAGATTTTCAGAGTTTCCCTTAAAAGACTGCCTGTAGATATCTATTTTTCAAACTACTTCAGAAATTGGTATTCTCATGGGTGCTGTCGAGTGAACATAATCGTCATTACATTAATGCTTAGAATCAGGCTGACTGTTCATTTTTTGAAATCGCCTGCACCTCAATCCAGCAGATGGTGAACGGTCGCTTGGTCGAGGAGTTATTTAACACCATTTTGCCTGTTCGTTCTGTTGTTCGCTTAACTAGCGGGATTTCAGGGAAATATAAACGTATTTCTCTACGTCGTAATTTTCACATTGAGGTTATGCGGACTTTTTTCTATTTTAGTGGTTAGTGAGTCCATCCTCCATGGAATTTACTTATTGAGACTGAGAACTCCTTCCCACATTCCCATAGTTAGCGAAGTGAGTCAACTGGTCGGGAATATATTTCTGTCAAAAATGAAATGAAATGGCGTATGGCTTTTAGTGCCGGGAGTGTCCTAGGACATGTTCGGCTCGCCAGGTGCAGGTCTTTTGATTTGACACCCGTGGGCGACCTGCGCGTCGTGATGAGGATGAAATGATGATGAAGACGGCACGTACACCCAGCCCCCGTGCCAGCTAAATTAACCAATTACGGTTACAATTTCCGACCATGCCGGGAATCGAACCCGGGACCACTGTGACCAAAGGTCAGCACGCTAAACATTTAGCCATGGATCCGGACATTTCTGCCAAGAAGTGCTGGTATTGCGGGTTATGTTATGATATTTTCTGTCAAATAAACAGAAAGAGGTCTGGGCGCAATTTCTTCACATCGTAGTTGACCTTCTTGCGGCATTTATATCTACGGAAACCCGACGGATTTTACCAATACTTTATGTATGTTGTGTAGTAAGCCCGAAGGCTGGTTGAAACCTTAACAGCTCCACCGTCAGCTGCCATAAATGGCCTTGGCATCACTAAAGAGGTGTGCTGTACTAGAGAAATGAGGACAGGTAGTTTCCCATAGCTTTCCTTACTTAGCTAGAAGTTGCAGTTACGTATCACTCTGCCAAACCCTCTGAATTGTACGCACCAACCGACCCCATGAGCAACATTTTCACAGCATTCATAACAGAGACTGGTTGCATAAGGATTGGCATTACTAGCACTGCATTGCTCATAACACAGTCAAAAGCCAAGGATGAAATTGAGACAGGTCAATGAAAATAACAAATTTGTTTTAGCCCATAGCAGAAGATGTAGTGCAATGGAAACACTGTGTCTCGCCAACACCTGTGTAAGGTGGTGGAAAGTGATCATTTAGAGCAAATTTGTCTGGCTTGTATCAAAGTGAAGAACGTTACTGTGAGCTTCGTTTGAAAAGTGTGGCAAAATTTGTGGCTGAATGGGTTAATTATAAGGGTTCTATCGTTGGTAGTCAGTTGTCCCATCAACTACAAACTTGAAATACGCTGGTCATCAATATACAGTAACAGCTGATAGAAACAATAGTAAAATAATATCCGTAATAGAAAGATAAGTTCGGAATAAATTCCTTGGCTTCAAGAAGTATTCGTCGCACTTTAACTACAACATGTAAGATGTCAGATTTGATGGTACGAATTTGCAATCCTTATAAATCCTAATTCGAAAATTCACAACGTAAACAATAAACTGTAGTTTTTTGTATTAAATATATTTTTAAACAACAACATAGCAGCTCTTAATGTAGTCATCACCATTCATCTGTGCCTTCTTCTTCCTATTACAACACTGATTTCAGTGGCGAATATAGAATATATTTTTTGGGGGGGCCAAGATTGATGTAAGGTTAGATTAAGTAAATTTTAAGAGGTCAGACGATTACATACATACATACATACATACATACATACATACATACATACATACATACATACATACATACATACATACATACACCAATGGTTACAAAACGAAGTCCAGGTTTCTTGGTACACTTGCAAACTTATCAAGAACTTCTTCATCACTAACTATAATGTCTCTGTGGATAGAGAGTAAAGCAAGCCCGTTAAGCCTACTTTCAGATGTGCTGTTCCTTAAGTAAGTCTTCAGTCTCCTTAGGCTAGAGAAAGTTCTTTCTACGGTTGCGATAGAAACAGGAAGAACGGCGAGTAATTTGAGAAGGGTATACATGTTGGGGAAGAAAGTCTTGTCACATTTTTCTAGAGAACTTACAGCCATTTTGGGAAGATTTGAAGGATTTTCTTGACTCCACTTTTCTTTCCACAACATAAACTCACTTTGCACAATCTCTTTATGTGTCAGATTTCCTTCGTAGAAACTAAAAGCAGCCTCCAATGAACCGAAATCTGTTACGATACACAATTGTGGAAGGATGTTTTGTAAGGATGCAACTATTTCCTTGTGAGAATCAAAGCATTATTTTAGTGAGCTACAAAAATCGTCCAGGTATGGCACATAAACTGCTAACTGTTGGCTCGGAATCTCAACAACGATCGAAAATTCCCATCATTTTGGTCCGGTTCTTCAAGGCTTATAAATTTTTTCGGGGGGGGGGGGGGGGGAGGCCCAGGCCCCCTGCCCCCCCCCACCCCACCCTTATATACGCCCCTGACTGATTTTGAAGTTCAGTCCTTCGCAGGGCCACCTTTTCGTTTAATAACCTCTGCCAAATTTTCAGTAGTGTTTCTTAGATTTTATTTCCTACTCCTCCAGTAAAACTGTCTTTATCATCATTTTTGTAGTAAATGGGTCCTTTTCTCACTTTTTTTTTTCAGGACATCCCCCAAGTGCTCGATCGGGTTAATGTCCGCGGTGGGGTACTATACAGTAGCTGCATCCTATAGCCGTGATATTGAAAGCCATTGGTCGTGTCAATGTGCGTGCCAAATTCGATGACTATAAGTGTGTCAAACTAAGTAACACACGTGTAAAAGGCACAAAATTTACGAACAGTCGAAATATACAACCGAATCTACCCTATAAGGGAGAGAAAGAGAGAGACGACAAAATGTCACAGGATCAAAGTTATAGATCACTTCAAATTGAACGGAGGTTGTGCCATCCGTTTTGCGATAGGACTTACCGTTTAGCGGCGAAATACCTCGAAACGAAGGTCTGCACCGTCATTAAATTGCCTCCGTCTTTCAATATTTTTCAGCATAAAAAGTGAAAAATTTAAAGATCTCGGAAGTTTTCCGTAGGTTAATGGCTAAAAGGTATAATTTTGCTTAATTTCAATTTTCGTATGGCAGATTGTGAGGCAATCTTGATTTTGGGCGAGGGGGGTTAATTTTAGGACTTTCAGGAAACTATAGCTAAAAAATATGCAGATGGTCATTATTACCCTTTAAACGGAAAGCTGTACGAAAACTTCGCCAAAACAGTCAACGCACAGGCACACGATCGTTGCGATTTGATTTATATAGTTAGATACGGAATCTGCTCCACGTACAACACCTTTTGGGCTATGTCCGCTGGACTTAGCCTGAGAAACCGAACTTTCATGATATCCCCCTTATTAATCCTCCTGTTGAAAAAATGCACATGAGAAAATATTTAAAATTGGATTTCCATCAAGTTTGGTCGATTTCCAAGCAGGTTGGTCTTGTACTTTATATATTGTGGGAGAGTAAATTCACCATTTCGGTTACCTATAAAACCCCTGTCCATTCAGGGAATTTAAAGTGGTATTGACCTTAAAACCTACTCTTGGACAGGTAGGTGCTAAATATAAAGTTCGGTTCAAATGTCTTCAGTAGTTTTCAAGTCGTAAGAAATACCCTTTACACGCACCCGCTCTTGCGTTAAGTCAGGTGGGACTGGTACCGAAAAACGGTCCGTTAATGATATCTCCCTTATTAATCCTGGTATAGAAATTATGCACATGAGAAAAAAGGTTTAGAAATGAATTTCCATTAAGGCAGGTAGATTTCCATTAAGTTTGGTTGTGTATATTTTCAGGGAGTGCAAAATCACGGTTTCGGTTTCGTATAAACCCCCAGTCATTTCCGGGATTGAGAAACAATATTTGCCCTAAACCCTACCCAACGACAGGTGGATTCTAAATATGAAGTTTGGTGGAAATATATACAGTAGTTTTCAAGTTATAGAAGGACAGACAAAGAGACAAACCGACAGACACCAAAGCTAAAAATTATGCATATGGTCATTATTACACCTGGAACGGATAACTGTATGGAAATTTCGCCAAAATAGTCAACATACAGACACACGGTAGTTACGATTTTATTTATATAGAAGATTATTCGAAAGAAGTAGTCATAATTATGTTGTGCCAAGTTAAAACTGTTGAACGTTAATTTCTATGCAGTTGGCCGTCATAAAGGAAGGGGACGGGGTGGTTGTGAATCGGGAAATATTGGTGTTTAATAAGGAAGCAGAAAACTATGCTACAAATTGTGTAAATATGGGGACATATTGGTGTTTAATAAGGAAACTGCCACAAATTATGTAAATATTCGGGAAATGCCAAAATCGGGAAATTTGGCAACCTTATTTGCTTGCCATACAACTAACAAACGGATAATTATGTAATGTTAGAGAAACTTAGGTTGTGTCATTTCCAGCCGATTTAAAACAAGGCTACATATGCTACTTGGTACGCATACTGTCAGGCCGCGAAAAACCAAGGCCACTCTTTTATCAAGCCAGAAAGAATGTAGTGGACGACTATGAAGGTCATGGCTCAGCGATGTACCGAGTTTCAAGACCAGCAACTAAAATATAAACCTGTTTCTGCTTGTCGGGGTATTGTCCGCTATTTCTTTTTCCTATCCGTTTTAACGGCGCTTAAAAACAGATCGATTTTCGCCGATTGTGGGAATGCAGATGGGTAGTCGTGAAGGAAAGGGCCATTGCTTTAATAAAGGCACAGCTCCGGCATTTGCTTGAAGAGAAAATGGAAAGCAACAGAAAGACCATAAGAGCAAGCAAGTTTTCAGTTGCACGTGACTATAGCCAAGGGATCCCCAGTGTACTTAGAATCCAAACTACGCTGACATGGTGGAAAAAGAAAATATTTTCGGACACTGTCTCCCGAACTGAAACTTACGACTACAAGACTTGTACCGTGTAGCCAGTTCGCTCGATCCAAATAGATGTTAAAATTTGAGGAAGAGAGGAAGACAAATTGTAATTGCGTATAGTTAATTTCTCTGACTTGGTGACTGGATATTTGTGTTTGTCCCAGTACTCTCCTCTGAGTAGTAAAGCTATCTTGTGATCACTGTGGTGTAATTTCGTCCTTAACACATCAGTTGACGTGTCGTTTTAAGATGCATTAACATCAAGATCATCATAATAATCTTACTGGTTTTACGACACATTAACTACTTTTTATGGTTTACGGAGGAGCTGGCGTGCTGGAATTTTATCCCTCAGGAGTTCTTTTACTTGCCAGTAAATCTACCGACACGAAGCTGATGTATTCGAGCGCCTTCAAATACTACCGGACTGAGTCAGGATCGAACCTGCCAGGTTGAAGTCAGAAGGCCACCGCCTCAACCGTCTGAGTTACTCAGCCCGGCTACTACTGCAACATGTACAAGGTATCTCTTATAAATTCAGACCGCGCGCACGGTGTTTGTACTCTGCGCTACAGCAGCTGCCTGAGACCAACTTACGTCGCGCGTGGTCGTCCTGTTTAAGTGTGTATACAATCTTATAAATTAAATCTTACCTTATAAAAGATGCTGGAAGTGTTACCCTTCATAATGAGGGACTTCATGAACACCATTAGGATTTTCTGCATACCAATAGTGAGAGTTATGACTGTTCACACGAGTATTAAGATGAAACCAGGCCTCATCCGAAAAGAACACAAGCTGTAGGTCAAATAAACGATCATTAAATGATGCAAGATACCACCCGCAATATCTCACTCTTGTGGCTGGATCAGCAGGTTTTAAATGGACCCGTGAAAACCTGTGCGGTTTGATGTGTAACAGCTTTGTAGCTATGTGTGCAGAAGAAACCGAAACCCCTACTTGCTGTCCTAATTTTGTGAGTGATTTATACGGTGACCGTTTAAGATTCGCACTAATGTCATGCACGCGTAGCTTTTCCTCTGTTAAAACTGTTCGTGTGCGAGCATGTTTTTTTATTTTTTTATTGAGCACTGAGCCAGTAGTTTCAAAGTTATTTACAATTTCGTGAATCTGTGCTCATGAAGGTGGCACTTCACCAGGAAATTGCTGAACAAATGCATCGTGTACCCGTCGAGTCGACTCATACTTAAAGTAACTTTTACATACTAAAATACGGTATTGCAATGTTAACAGCTGACATTCAGACTGACTACTTTAATAATAATAATAATCGTCTGGCCTCAGCTACCGTGTGCAGACATTTCGATTTGACGCCATCTGGCTGTCTGCTCGTCAATTTTGACGTTCCGTTTTACTCTAGGTCCGCTAGATGGCAGACAGAGTAAACCGGATCTCTCTTGGGCGTCTGTGGCTGAGATTTAATTAATTTTGTCGGGTAAATACCAAATTGTCCGCCTCTGTGGTGTAGTGGTTAGCGTGATTAGCTGCCACCCCCCGGAGGCCCGGGTTCGATTCCCGGCTCTGCCACGAAATTTGAAAAGTGGTACGAGGGCTGGAACGGGGTCCACTCAGCCTCGGGAGGTCAACTGAGTAGAGGTGGGTTCGATTCCCACCTCAGCCATCCTGGAAGTGGTTTTCCGTGGTTTCCCACTTCTCCTCCAGGCGAATGCCGGGATGGTACCTAACTTAAGGCCACGGCCGCTTCCTTCCCTCTTCCTTGCCTATCCCTTCCAGTCATCCCATCCCTCCACAAGGCCCCTGTTCAGCATAGCAGGTGAGGCCGCCGGGGCGAGGTACTGGCCATTCTCCCCAGTTGTATCCCCGCCCAAGTGTCTGAAACTCCAGGACACTGCCCTTGAGGCGGTAGAGGTGGGATCCCTCGCTGAGTCCGAGGGAGAAGCCGAACCTGGAGGGTAAACAGATGATGATGATGATGAAATACCAAATGTATCACCAGAGATCTTTTACATGCCGACATCGTACGACATGGAGTGTCGAATGGACTTTTTTCCGCCCTTCAAAAACCCGACTACCTCTGCCGGGTTTGAACCAGCTATCTTGGGATCCGGAGGCCGACACTCTACCACGGATCCACAGAGGCAGCTGGCTACTGATGCTAGGTCTAACACGTGGACTCTCCGAACAAGGCAAAGAATTATGCCCGCGCCACCCGTACAGCTGCTTAGTTCTCCGAGAATAAAAACGCCGCTGGACGGTCTGTGTTTATAAGAGACACCCTGTAGACAGTCGTAAATTCTGTAGAAAGTGGGACTGAAAATACAGTGACTCCACACCACGGAATCTATTCGGCCGTGCCTTTCCTTAAACCCAGGGAATCAATTCGAACAAATCCTTCGTTAGAATATAAGAATCAATGCGGATGTAAGGGAATCAATTCAAATGCAGTCGTATTATGTATCTCTGTATAAAAACCTGCAGAATACCAAAACTTTGGAGAAAAGTCAGAATTGTAGCAACCCTAAAACCAGACAAGAATGCAGACGATCCCATGAATTACAGGTCGTTTTCATTATTGTGCCACCTGTACAAAATCCTGGAAAGAATGATTCTTGAAAGGCTTTCTGAAATTATAAAAACAGTGTTAAACCCAGAACAAGCAGGCTTTAAATTTGGGAAAAGTTGCACCTCTCAAATTTTACACCTTACGCAGTATATCGAGGATGGCTTTGAAGACAAGAAAATTACTGATGTTGTCTTCATCGATTTATCGTCGGCTCACGACACAGTGAATCATCGTATGCTCTTAGAAAAATAGTATGAAATGACTGAGAATTCCATGATAACTCAGTTTATTGGATCGTGCCATTACTGCACAGGGTGATTGCTTTGAAAACGTGGAACAAAAGATGTTCACCGTCTCACGAGATCCAAACAAATATTACAAGAACAACCCTCTAAGACCGAATGAAGTTATATGGAATGGCACACACAGACTGCTATGCTAAGCTACGCTAACCTAAACAGCGCCAGGCGAATCTTTGCCAAACTGCAGCCTACGTATCTGGCGGTTTATCTGACAGTCGTAGTACAGGCCCTAAGAAAGTGAAAGGTCTAGTTGACCAAACGGTACGCAAACTGCTTGTTGGAACAAACCTGCTGTCAGCGCTTCTATTGTCCGCCTTCGTAGAGTAACGGTTAGTGTTATTAGCTGCCGTCCTCGGGGGCGCGGGTTCTATTCCCGGTACTGCCAGGAATTTAAAACTGACAGGAGGGCTGGTATGTGGTTGGAATAGTACATGCAGCTCCCCTCCATTGGGGGTGTGCCTGAAAAGAGCTGCACCACCTCAGGATGAGGACACGAGTTTACTTTAGGGCTTCTATTCGTATCCCCGTGCCCCACAATGCGCAGGAATGTCGTATGAGTAGGGATAGAACGCTGACAGCAACAAGACCTTTCACTTTATTTGACAATATCAGTCACGCAGCAGCAGATATATAATGCGAGGACAGAATTGTACGTACTCTGCGTTTTCTTTGTCTCTCCTTGAGTATTTTAACATGCCCTGCACACAACAGACGTGTCATTAAATTAAATAAGAAGTTCTAGTAGTGCTGCATTTCCAGAAGTCGGGCATCTCTCTGTTCAAGAAATTGGCAAGTATTCTTGTACAGTATTGCGGACTTCAGAAACACATCGTTGTCCATAAAAGTATACTTTATATCAACAAATTTCTACAAGGAAACCGTAATTTATATCATCGATTGCAAATCTGGGCTCGTCAGTTGGATTGCCACACCTTTCCAATACTACTACTAAAAACGTTTTAATTATGTCCCTGAAGGGGACGGTGGGCCTCCTAGAGGGTAATGCCATCTCTCAGGCCAGGTTTCCAAGACGCTGGCGGTCAGTGCGCCGTTGAGGCACCACTGCAAACCTCCTTATGAACGACAATGCAGTGACGGTGCACTAAAGGAAGACATAGGGTCTTACTAATAAAAAGTCCTTATACCGTTGTTTAACTCTTGTTTAGTTATACAGTGAATAAACCCTGTATAAGCGTTTTACATTTTTCTTACTAATAAACGAGGTATACGCATTGTATTACTACACAGCACGTATACACTCGTTCCAAGGAGTAGGAATCTCTTCCTGTAGTTCACTGACGTATTTCGCACGTTCACCGCCTTTATGATCGCTTCTGCTGGTTATCTACGAGCAAAACTTTCCGGAAAGTCGCACAGTAACACGGCATATCGAAAAGGCAGTGGCAACACTAAGTGAGACAGCTGGAAATTCGCTTATATTGATATCAACATTTCTTCAGCTTGCTTGTGTAATGATCGCCAAAAAAAGAAATGGAATGGCTTAAGAAAAGATCAATAGCTCTTAACTGGGATAGTACGGAAAACGTAAGCAATTGTAATTCAATCGGCGGGTTGAAAAGGGTACACATTCCAAAATCCTTACTTTTCAGGAGAAAGGAAAACCTGTTTTGTAGCTAAACGAAAGGTTAGATCAAAAAAGTTTCTATTAGGCATTTATACATCACATTTCTACGTATTCAACTACAAAGTATGGAAATCATATTACGTACGGTTTTCAAGTTATACCATTTTTTATGTCAAGGAATATGTCCCTTTTTATACTCAAATTTGAGAAAGATCTAAGATCTTTGTAGAGGCAGATAATGTATAATAAACTCGCAATTTAAAGTCTATTAAGCAGTAACACCTTATTACACAAACATACGGCCAACCATAATTTCTTTTATAGTTATTCATCGTCATTCCGTGAGACAGCTGGAAATTGACTTATATTGATATCAACATTTCTTCAGCTTGCTTGTGTAATGGACGCTAAAAAAAGAAATGGAAAAGCTTAAGAAAATATCAAAAGCTCCTAACTGGGGTAGTTCGGAAAACGTAAGCAATTGCAATTGAATCGGCGAGTTGAAAAGGGTACACATTCCAAAATCCTTACTTTTCAGGAGAAAGGAAAACCTGTTTTGTAGCTAAACGAAAGGTTAGATCAAAAAAGTTTCTATTAGGCATTTATACATCACATTTCTACGTATTCAGCTACAAAGTATGGAAATCATATTACGTACGGTTTTCAAGTTAAACCATTTTTTATGTCAAGGAATATGTCCCTTTTTATACTCAACTTTGAGAAAGATCTAAGATCTTCGTAGAGGCAGATAATGTATAATAAACTCGCAATTTAAAGTCTATTAAGCAGTAACACCTTACTACACAAACATACGCCCAACCATAATTTCTTTTATAGTTACCGTATTCATTGTCATTCCGTGAGACAGCTAGAAATTGACTTATATTGATATCAACATTTCTTCAGCTTGCTTGTGTAATGGACGCTAAAAAAGAAATGGAAAAGCTTAAGAAAATATCAAAAGCTCCTAACTGGGGTAGTTCGGAAAACGTAAGCAATTGTAATTGAACCGGCGAGTTGAAAAGGGTACACATTCCAAAATCCTTACTTTTCAGGAGAAAGGAAAACCTGTTTTGTAGCTAAACGAAAGGTTAGATCAAAAAAGTTTCTATTAGGCATTTATACATCACATTTCTACGTATTCAACTACAAAGTATGGAAATCATATTACGTATGGTTTTCAAGTTATGCCACTTTTTATCTCGAGGAATATGTCCCCTTGTATACGGTAGGTACTCAATTAAGAAAGATCTTTGTAGGGGCAGATAGTGTATAAAAAACTCGCAATATCAAAGGTCTATTAAGCTGCAACATATTTTTACACTAAAATACGCCCAACCATCATTTCTTTTATAGTTATTCATTGTCATTCCGTCTCTTTAAAGTGTTTTACTCTGTTTTACTTTACGAAGATGTCTAGCTTCCATAACCTCTGAATCGTGTACGGTACCGTATGTCTTCTATGTTTAAAATATCGTGAAGATCATCAACGTTATCGTCATTCTTTCAACGTGTGTTCAATGTTAAATGGATAAGTCGAATATTTTACAACGATTATATTACTGTCGACAATAAATACCACGAAAATAAACTGCTCGCTCGTTTCTTTTTTTCCGCTACACGCTGCTATACAACACTTATACTAGGGTCCTGGACTGTATAAGCAATTCAGTGAATAACTATAACAGATGTATACACAGGAGTCTTATACACGGTTTATTAGTAACGAATTTCGCGTAAACGGTGTATAAACCTTGTATAACAGTTATACACCGTTTATTAGTAAGACGGATAGACTATAGACATCAGGGATCAAAATGACAAGGTTCCTTTTGGCATTTTATGCATTTTAGAGGAGATCATTCTTATACTTTGCCTGCCAATAAAGTTCGCATTTGTGAAGGGATTCTTCAGTAGTAAGGCTTGACTATTTGACTGATGTATCTCTTATCAAATTAAGTAAAACACAAACTTCGGGAAAGGTATCTGGCGGGAGAGTGATGTGAATTAGAACTTACATGTCAGCATACGAAACCTTGTCTTTCCAAATAGCAGGTAATATAAGCTTGTTTAGAGATGTCTGTGAATTATATAAACTATGCTTCGCTATGGTTTAATGCCCAAAATATTAAATAATGTCTAAAATATATTCAATTTGACTGGTAAATTATAGGTTTTATTCCAAATGAACCAAGTTTTAAGATTAAGTAAACATTACCTGCAGACTTCTTCATTAAATACAACATTCACTTCCACATTATACATGGAACGAGGCACTCTTCAGGGAATATACAGTAGGTACATTGTAATTATCATAGAATATACTTTAAATAGGCGCAAAATTATTATTTATTTATTTTTGCCACAGAACCATACTGCTTATAAATAGATTCGTAGTAGGTTTTATCCAAGAGTGGTATCCACTTGTACATTACCATCCTGTATGTTTTCTGTTTTCTCAGCTTTCGCCTGTGGAATCGTCAAGCGTTGAAAATCAGCATTTTTAGATCGTGTATTCACTAGGCCTAAATGTCATTCGAACAATATGAAATTCACTGTCACCATGAGAAAGTTTTAATGGGGAACCTTGTTCAAACATGAACTGGCTTACTTTGTTATAAGCAGGACCAGGATTTTGATGACCTAAAAATGTTTAAAAAATGATCTTTAAAATGACGGCAAACAACCAGTATAAGTATTCGAAAACTTTAAAAATTGACATAAATTATAAATTAAATTTTGCAATAGATGTACTAATCGAGTTGGTATAGCTTATATTTATGTTATAGACATTATAATAAGCTCTTGGGCTGTTGCCATGCCAAGAAAACAAGGTGAAATTCTTTACGTTTCGCAGAGAACTTTGATCCGAATCTTCAGAAGAAAATCTCGATTGTTAACGAGGAAGACTTCTCCAATTGGAGGTGTCTCTTCTGGAATTGGACATTTTCAAGAAGTTGGTGAACACAGTTTCCTTAATCCTCAGTTCCCAAAGAGTACATTTTCCTTCGTGAATCTGTAAAGCTTTTTGTAGCTAATGGCAAGAATGTCCCGACGTTCTTTATAATTACGTTTTCTTCCTTTCAAGAATACCCATTTACTACTTATAATTTCGCATATCAGCCGTATAGTATATAAGTGGCGTATTTCGAGACACGAATTTCCAAGTTGAATACCACCACCAACACTTGATCTTTGTGCATATTGAAATTGAGTAGATACTACGACACTGGCAGCCTGCGAGCACCAACCGTCACGAACAATTAGCAGGGCATATTAGCCTATAACTATTCCCGGCCAATAGCGATTTTTTTTTTTTTTTTTTTTTTTGCTAGTGACTTTACGTCGCACCGACACAGATAGGTCTTATGGCGACGATGGGTTAGGAAAGGCCTATGAGTTGGAAGGAAGCGACCGTGGCCTTAATTAAGGTACAGCCCCAGCATTTGCCCGGCGTGAAAAAGGGAAACCACGGAAAACCATATTCAGGGCTGCCGACAGTGGGATTCGATCCCACTATCTCCCGGATGCAAGCTCACAGCTGCGCGCCCTTAACCGCACGGCCTACTCGCCCTGTAAGAGCGAAATTATGCCTAGACGTTTCCACCTCAACGTCTCAAAAATCACGACTATCGAAATTCACGGGCTAAAATTAGTAGGAAATAGTATTTAAAAATTACGACTACATATAGTAGCTAAATTAACATTCTAATGAGTCTCAAAATTCACGACTCCGGGCAGCAGGTGCTTGCGATGACCTCAGGGGGGATGAGGAGCGGGGTGAATCACACTGCCCTTCAACCTGTTTGTCCACCCACTTTTAGAATGGGATATACCATGCACTGTTAACAGGAAATATCACCCTGCCGTAGACCAAATTCTCCAAGCATAACACTGATCTTTACTGAGTTATTCTGCTTGTGTCATCGAGCAGAGCACAACATGGAATTAATTACTTCGGAAAAGAGTAAACTAAATTTAATGTACTACAACGGTAAATTAAATTTCGTGTGGCTGTTTCTAGCCGAGTGCATCCCTTGTAGGGCAGACCTTCCGATGAGGGTGAACAGCATCTGCCATGTGTAGGTAACTGCGTGTTATTATGGTGGAGGATAGTGTTATGTGTGGTGTGTGAGTTTCAGGCATGTTGGGGACAGCACAAACACCCAGTCCCACAGCCAAGGGAACTAACCATTTAAGGTTAAAATCTCCGACCCGACCGGGAATCGAACCCGGGACCCTCTGAACCAAAGGCCAGCACGCTAACCATTTAGCCATGGAGGTGGATATGTACAACGGTTATAGGTTTTATAAGCAAAGGAGAAAACAAGTCGGGCGAAACAGTATGGTTTTTGATAAAAGACTGCCATCCGCGTTTGCCAGTTAAGTTATAATTGCAAGTGACGATAGAGTTTTAAGTGAAGCAACCCAACAATGGTACCTAATGTCCGTGGGTTTCTCAACCTCCTGACGTGTACGTATATTTTGTGCGAGGCTATACGACAGGCCAACCTCTTGATGAGAGAAGCACGGATCAAGAGGGCACGCAGTTCGTCTGGCGCTAACAATGGACCTTTTCGCATAATTCCAATTACATTTTCAAATATCTACAGTCCTCATGTGGGTGGGACGGGCATTTATCCATTCAAAGAAGAACTGACCCCCCTCCTCCCCACCACGAACCTACTACACTGGCGTAGCAGGGGGATAGGTGATACTCCCACGTGGCGCGTCCCAGGTGGTGAATAGGAGGGTCCTAACCGGCTTGCCGGCGGAATTGAGGGAAATAAAATACCTCTCGCGGACGAAACATACAACCCCTTGTGGGTAGGGGACGCAGATGAAAAATACACCCACGGTATATCCTGCCTGTCGTAAGAGGTGACTAAAAGGGGTGACCAAGGGATGATTGTATTAGAACCATGAAACTACTTGTGATTAGTACCACCACGCGGGGAAAACCATGGGTCACTTTTACTTGCGCGTAGTTCCACTATGTTAGATACCAAATAGGTTTGTGATTAGTAGCAATAGAGTGCGTTGCCGGCTTTTACAGTTCCTGTGATTAGTACCACTTTAGGTGCGACACCATGGTTCTACCTTGCCTATGATCAGTACCCACTGTATGAGGAACACCACGGGATAGTGCGAGTCCCTGTAATTAGTACACGTAGGCCTATGTGATGAATACCATACCTACGTTTGCGTTGCCTGTAAATGGCGCCGCAATGTGCAAAACACCATAGGTCTGTATTCCATGTGCGAATTTCATTACCTGTAAGTAGTACCATACTATGTGGAATGCCGCGAGTCTACGCTACTTTTAATTAGAACCGCAACATTACAAATGCCATGGTTCTACTTTCCTAGCGATAAGTACCATTCTGAGGGGTCGATGACTTGGATTTTGGACCCCTTTACACTAAAAGCATCATCGATTCAGTATTATGCTATAGAAGCAGTCACTTTGTCTGTAATACTATTCTTTCACTTCAGTTTCAGTGAATCTGAGGCATTGCGGGTCGGATCCACTGATTGTTTTAAATTCATATCCATCCATTCATTCTTCATCCTCACGTTTTGATTTCTGGTCAGTGGAGGATTTTTAATTTGTCACTCCATTTCGTCTCATTTTGTACCATTAGCGGCCGATGACCTAGATGGTAGGCCCCTTTAAACAACAAGTATCATCATCGTCATCAAGAACTGACCTAGGTCATGAGTTTTGAGACTGGCTCTGGTAGAGCAACCTACTCTTACCAATCCTCTTCTTGGAATTCGTATATTTCGATATTCGTGAGTTTTAAGACTCGTGAGTTCTGAGACAACATGGACTCCAGATCGTTTAAGGTCACGTTAGGAGGTGAACACTTTGTCTTTAACAAATTACAGGTAAATCAGTGACGTATGAGAACTATGTGGACTTCCAGGAAGAAGTGCAGACCTCCTACTTTGTGTGAGTCATACTCGTTGAAGTCATCACGTACAAACATTCATGCTGCACGCGCTTACAATCAAATGGGGGTATCCCCTGTTGTTATTCTGCCAAGCCCCCGAGAAACAGAAGTAGGATAGAGCGCAAGGGGATTTCCGTTCCTCCCCATCTTGAGACTCACGGGAAACAAGATAGTAAAAGGATAAGATGATCGCGGAATTGAGCTAGAAAAAAGCTGATACTCGTACCACTTCCTTCTTCGTGTATCTTCCAACAGTATTCTGAACAAGATCACTTCCTTGAAACTTTATCAGCAGCGGTTTCTGGGATGCGTGCAGCAGAATTGTGACATTCCAGTATTTAGCAAGTGAACTTCTTATGTTTCCCTTTCTATCGATCTATTTTCGAGTAAAATATGTGTGTGTGTGTGTGAGAGAGAGAGAGAGAGAGAAGGGGGGGGGGGCTGTGTCAAAGTCATGACAGCAGAATACACCTGGTTGTTGTGTGGGTGTTGGAAATAAATTAATATGCAGTGTTAAGGTTTTAGAGAGATTTTCTTTCTTCTGACTGGGGACCCCTGGTGTGAATGGTTTAAGATCATACTATTGCAATCTCCATCGTTTCGATTTCATCTTCTGGTATTTTCTGGATATCTGCCTGTTTCTGTAAGCTAGACAGCAGCAGTAAATTAAGACTTATTCGGTTGCGGCGCACGGCGTTCGGCCGCTTCGGCTTTCTGATGTACACAAACTCCTTCACGGTCAGTATCGGACATCTTGGACTTGGTCGATTTTCTTTCATTCATTATTTTTTCTTGTTTTAAATTGCATTAGAATTATACCTTATCTAAATTTGGACATTGAGACATTTCGGACATCTTAACAATATTCTCAAATATTTCACGCTTTTTCACGCACCTGGTCAAGTTTCACAAATATTATTACAGATATCGATACATATCGCGTAGAGGAAACGAACGACACCTTGCTGTACGTGCTATCACGTCGCAGTCCTGAGTTATAGTCCTAGGCCTACTTATTTTAACACATGCTCCGAGCTCCGATTCCATCACCAAATGGCGGATGCGCACGCCAATCACTATTATGCCACCTGACTTTGAAGATATTTGAGTAAACTCTTCGGGCTTTCCTCTTTCTATGCCAGTTATGTTTTGCTAGGGTTTTTTTTTTCGGTTTTGAAACGATCATTAACACCCGGCCCCCAAGCTATAGAAATTAACCAAACGTGATTAAAATCCCCGTCCCGACCGGGAATCGAACTCGACGCCCTATGAACCGAAGAACACTACGTTGATCATTCAACCCAGGAGCCAGAGCCACACAATTACGATAGTAAAAAAATAATTATTAGTATTATTACACAGTTAAAAAAATAGAGGGACATGTTTTTGAACGTAAGCCATGCTCCACAAAACAATACCTCACATCCAGGTATATTACCAACTAAACATTTATTCTTTACCGTTGAAGTATACAAAAGAATATCGATGGATTCGCGTTCATTTTCAGAACACGGAGTCGAAGTCGACTGAGGTCACATTGTGGTATCGGGTCCCATTCTTCAACGATAGCCTGTTCGAGGTCTTGTAGAGTCTGTGGTGGAACAGGCCGCCCACGAACACTTCTGTCAAGCCTACCCCACACATGCTCGATGGGATTAAGGTCGGGACTTACTGCTGGCCATTCCATCTCTTGAATGTCAGTTCTCGCATGACAGCTCTGGTGATGCGCACTACATGAGCCCTGACATTGTCGTGCATGAGTACGAATTCTTATTTTTTGACACGGCATAAGCCCAAAAGCCTATAGAGTATCATGTATATTATTATTATTATTATTATTATTATTATTATTATTATTATTATTATTATTATTATTTCTCAATGTGTTTACCCTCCACATGTAGTTTTTCCCTCGGATTCAGCGAGGGATCCCACTTCTACCGTCTCAAGGGCAGTGTCCTGGAGCGTGAGACTTTGAGTCGGGGATACAACTGGGAAGGACGACCAGTACCTTGCGCAGGCAACGGCCAAAAACAAAAACCATCGTCAGTTAACACGATTAAACAATATTTCCATGTTAACAATGCTTGGCATTGATATGGTCTGTTATCATAGTCGGTATGGTAAAACTGTATAAGACATAAATGGTCGAGAGTTGTATTCTCTGTAACTTGTGTTTTAGTACTTCACGATACGACCAATAACATAGGTATTTAAATCGAACCCACTTCTACTCAGTTGACCTCCAGAGGCTGAGTGGACCCCGTTCCAGCCCTTGTATCACTTCTCAAATTTCGTGGCAGAGCTGGGAATCGATCCCGGGCCTCCGGGGGTGGCAGCTAATTGCACTAACCACTACACCACTGAGGCGGACATTATTATTATTATTATTATTATTATTATTATTATTATTATTGTTGTTGTTGTTACGGAGTTCTCCGTGGTAGTTAGAGGTGAAAGAAGGTGCTGGGATGAACAGGTCTCAACTTACGAAATTAAACTTAATTTAAAATTCAACAAGGTTATATTTTCTTTTCAAGATCAAGAAATAACAAGTACAACAGGAACTTGGTTATATAGCAACAAAATAAGAATGTACAATTACAGTTTATTAATGTATATTGGGCTTCGAGTTCCAGAACACAATCCCTGAGCAATGAGCCCAACTTTACTTATACACAAGGTTTAACAAAGGGGCAGAAAACCCCAATCATGCCCAGGAGCACTCGCTCCCTATTACTCAGTAAAGCCTGCTCGATGCACACAGAAACCACATTTAAGAAAGAGCAACCCGCTCTCGAAGTTCAAGCCTATCAAAGGCCACACCAAACTCAACTTTCAAGCTGACCTCCAAACACATGAAAACAGGGGTAAAAATACCCAACCTATTGAGGCCTACTCAATAAAGAAACAGGACAATTCCCCAAAATACCAACTTGAGAGGAGGCGAAACAGCACTCCTAATACATTTCTTTAAATCCTATTTGGCGCTAGGCCGCTTATGCAAGGGCTAATCCCATACTACGGAGGTAACACGATTGAAAAATTTTATGACATTACGAGTATGAGGGAAACTGTTATAAAAACGTAGTCACCTCGAAACAAAATGAATGGGAGCTCGAGAGGGTTTAGGCACTCTCTATCCCAATTTGTAGTTTAAAGAGACAGAATTTATGCCAAGAGTCTATTACATTTTAGAGGAAAGTTACATGGTAAAAGGTATCGAACCTGCCCCGAGAGTTACACTGCTGAGCTAGCAAGAAAATAAGTTATTAAAAGGCCATTACCTTATTGATGAACCGCTGCCCGAAGGAAGAGGCGCTTCCCGCCCCCTGCTACATAATTTACACAATGATAGATGTTACTGAAGTGGCGCCGAGACCAGACAAACGGCAGTTTATATACCCTCGCGGAACATTCGAGACCTTTCATGAATGATAACACCCGCCCACAAGCTTTTTATTGGACGGCCAAAAGATTACATGTCAAAACTGGAGAAGAAAACCAGGATTGGTGGAAAATTAATTACAGAAATTTGCGATTGGTCAATTTCAAAACTGGCGGAAGGAAAGGATTAACATTGCCAACTTAAACAGTGGCTGAAAGAAATTTAATAAAAAACAAACTTCTAAACACTAAATTTCTTCAACAAAAAGGTTCCTTCACTTCGCACTAGGGTGCACAATAGTAGTTCTTAAGTAGTGCCATCTAGAAGAGAACGTTCACACTTCCTACTACAGGGAAAACAAAAATAAATCGAAAAGGACACAGTTCAGAACTCTTCAAAATTTATAGTAATGACATCTTCTGAGAAATCTTAGCATTAATGTGGAAGTTAAAGTTCAAGCTCCTCCAGTAGAGGAGTTTCAACTGGCGCAATGTTTGAATTAGCGGCGCGGAGGTTTACCGCCCGGTACAATTATTATTATTATTATTATTATTATTATTATTATTATTATTATTATTATTATTATTATTATTATTATTATTATTCATGTACGGGACGAAAATGTGAAATTGCAATAATGATATTCCCACGTCAGCCATCCTCGAAGTGGTTTTCCTTGGTTTCCCACTTCTCCTCCAAGCTACGGCCGTTTCCTTCCCTCTTTCTTGCCTATCCCTTCCAATCGTCCCATCCCTCACAAGGCCCCTGTTCAGCATTGCAGGTGAGGCCGTCTGGACGAGGTACTGGTCCTCCTCCTCGGTTTCATCCCATCCCCCTACCAAATGTCTCACGCCCCAGAACACGGCCCTTGAGGTGGTAGAGGAGGAATCCCTCGCTGGATCCGGGGAAAAAACTAAACCTGGACGGTAAACAGTCTAAAAAGTAAAATTAAAAAAATGACACATTTATAGGACAGGCAAGGGCTGCAGGGACTATCTATTCTAAGAGAAATTCTCATGGCCCTACTTATGATCAACGGTCTGGTAATACCATCACTGAAGTCTTTGGATCATGATGAATGACACTTTAGACTGCAATGAGCACATAACTGACATTACTTGCAGGAAAGTATAAGCTCCACTCTCGCTAAATTCACCAATCACTCCTTCCACACAGTATGAAAATAAGACGCTAGTATCACCCATAGGTAACTCCTGTGCTGTTGCATTCGTTGATCCCACTGAAGAACAAAGAAACTGTAGAAAACTGCATCCGTTTTATTTTTCAGTAAAGAGTGCAACTCGTATCACCCCCTGTTACGATACAATCTACTGGTTAAAGATTAAACAAATGAGATTTCTATACACTGCCATGCATACCCATTTTGAAACTTTTGAACGGCGCAGCATCTCAGTATTTTCCCTCTAATCTTAGTTACCTCTCCTTAACTCATCAGCATTACAACTGATTCAACTCCTCGCTTGCTGTTCCCATAAATTTTACATCTGTGCACAACTCTTCATGCCTTGTATCTGGAAATAGATTATGGAATTCTCTCCCATTGAGAGGAGCTACAATACAATAGTCTCTTTGAAAAGATCTTGCGGTTAGAGGCGCGCAGCTGTGAGCTTGCATTCGGGAGATAGTGGGTTCGAACACCACTGTCGGCAACCCTGAAAATGGTTTTCCGCGGTTTCCCATTTTCATATCAGACAAGTGCTGGGACTGTACCTTAATTAACGCCACGGTCGATTCTTTCCTAAACCTAGCCCTTTCCTATCGCATCGTCGCCATAATACTTATCTGTGTCGGTGCGACGTAAAGCAACAGGTAAAAAAAAAAAAAAAAAAAAAAACAACTAATCACTAAGTGGAATAGAGTGGTTAGCGCTATGCCCGGGCACGTTTGGCCCCAGGAATTAACGTAGTATTAATAATAATGTCAATGGTTCTACCTCCCACTAACTACATTTCTATAGTTTTCGCAGATGCCGAGGTGCCGAATTTTATCCCGCGGGAGTTCATCAACGTACCAGTAAATCTATCGACACGAGGATGACCTATTTGAGCTCCTTCAAATACAACCGGACTGAGCCAGGATCAAACATGCCAAGCTGGGATCAGAAGGCCGGCGCTTTATCACCTAAGGTACTCAGTTCAACTAACATAGTATTCATTTCGCGTGTAGGATGAGTGAACCCCAGGGTCATGAGCCTCTCCAGAAATGTTAATTTGATTCTAAAGTTTTCGATTTCCTGACGGGGAGTCGAACCTACATTTTCATCACCTCTTTTCTTTGTCTAACAGATTTATTGGGGCTTGAAATTGAATAATTTCAGTGCGTGGGCACATTGCATGGTCCGCAGTGAGAATAAATTGCTCTCGTTATACTGAAGCGTCTTTTTTATTACCTCTTCCTCTTACGTAGTAAGCTCTCACAATGTTTTGTTCTTTATCACTGCCCTATTTCCTGGGATTCAAACAAGGAAATGATAAGCAAGCTTGACGAGAAGCGCGAGCAGACAGTTGTGTAGACTGGGGCCAGAAATAATCGGAAACGAGATACTGTAGTTCTTAAACCTTCACTGAAATGTTCCTAAACGAAGAAGTGTTACCTGGCAGTGAGGTAGATTTAACAAGGGAAATGTATTGGTTGAAAACTAAGCCGATTGCAAATACACTTTTTAGGATGATCTGTGTTCTATGTTCGTCTCTGTAGTGTAGTGGTTAGTGTGATTATCTGCCACCCCCGGAGGCCCGGGTTCGATTCCCGCCTCTGCAACGAAATTTGAAAAGTGGTACGAGGGCTGGAAAGTGGTCCACTCAGCCTCGGGAGGTCAACTGAGTAGACGGGGGGGGGGGGGTTTCGATTCCCACCTCAGCTATCCTCGAAGTGGCTTTCCGTGGTTTATCACTTCTCCTCCAGGAAAATGCCGGGATGGTACCTAACTTAAGGCCACGGCCGCTTCCTTCCCTCTTCCATGTCTATACCTTCCGATCTTCCCAAACCCCACCCCTACATGGCCCCTGGTCAGCATAGCGGGTGAGGCCGCCTGGGCGAGATACTGGTCGTCTTTCCCAGTTGTATTCCCCGACCCAAAGTTTCACGCTGCAGGACACTGCCCTTCAGGCGGTAGAGGTGGGATCCCTCGCTGAGTCTGAGGGAAAACCAAACCTGGAGGGTAAACGGATTAATAAAGAAAATGAATATCGCCCGAAAGCACTGACTACGGACCTGAATACCACCCGCAATATTCCGTTCGACTCATTCGACCAAGGAAAAGGTACATGATTGTAAGTGAAAATGAAATGGCGTATGCCTTTTAGTGCCGGGAGTGTCCGAGGAAAAGTTCGGCTCGCCAGATACCCGTAGGCGACCTGCGCGTCATGATGAGGATGAAATGATGATGAAGACGACACATACACCCAGCCCCCGTGCCGGCGAAATTAACCAATTAAGGTTAAAATTCCCGACCCTGTCGGGAATCGAACCTGGGACCCCTGTAGCCAAAGGCCAGGACGCTAACCATTTAGCCATGGAGCCGGACCATGAATGTAAGTATCTGGGCTTAAGAGACAGATGAGTATTCAGCACACTGTGGTGTTTGCAGCAAGGTAAATCTGTCTGCGCATTGGAGTGCAGAATTTGTAACATACCGGATCAGTTTCGAGGCGATACCCGAGATCATTCCATACGCACAGAATTGCGAACGAGAACTACTCTTTGTCGCCTTATATACCTACATGGTACTAATCGGAGCCAACATGTGATCTATTCCAGGGATTCAGAATTCGAATATAGTTTCGTGCTTTTCTATTTTATTTTTATATTATACGCGTAAAGGCATTCGTAATTAAGATTTAACTTCGTTATCTCAAAAGTAATTTTCACCTTTACAAAAGAGTCCTGCAGGCAGGTTCCACCACATACAGTACAGTATATTGCATCGTTTAAGAATGTCTCTGCTCCACCTCACTCAGATTTGGTTTAACGAAGGAGGTGATCATTTTAAACATTCGCTTCATTAATTGAATGGCCATATACAAGTCCATTGTACCTCCGTTGGTAATAGCTTACTTTACAACAAATAGCTCTTTAAGAGCTACTTAAACACAGTACCTGCAATATGAGAACTTGTCATACTTTAGATTTGTCCTCATGAACGCGACTCATATGAACATTAACAACGTCCTACTTCGGACTCGAATCTCCGACTAATGAGCACGTGTTCCCTCCTCTAGCTATCAGTAGCCTACTCTGTCACGAGTTGAGCGGAGCTCTGTTATATCAGTAAAATTTCTAGTCGTTTAGCCTGTCATTTGATCGCTGTAAGCGACGTTATGCCAGCGTGTTACAGGATTTTCACGATTCTGTACCATCTTTCGATATTGGATCATTAATGTTAATTTGGTTGGCACGTATAAACTTATTTACTTATCCTATGGCTTTTAGTGCCGGAAGTGTCCGAGAATTGATTGGAATTTGAATACCACCACCTCTCCTATCCTACCGGCCAACATTCTGATGGTGAAAATGTTTTCGACCAACGGAACTCGAACCGGCTAACCATTGTATCACACCATTATAGAACTGACGCCTGCACCATTGTGGCCACGAGGTGGGCGACATGAAGATACGAGTTATAGCAAGCGTAAGAAGACCAGATTTTATTGTGAGTAGCCAAGGTCAATATTTTTTTAGATTAGGCTATAATCTTCTTTTTTTCTTAATCTGTTTACCCTCCAGGGTCGGCTTTTCCCTCGGACTCAGCGAGGAATCCCACCTCTACCGCCTCAAGGGCAGTGTCCTGGAACGCGACACAGTGGGTCGGGGGATAAAACTGGGAAGGAGGATCAGTACCTCGCCCAGGCGGCCTCACCTGCTATTTGTCTTTTCACGAGAGTTTAATCCTGATGTAAACAAATAGGCGGAGAACGTCGCCTTTGCACGTGGACATAAACGTGATTGGAGAAGCAACCGTCGCAAACACTCGACTGTATGCGAGCTCGAAGGAAAGTAGTACGTGGCATTCATTTAATATTATTTTAGTCTATTACATTTAGAGAGTTTGGAAGAGTACGAAATCCAATTAAAATATGGTTGTCATATATACCGGTATCTATATGTTTAAAAAATATATATAAAATTGTGATTAAATAACGAGAAATGCAGGCACACGGCGTGGTGTAATACAGGAAGTCCCCAAGCTATACGGCGTGGGTGTCAGTATTCATAGTAAAGCACAAAAGAGGAAAACCGCTCAGAAGTGACCATAGGCAGTGCATTGTGAATGTGTTCAATAAACTAAGTGAACAGAATCAGAAGTTCAGATCTTCGCACTATTATCGTATGCGATGCGCAGCCCTGTACGTCCGAACACGAGACGTTGACGGGGTGGAGGTCGGTACTACACGCTCAGCCAATAACAACTCTTTCTTTGGCGGAGGCGTGGACATACCATGTTTACATCAGGATTAAACTCTCGTGAAAAGACATACATGCAGAGTAGGGTCCTTGTGGAGGGATGGGTAGATTGGAACGGACAGGCAAGGAAGAGGGAAGGAGGCGGCCGTGGCCTCAGGTTAGGTACTATCCCGGCATTTGCCCGGAGGAGAAGTGGTAAACCACAGAAAACCACTTCGAGGATGGCTGAGGTGGGAATCGAACCCACCTCTACTCAGTTGACCTCCGGAGGCTGAGTGGACCCCGTTCCAGCTCTCATACCACTTTTTCAAATTTCGTCGCAGAGCCGGGAATCGATCACGGGTCTCCGGGGGTGGCAGCTAATCACGATAACCACTACAGCACAGAGGCTGACCTATAATCTGCGGGTTGCATAAAACTGAGCGAATAACCGCAGCTGTAATAATAATAATAATAATAATAATAATAATAATAATAATAATAATAATGATAATAATAATAATAATAGCGGCTGTGAGCTTGCATCCGGGAGATAGTAGGTTCGAATCCCACTATCGGCAGCCCTGAAGAGGTTTTCCGTGGTTTCCCATTTTCACACCAGGCAAATGCTGGGGCTGTACCTTAATTAAGGCCACGGCCGTTTCCTTCCAACTCCTAGGCCTTTCCTGTCCCTTCGTCGCCATAAGACCTGTCTGTGTCGGTGCGACGTAAAGCCCCTAGCAAAATAATAATAATAATAATAATAATAATAATAATAATAATAATAATAATAATAATAATAATAATACTTTTACGCGAAGTGTAGCCCATGATTGCACACTGTAAGATGTTTTCTGGTATTTGCTATAAATTTTACTGCATTTCTCTTCTGATTCTGTTTTCCGCTATAATTTCTTGCCTCTGTCTTGCCTCTTTAGGCTTAAGTAATAACACCGGTGTCGTAAAACTTGCGCCGAGTAAAAGTTGCGCCGTGTCAAAATCAGTAAAACTTGCGCCGTGGTCATTAATCATTCTAGGATCTCATTAGCGAGAGGTCTTGTTTGGGAATTCCACAGGGAAGTTTCGTGTTTCAGAATGTGACAGTGTCCACTGCCTACTTACCCCTTATCAGGGTTTTCAAAATATTATTTCTGATTTCTACATCTTTATATCAGCATCACTGTTTGAAACAATTTCATGTGTCATTTATTAATCTTTTATACCCAGGGGAATGCGACAGTCCTCGCCAGGGCACACAATTTCCTTTCCTTGGCAGTAGCTATGGTTCATTCTTGACCCCTATCACTTCTTAAGGGGTGCATGTCAGGGGAAACGAAGGGTGAGAAAGTTTTTTTTCTGTTTTCACCGGTCATTCTTTATTCAACAAATTCGCTATCATTTCATTTGCCATCCATTAATCTTTGTCCGGAAAAGCACGCCAGACCTCGAATTCGGCAGCATATTCTTTCTTTAGTGGTATTTCATCCTTCATTCATTCTATTCCTGACCCTGTCAGTTAGCTACAAACAGGCTGTGGATATTCTTCATGAGACTGAAAAACTGATTCCATGTTTCCACGCTTGGTTTGTAAATAAAGTCAAACTACGTAGTTATACACATTTCACCCACTGATATAAATACGATTCAGGTCTTTTAAATGTGCAAGAATCCAACATTGATATAGTGAATAACATTTTATATATATTAACTAGCAATTACCCGCGGCTTCGCTCGCGTGGATTTTGTAATTTGAACAAAGTAATCGTTCCTCGGCATTTTACTATGACATTACCGGTGTCTGAAAAGTCATAAAGTATAAAATCTCACCCAAAAATTGAGTTTCATTTACCCCAGAAATTCTTTGTAAACCATGTTTGTGATATTACCTTTTGGGGCTAATACGACCGTGCGACATACAACTGTACATGCGAGAAACAGTCTTCTCTTAAGAAGAAAAAATAAATACATGTTTCTTTATGTTTAAAGGAGATTCCAAATACCTATTCCCACATCTGTAACATCTTCAGTTTTTGAGATATAAGTATACTCATAAAAGTAATTCAACTCCTTTTTCACCCCCCCCCCCTTCCTACAGATTAAGTCGATTCCCCCCCTCCCAAAAAGTGCGTGTTTATTTTTAAAGGAGATTCCAAATACCAATTTTCATGTATTTAGCATCTTTAGTTTTTGAGATATAAGTATCATCATACAAATAATTCAACTGATTTTTCAATTCATTCACCCCCCTTAAGTGGATTTTCCGAAGACACAAGAACAAGTGTTTCTTTACTTTGAAAGAAGATTCCAAATGCAGTACAAGTGTCCATGCCTCTAACATCTTCAGTTCTTGAGATATAAGTATTCTCATAAAAAGAATTCACCTCTTTTTTCACCCCAGCCCGTTAGGTTGATTCCCCCACCCCTCCAAAAATGCGTGTTTCTTTATTTTTAAAGGAGATTCCAAATACAAATTTTCACGTGTGTAACCTTAAGTTTTTGAGATAGAAGTTTCTCCACAAAAAGAATTAACATTTTTTCACTTCCTTTCACCCTCCCCCCGTAAGTCAGTTTTCCGAAAACAAAAATACCCGTTTTTTAATTTATAAAGGAGCTTCCAAATGCCAATTATCACGACTGTAACATCTTCAGTTTTGAGAGTTAATTCCTCCCCCCCCCCCCCAAATGCGTGTTTCTTTATTTTTAAAAGAGATTCCAAACATTAATTTTCGCGTCTGTAACATCTTTAGTTTTTGAGATATATGTCTCCTCATAGAAGGTGATCAACCTCTTTTCCCTCTTTTTCACCCCCCACCCTTAATGGGATTTTCTGAAAACAAAAAATACGTGTTTATTTTTAAAGGAGATTCCAAATACCAATTTTTACGTCTGTAAACTTTCAGGCTTTTGAGATATAGATATCCTCATTTTAAAAATTCACCCCCTTTTCGCCCCCTCAGCGACGGAATATCCAAAAATCCTCCCTTAGTGAGCACCTACACCCTAATATAAAGGTATCCTGAAAATTTCACTTCTTTATGTCCAGAAGTTTTGGCTCGGCGATGATGAATCTGTAGGTCAGTCAGTCAGTCAGTCAGGACATGTTATTTTATACAGAGAGATTTCAAAATCTCAGTTGTACAGATATTCACACCATTCGTTGAACCTGGATATAAGTCCGTGCGGTGCAGCGCAGATATCAGTTGCTTAAGCCAGCTGTCAAACCACTTTTACTCCAGGCGGGGAATCTCCACGGCGCAACTTTTACTCGGCGCAACTTTAACAGAACCATAACACCATAAGTCATCTTCTTATCTGTTCACCTAAAAATCCCTGCGCCTAGATTTCATCTCTGTTACTGCCTTCTTATATCAGTAATTCATATCATTACAATTTAGTGACCGACATTTCAGTTTACAATACATCCACATATTTGTCCTATACGGCTGCCCTCAATTATAATCCTATTTTCTATTAATTTCAACTTTCTTAACTGTAATACTTTCTTCCATAGTTACTCCGTATGTATGCGAGTGCTAATCCAGAAACCTGTAAACTCTTTCCTTTGAGGGAAAATTCCAAGCTGTACAAATGTATAAGATTTTGGCCCCGGAACGTGTCGATAAATGGAGGCAATTTTAATGACGGTACAAGACCTTCGTTTCGGGGTAATTGGCGGCTAAACGGTAAGTCGTATCACAAAACAGATAGCACAATCGCGTTTAAGTTTGGGGGGATCTACATCTTTGGTCGGAGGCCGATGACCTTGGGTGTTAGGCCCCATTAAACAACAAGCATTATCATCATCATCATCATCATCATCATCATCATCATCTTTGGTCCTATGACACATTGTCGTATCTCGATCCCTTAAACGTTAGATAGAGCTGCATTTTTTAAAATTTTAAGTTAATTTTGTACTTTTACATGTACCGGTATATCTTATCGTCTGGCACACTGATAGGAAAGACAGAATCATCAAATTCCGTATGCACATTGACACGACTAGTGGTCATATGTTGATCAAATTTTATGATTCCAGCTGTCACATAAGTGTACGAAAAACAAAGTAATGTGTGAAAACTGTACCCAAATTTCACCCTTTTAGTGCTTCTAATTCAATCTAACCCATAAATATAGGAGATACGAGAAAATGTTGTAGGACCAACCATGTAGAACACGAAAAGGGGAGTCTGACGACGAAATCCGTTTGTTGATATGACGTACTGTTTATAAGCAGTAAATCTCGAATTGAAGGTCTGCACTTATCAACGTGCCCACTCTTATTAAATTGTAGGGGGTCCGCTGTTTGTTATGTCTTTTATTTTGCCAATTTTTCAGAGATTTATCCGATTTAGGTCAACTCAAGACCGGATCAATGGTTTTTAGGTTTCGTGTCTATTTGTCCGTCCGTCTGTTTGTCTGTCTGTCTGTCTGTCTGTCTGTCTGTCTGTCTGTCTGTCTGTCTGTCTGTCTGTCTGTCTGTCTGTCTGTCTGTCTGTCTGTCTGTCTGTCTGTCTGTTTGTCTCTGTGTGGTGTGTCGGTTTGGCCGTGTGTTCCACCATCACAGCAAACCGGCTAGATGGATCTCGACAAAACTTCGTATATAGAGTATACTCATCCAGGGAAAGTTTTAGATATGCATATAATTTAAAAATCACTCAATATAATGGGCATTTATAGGGGAACAACAACATGTTTCTTCTGTTTTTTCCTATATTATTGATTTTCTGTTTAATCCGTGCACTATATGTGAATCGTTGCTTTTGTTATATACTGTACATAATTTCGCTTGGTCACTGGACACTCTTTCGTTTGAGGGAAAGTTCCAGGCTGTTCAAATGTATTACCTTTAGGCCCCAGAAAATATCGATGTACGGAGGCAATTTCAATGATATGCCGTCCTTCGTTTTGCGGTAACTATATTCTAAACGGTAAGTCATTTCACAAAGCCGATTACATAATCGCTGCTCAATTTGGAGAGATCCTCAACTTTGCTCCTATGCCTTATAGTCGTATCTCGAATATAAATACTTGAGATAGCGCAGTATTTCTCGATTATAATAAAATCTCTCCAACTCGATTGTGACTGGCAGTGGGAAATGGTATCTGTCATTTTTATAAAAACTATCCATCTCTATTGTGAATGCCATTTGGCAAATGAACCTGCCTTTTTGTAGACACTCCCGAACTCGATTGTGAATGGCTGTAGGAAATGTGACCTGCCATTACCATCACAATTTCCCCAACGTGCACCTTGTAACGTTCCAGACGTTACAGTGTAATTATATTAATTTTATTATATGTAATTAATTAAGGAATTTAACGTCATGATATTTATCTTGGTATGTAATTGTATTATAATTCATGTTTAATCATTTGCTCACTATCATTTCATTACTTTGTAACTACGACTTGTAAACGAGGGCTGAATATCCTCATATTCACTTAGATTCTTGCGACAGTCGGTTAAAATTAACTTGTAGTAGATTTCCTCTATCTTGCCACATCACCGAGGAAGTTGGAAGGACAAATTTAGACATCAAGTTCTGAGAAAAGCGAGCACATGTTCAAGCGTGGTAACGTAAGCTACCGTATTTCGACCAGAATTATTCGAACTGATCAACGCCTATATTTTCAAAGGAGCGTCATGTTGCCATGGATACTGAGTGAAAGGACGAATAGAAGAACAGTTGATATCTTGGTTATGGCCCGTCAACTCTAATATCTGGAGTGGGGAGAGACGTGTCATCTGATTGGACCACGTGTAGCGACCTGTAATTAGCGCGAGAGAAGGTTATAAAAGGGCGTGCTGGAGCTCTTGGCGGGATTTTCTCTCTACATTATTCTACGTATTCATTCGCTACTTGATCTTCTACGTGATTTTCTTATTGATCTTCTACTTGATTCTTCGTCTCGATACTTAGAAATTCTGAATGAGGGGTGTAGAGCCACTCTCATCAGGAATTACGTACAGCACGGCTACAAGACCGGTTTGAACCAGTCTAAGTCAATAGATAGTTTTAATCTAGATAGAAATGAAACTTCTGAGAACATTTTCAGTAAAGTTGGAAGGATTCTTAATTGAGTATCCTCTCCATATAATCCAAGGTGGTTCTTCTAACTATGACTTAGGGCTTATCTCCAATATATGGGATAAAGCATAATAGGGAGTGTTAGTTTTGAAGTCATTTTCCAATTAGTGGGAGATGCAATTTGCAAGGCAGGAATGGTACTTAGCTGCAGATGAAGAGATCTCAAAGACGACCGATGATGTTCCCGCTACAAGGATGGAAGCTTTCCAAGGACCAGCAGAACAAGACTACATGGTGAGCAAGCGAGTTAAAGATATTGCAAGTTTTCGCGAAGTAGAGTCATTCAATTTTTTGTTAAATTCATTTTCTATTTTTAAATTCAGTTCTCGTTAAACCGTCGTCATTTATATTAAATATAATAAATAGTATTTTTCTAGTTCATTTTAATCAATCTGCCTTAATTAGCCTTTTGATTTTAATTCTCCTGCTTAATGATTAGTGCACTATCACCCCACCCCTGTGATAAGAGTCTGTCCAAGCTTGATTATAAATTTTATCTTTAAGTCCTCAACTTAAAGATTGGCGCCCTTTGCTTGCTTGGTTGCATTTCTCGTATGATGATTGTTCTCCGAGAGGGGAAGTCACATAAATGCCGCTCCAACGTGTGGCGAGAAAATCATTAAGTACGGAGCAGTTAATAACGGTAACGATATCAGAATTAGTATTATGGGCAAAATTTGGATATCCACGTTTCATTAGGAGTGTTTGATTGTGGGAAGGGTCATGGCTGATCAGACGAAAGAGGAGAGGATGTTGCGCAGTGGACGGGCGATAAAAGGCAATAAGGTATTGAGTTCAGAGGAAGAGTTGTGTAGTCTAGGAGAGGAAATTGAAGATAGAAGTGTAAGTAGTATGGAGAGTGAAGGCAAGCAGAAAGAAGTTAGTATGGAGTCAGATGATAGTAGGATGGGGGGCGAAGCGGAAGTAAATACTAACAATGAAAGTAATAATAATGATCAGTTAATGGGAATGATGCAGTTAATGTTAAGTAAGATAGAGGACAGTAAAACTGAAATAAAAAATGAATTGGAACAAACTAAATCTGAACTTAAAGAACAGTTAGAACAAACTAAAGCTGAATTAAGCAGGGAGGTGAGGGAAAATAAGGAGGAAGCGAATCGGAGAATGGACGAACACAGTAGGCAGTTACGCGATCTGGTGGTAAAAAATGAACATTTTAATAAGCGATTAGAGGACCAGAAAAGCGAATATGTACGGCAAGGGAAAAAGGTAGAAGAAAAGTTTGCGGAACAGAGAAGTGAATTCCTGGAATTAATGGGGAAGGAAAACAACTCTACTAGGGAGGAAGTAATGAGGCAGGTCACTAGTATTGATAAGAGAGTTGAGACACAAAGAGGGGAAATACGGATATTTAAAGACCACGTCCAACAAGAGATTGACACGGTAAAGCTTAGAATAGAAGATGAGACTCGGGCAAGTGAAGAAAGGTTTGCGATAGCTGAAGAGAATAAGATTGAAATTAGGACATTGAAAGAGAAGCAGGTTAATTTGGAGAGAGAAATTGATAGGAGAGACAGAGATGTAGAATGCCGGATGGAGAAAGCAGAAAATAAGTTAAAACAGGTGGCAAAGGATAAACAGGTTTTCACGGGAAGGCAATGTCTAGGAAATAGCTACATTAGGGAAATTGAACTACCTAAATTTAATGGGAAACAAACGAACCCGCTAGATTTCCTTAAGATGATAGAAAAACGATTTGAAAAGCGTCTGGAGGAAGGGTCTATGGACTGGGAAGACGTTATGGAAAATATTGACCATGCTTTTGTAGGAGAAACTCGGTCTTGGTTCATGGTATATAGGCAGACAATGACGAACCTGAAAGAATTCAGAAATAAGTTTAGAGAGAAATTCTGGAATGAAGCGATACAAGCTCGGGAGAGAGAAAGGGTGGTATTTGGGAGGTACAAACAGCATGAGGGAGTTACTATGACCGAGTACTTCCTGGCACATGTCATGATTTGTCAGAACTTAGATGGTATAACCGAAGGGTCTGATGTAGTAAGACTACTTTTGAGACATTTTCCGGACAGGGTGAGAGAAGCGGCCTGCATGCAAAAAGTTGGAACTATTCAGGAGATGGAGAACCTACTAGGCAGTTTTGATGCTTTAGGTAACATTAGGAGTAGAACGGAGAATATTCAGAACTTTAGTCATCACAACGGAATGAGACATAACGGTAGAACACAGAATCACGAAGCTCGTAATCAGTTCAGAACTCAGCAGAACAGCAGGAGCGGAGCACCGGAATATAGGACAGGAAATCCCCAACGGAGGCCAGAGCAATGTACTAATGAGTCCAACGTTAATACACAAAGGGAACCTTTAAACTAACTAGAGGCTGTAATGTTAGGCCAGAATTCCAGCCTAGTACGAAGGTAGCGAAGTGTCTTGCCATGAAAGTGTTACCATATGACCTAGATGTTAGAGACGATTTGTTGTATGAACCCGAGCAGAATAATGGAGATTCAAGTAATAAAGTAGTCAATCCCGTTGTTAAATTGAAAGTCTGGGGGGCGTGGGTTAAAGTTTTGATTGATTCTGGTAGCCAAATATCATGTATTAGTTCTCAGTGGTATGAGTCATTAGTGAAACAGGGTGTTCAGTTGGAGGAAATGCCTGTTAAGTCTACTTTCATCATTACGGCTGTTGGAAAGAGGTCTAAGCAAATTTGTAAACAAGTAGCTGTCCCGATCTGTATTAATAATTCTATTAGCGTTCAGATATGTTTGGTAATTCCGCATTTGATATTTGATCTTATCTTGGGATCTGACTGGTTAACGTTAAAATTGGCTCAGTTAAATTACAATGATCTAGTGCTAAATTTGAGGTGGAATAATGAGGATATCAAGGTCAAGTTTGAGGAGGAAATTCAGAGGAAAACGGAAGTTAGTACAGTGTGGAGAATGAGAGAGGTTTCTAAAGTAAATGAAGAGGCTAGTGAGGGCCTGAAGTTGTGTCAGTTGTGGATTAATGAGGATAAAAGATGTGGCTTGAAAGAAGCCGTAAGTAGAAATGAGTTAAATGAAATCCAGAAGGACAAGTTATTTGAAGTGTTATGTGAACACGTGGAGATTTTCTCCGAGAAACCTGGTGTTACCCATCTGTATGAACATTCTTTTTCTGTGCTGGATAAGACTCCATTCAGCGGACCGCGGTATCCGATACCACACAAATATGCAAGAGCTGTAGAGGATCAAATTCAAGCTATGTTAGCAGACGATGTGATTGAATTATCAAACAGTCAATATGTTAATCCCTTCATTGTCGTGCCTAAGTCTGATAGATCAATACGTTTGTGTATTGAATACGAGAGCGTAGTGAGAGTGTTAGGTTTGCCTGAGGAACCACCTCGTAATGCTGAATTTTACGTCCGACTGGCACGGGAGAACCTGATTAAATCTGGAGATAAACGTAAAAGGCAACAGAAACGTAAGGTACTTGATAACTTTGAGGTAGGTGATATGGTTTTGGTGAGAGTTCCCATGTTGTCAAATAGTGAGGATAAGGTAACGAAGAAATTTTTTCTTTTATATCAAGGCCCTTATAAAGTACATAGAAAACTAGGACCCTGTGCTTACAAGTTAGCGGATGGCGAGAGCGTAATGAATGGTTCATACAACATTAGTAGTTTACGGAGATACCTGTCGTGTGAGGTGGCTGAACCGGATTGTAAGATATAGGTCAGTAACTCGGGGAAGTTGCTACTTGTTATGTCAGACTACGAGCGGTATGTGTTTACGTCTCAATTGTGGTGGTATTTCCTAGTTGTGTTTATAAAATAGGAAGGTGTTTGTGTGGCGGTAGATTTACGTTCGTTCATTGACGATAGATCATCTGTTTTCCGTATGTGAGGCCATGAAATTTTATATATTATTTGTTTTCTGAGATGTTACAGAAGGCTAATTAAAGCTGACGACGGCAAATAATTAATTTTCCCGTATGTGCATTTCTAACTTGCAATAATTTTACCGTGAGCTTAAATTACGTGTGTATGTGTGTGAAGTGTATGGCATCCTGCTTCAAGATAAGGTTGAAACATTCGAAAGAGTGATAAAAGTGTAAATTGTTTGTATCATTTGTTTTCCATGGTTTTAATGTAAAAGATTGGAAGAGACCGTGTTACTGCTATCTAGCAAAGAATGTCGGAGAGATGGGAAGTAAAAAGGACAAATAGACACTCGGCAGAGTTTGTAATCTGAATTGTATATATTATGTTATATTCTCTAGGATAATCTTGTTTTTTACAAAAATGGAAAGTTGCTTATGTTGGGCATAATTTAGTGTCTAAACCTCAAGATGAACTGAAATAACAGACATTCGCAATGGTAAGCAGTCTAAGAGAGATGGAAAGAGTGAGATATAATTAATTGTATGAAAATACTGTCGCTCGTAATGGGCAGGTAATAGAGGTATTTCAAGTCAATGTGGGAGTAAGTGTGTGAGTTCTCAACTCATGTGATATTTGTTAAGAACTCATGGGGGCGAATGTAACGTTCCAGACGTTACAGTGTAATTATATTAATTTTATTATATGTAATTAATTAAGGAATTTAACGTCATGATATTTATCTTGGTATGTAATTGTATTATAATTCATGTTTAATCATTTGCTCACTATCATTTCATTACTTTGTAACTACGACTTGTAAACGAGGGCTGAATATCCTCATATTCACTTAGATTCTTGCGACAGTCGGTTAAAATTAACTTGTAGTAGATTTCCTCTATCTTGCCACATCACCGAGGAAGTTGGAAGGACAAATTTAGACATCAAGTTCTGAGAAAAGCGAGCACATGTTCAAGCGTGGTAACGTAAGCTACCGTATTTCGACCAGAATTATTCGAACTGATCAACGCCTATATTTTCAAAGGAGCGTCATGTTGCCATGGATACTGAGTGAAAGGACGAATAGAAGAACAGTTGATATCTTGGTTATGGCCCGTCAACTCTAATATCTGGAGTGGGGAGAGACGTGTCATCTGATTGGACCACGTGTAGCGACCTGTAATTAGCGCGAGAGAAGGTTATAAAAGGGCGTGCTGGAGCTCTTGGCGGGATTTTCTCTCTACATTATTCTACGTATTCATTCGCTACTTGATCTTCTACGTGATTTTCTTATTGATCTTCTACTTGATTCTTCGTCTCGATACTTAGAAATTCTGAATGAGGGGTGTAGAGCCACTCTCATCAGGAATTACGTACAGCACGGCTACAAGACCGGTTTGAACCAGTCTAAGTCAATAGATAGTTTTAATCTAGATAGAAATGAAACTTCTGAGAACATTTTCAGTAAAGTTGGAAGGATTCTTAATTGAGTATCCTCTCCATATAATCCAAGGTGGTTCTTCTAACTATGACTTAGGGCTTATCTCCAATATATGGGATAAAGCATAATAGGGAGTGTTAGTTTTGAAGTCATTTTCCAATTAGTGGGAGATGCAATTTGCAAGGCAGGAATGGTACTTAGCTGCAGATGAAGAGATCTCAAAGACGACCGATGATGTTCCCGCTACAAGGATGGAAGCTTTCCAAGGACCAGCAGAACAAGACTACATGGTGAGCAAGCGAGTTAAAGATATTGCAAGTTTTCGCGAAGTAGAGTCATTCAATTTTTTGTTAAATTCATTTTCTATTTTTAAATTCAGTTCTCGTTAAACCGTCGTCATTTATATTAAATATAATAAATAGTATTTTTCTAGTTCATTTTAATCAATCTGCCTTAATTAGCCTTTTGATTTTAATTCTCCTGCTTAATGATTAGTGCACTATCACCCCACCCCTGTGATAAGAGTCTGTCCAAGCTTGATTATAAATTTTATCTTTAAGTCCTCAACTTAAAGATTGGCGCCCTTTGCTTGCTTGGTTGCATTTCTCGTATGATGATTGTTCTCCGAGAGGGGAAGTCACAACCTTACATCGGAAACAACGTATAGGGCTCTCCCCGTTTTGTTTCTCGGATAGCGCTAAGAGACATGCTATTTTATATAATCTTACTCACTGCATGTGCAGTAACTTACATAGAACTTCATAAACAAGGTAGAATACCGTGGCGAAGTACGGGTACATTTGCTAATAATAATAATACGAAGAAGAATACGAATTTTGGAGGGGTTTAAAGGAGAGGTGCAGCGAATATTCTGAACTGCTTCCGATCTATGTAGCAGTCATTGTAAGGATGATTCGCAAATGTTTTTCATATTCAATCAGTAAAGGAGCTAAAATAATATTGTTGGCAATAACAACGATACGAATTTTGTAGGGGTTTGAAGGAGAGTTACAGTCAGTTGTACTGATCACCTTCCAATTACGTAGAATGCATTGTAACAAAAGATGCACAAAAAGTGTTTCTATGTTTAATCAGCAACATAGCTTAATTAATCTTCCAAGTTTGCTGAATTTGCGTAATGATGATGATAATTGCTGTGTTAAGTGGCGTAAAATTAAGGTCATTGGCTTCTAAGCTGACATTATATAACGCGAGGTATAGTTTTACCGGATTCTTGAGTAATCTTTTTGTTGTAAATAGGATATGATAGATTTTGATGGTTTAATATATTGTATCCTTGTCTCAGTCTCCCTCTAAAAAGTAAGAGAACACTTCAAGACTTGTGAAGGAATTATGCAAGTGGTTCATTTTGGTACCTGATTTATTTCGAAATGATGCCTTTTCTGGAAATGGAGAAAATAAATGCCATAGCTACAAGCGTATTCTTTTGATATAATGGTTTCATCAAAAAACAATTATTTGCAAAGAAAGAACGTAATTGTATTTTTCAAATGGCAAAACGAACATTGTTAAAATTAGTTTATGAAGGGGAAACGAGCCAATTAAAGGATGAAAAGCGGGAAACAGTAATGTAAAAACGTATTTTCAATTTAAAAGTTGCATGATACTTTTGAAGTACCACTCAACAAACCAAATTCAGACACTATTTTTTATCCAGAAGTCGAGAAATCAGAAGAATGTGTGCTGTACATTCCCTTGCATCATATTCGGTCAAAAACAAAATTTCTCGATGAGGTGGTTAATGCCATTGAGACACCAGCCAATTTAAGGTTATCTTGTTGTCTTCTATTCAGAACTTTCCAATGTTAATGTGTAAATATTTAAATTTGGAGAAGTTGACAGAATGTATTTGCAGTCTACCCGATACATCACGCTCCATAGAACGCGATGCCCTAGCTACTTCTATGAAGCAACACCAGCGAAAATGGAAAGTTGTTGTTATCCAGAATATAAGGTTGGGTCACATTTTGACAGATGTCTATGTTTCACCTACTCTACTATCTACTGTCTGTGACGTCATCCATAAATGACGTACGTGCAGTATGGGATGGGAATCTCCTATAGCTGTTCTGTTTACGTATTTATGTCATTTTAATGTTACACGATCGTGAGTTTTTAACTATAGACAACAAAGTGAAGTATTTTAAACGTTCAGTGAGGAAAGTTACGCTAGTAAGTTATAAAGTGTATGTATATCAACGTTCTACCACTCGCAGTACTTTTTTTCCTTTCATTCCGTACCCTGATGGGGTTCAGCGTGCCTCCTCCAGGGTGACGCCCTGTCTGAGGCCAGGAGATGTGTTGCGGTGATTAGAGGTGCGGAGAAGGCTGTTAATAATAATAATAATAATAATAATAATAATAATAATAATAATAATAATAATAATAATAATAATAATAGTAATGTTATTGGCTTTGCGTCCCACTAACTTCTTGTACGGTTTTCGTAGACTCTAAGTTATCGGGATTTTGTCCAGCACGAGTTCTTTTACGTGCCAGTAAATCTACCGACACAGTGTTGACGAATATGAACTCCTTCAAATACCATCGGACTGGAGCCAGGATCGAACCTAGCAAGTTGGGGTCAGAAGGCCAGCGCCTCAAACACCTGATTCACTCAGCCCGACAGAGAGAGAGAGAAGGGAGCTGGTGTGGCCTATACGAAGAACTTCCTCGGCATGTGCCTTAGTGAGGAGAATGGGAAACCACGGAAAACCATTCTCAGGACAGTCGACGATGGGTCCAACCCACTGCCTCCCGAATACAGAGCTGTAAAGCCGAAGCCACTCTGCTCGGTGTCTCACAGTGGTGTAACAGTAGCAGTCTTTGCAAGTCCTTGGTAGGGTAGGACAGAAGGGTTATGAAAGGTGAGACCGCTGACCTTGTTCAGGGGATATTATTGCCTGGTAAAAGTTGTTTATTAGTTTCTGTATTTCAGTATTTGGAGTCAGAGTCACAGCCGATATGCAACTCTAAGGGTGGCGTGCACCAACCAAGAGTAAGTTCTACTTCCGTAGTAAAGTACTCTTGAAGTCAGCATTCGGCGACTTCCATACGAGAGTAAATTACTTCCGAAGTATTTTAGTCCTCTCAGATACTCCTGGAGTAAATTACTACAAGAGTAAAATGTTGAAGAGCACCATCTTGTAGTATATTACTAAAGAAGTAAATAACGTACGAATATAGGTTAGAATTTACTCTCACGTCGTGCATGGAGTAAGCTAAGTTTAGACTTGTTGACTAATGATAATATCGTGCCGTGTATGAGAGGAAAGACGTTTCAAACGTGTTTATGGATTACTTAGATTATATTGACGATCTCGACGCAGTAAACGATGGGAAATGTAATAGTGCGTAGGCCTACAGTGCGTGAAAGGCGAGAGCCGTGTAGGCCTAATGTGAACACGGCGAGTTTCAGGAACGTTTTTGGTCTTAGGAAGGAATCCTTTACTTTCCTTCTAAATCTACTTGGAGATCACTTACAGCTGAATTCTTGTCTTAATTTTGTTGTATCTGTTAAATTAGAGTTGCTGTGTGCCCTACGAGTGTTTCGTGCCGGAACATTTCAGTACCGGTACGGTACAGTTGCCGGTGATCTAATTAACGTTTACCGCACAACTGCTAGCCGTATCTTTCATCGCGTGGTTAAAGCACTAGTTGACGCTAAGAGGGAGGTACGCCTGCAAATGATGATGATCGTTCGGAAAATAAAAGGATACTTTTCACGTTGGCAGGTTTCCACACGTCGTGGGTGCAATTGACTGTGACTGCGCGCATATTCCCATTTATTGCCCTCTCGGTGACAACGGTGAACTTTTCAGAAATCGGAAGAGGTTTTTTTTTTTCTTTTTCAATTTGCTTAACGTCGCACTGGCACAGATAGGTCTTATGGCAACGATAGGGCAGGAAAGGCCTCGGGATTGGGAAGCGACCGTGGCCTTAAGGTAGGGCCTACAGACCCAGCATTTGCCTGGTGTGAAAATGGGAAAATTTCGCTGTGGATGTAGGCCATCTGTATGAAGAAACCGCCATCAGTTTTAATTTTTCCCGCGTGTCCATGACTTTCTGCTTTGCTTTTAAGTCCTTCTACAGAATCTTAACTTGCTTTTCACTGCGTTTTCCGTCACTCGAAGCATTGAATTCTTTCGCCACGACTTTCCATGAATTTCCTTTCTTATCCAGCATCTTTATGTCGTGTTTCTTACACCTTATATCCTTTGCATAGATCGTCATTATCTCTATTAACAAGCATTTATCTTTTTCGCTTACGTTTTTCCCCCGTTTCCTATCGCACATAACCTTATCTATTTGGATTTCTTTAAAGAAGATGCACGAACACAGCACTACTCCGCGAGTAACGAACGCTACTTCTGTAGTAGTAACTAAAAGAGTAAATTGTACTTCAACTCTCCGACGTTACTTCCGGAGTAAATAACTCCCGTAGTAATTTACTTCTGTAGTATGGACTTCTTTAGTAAACGCTACTTCCGTAGTAATTTACTCCAAGATGGTGCACGCCACCCTAAGGGTTTGGATAAAAGTTTTCATACCGTACCCGGACGGGGTACGGCGGGCCTTTTATACGGCAACGCCGTCTCTCAGGCCAGGGAGATTTGTGGTAGTGGTGTGATATTCGGAGCTGGCCCCGCGGTGTAGGGTTATCCCTGAGGTCCCGGGTTCGATTCTCGGCTAGGTCAGGGATTTTTACCTGGATCTGGGGTCCGGTTTGAGGTCCATGTGATTTCAATTGAGGAGCTATCTGATGGTGAGATGGCGACTCCGGTCTATGAAGCCAAGAATCACGGCCGAGGGGATTTATCGTGTTGACCACAGGTCATCTAATAATTTGCAGTCCTTCGGGCTAAGCAGCGGCCACTTTGTAGGCCATGGCTCTTCGAGACTGTTTAGCCATGGGGTTTGGTTTGGTGTGATATTCGGCGGGTGTGGCCGTGGCCAAAATGTAGGAACTACCCCGGCATTCGCCTTAGTGCAGGACAATGGAAAACGACTGAAACCAATCTTAGGACAGCCGACGGTGGGGACCAACCCCTCCGCAAAGCTAGCCGAAACATGCCGTTAAGCCGAAGCCTGCTCTACTCCGGGACCTCCTCCAATCCAAACTCGGCTGCGACCCCCTTGGGTGCCACGGCAAATTTACCATCTTGATGGTGTCGGAATTTTGTCCTATGCTTCTGGTGATTTGGAAGGGTAGAAGTTGCGATGTGTGGAATGGTTGAGGTATGGTGTTGGAGGCGAAATTCTACTTATGATCATGACAAGGTTTTTTAGAGGGAAGGGGGCTACTAAAGGTTTAGTGCATGAGTAAGAATGGATGCGCCATCCGTACTGGCCCGTTTGTGAGGGCTACGAGAGACTGCAGTACGAGGGATGCCAGGCGTTCGTTGGGGGTATGCAGTGTTTAAGGGGCAAAGGTGGGGAGGAGGGTCTGGAAGTAGGATGCATTTTTCAGGAGGGAAAGCAATGACTTTAGAAGTTCTATGGTTGGGCGAGGCTGTGGGCCTTTTTTTTGTGAGAGGTGAGGAGGAGGGGGTGAGTTTGAGGCTTAGCAGAGACGGGGGTTATTAAGAGACTGCTTGAAATCGTAAGGTTTGTTGATGGCGAGAATAACGTGCTTTGACTGCGTTCTTGAAGTAGGGGCAACCGGGGTACGAAGCCGCGTGGTTGCCGAGATAATTCGCACACTTCGCCCGGTCCCTAGGTACCTTGCAGACGGAGTGTTGGTGATGATCACCACAGCGGTTGTCTATGAGACCATGGGTGTATGATTTATCGTAAGTTACCGTCAGTTTGTGAGAGTTGAGATTTATCTACCTCTTTCGATAGTGAATTTTGAGAAGAAACAAATAAAATTTTAACGAGAGGAATGAGTTTACATACGGAAAAATATTTAGAACCTTTAGTACTTTTTAAACTATTTGCTTGCCGGGCTGAGTGGCTCAGACGGTTAAGGCGCTGGTCTTCTAACCCCAACTTGGCAGGTTCGATCCTGGCTCAGTCCGGTGGTATTTGAGGGTGCTCAAATACGACAGCCCCGTGTCGGTAGATTTACTGGCACGTAAAAGAACTCCTGCGGGACTAAATTCCGGCACCTCGGCGTCTCCGAAAACCTTAAAAAGTAGTTAGTGGGACGTAAAGCAAATAACATTATTATTATTATTATTATTATTATTATTATTATTATTATTATTATTATTATTATTATTATTATTATTATTATTATTATTATTATTATTATTATAAAGTATTTGTTTAACGTCGCAGTGTTACAGATACAGTAAGTAGGTATTATGGTGACGATGCAACTTACGTGTTACAGCGCCGTCTGTGAGTGCATGGCCTCGACTACTTCCCTTAGTTCCAGTGCCTTAACCCATTAAAACCCGATTTATCTCAACAACGTATTCAACTTTTTGTAAATGCATACCACAATGGTTACAGAGACGAAAAATATACAATGTGGCGAAATATTCTTGGTTCAGGAAATATGGGACGTTCTCAAGATAGCACAATTAATAAGAGAACGGTTTACGTTGGGCCAGGCAGATTTCAATGAAACTTGAGTGAATAATTGATTAACATATCCTAAATTCAATGGTGATAGTCATTATCCCATTTTTAAAAATTAAGCTTTACGTCGCACCGGCACAGATAGGTCTTACGGCGACGGTGAAATAGGAAAGGGCTCGTAGTCGGAAGGAAGTGACCTGACCGTGGTCTTAATTATGATGTGAAAATGGGAAACCACGGAAAACTGATAGTTACGTGAACCAAACCACACAGCAACTTGCTCAGTCATTATCCCATAAAATCAACGATAATGTGATAATTAATAATTGTTGAAAAATAGTTGGACGGTTAGCTAACTGCAGTTAGCTGATGATGACGTAGAATGAATGACCTTACGTATGCATTGTAGAAAACTTCAAATAGTTCTGTGAGAAAATGAGATTTTGACAAGAATTTTATGATCTAAAAAACTGTTTTACTTACATGTCCAGTGTTTGAACATGTGAACAAATCAGGGTTTTACTATTTCTGTATCTTTTGTAAGGGAAGCTAAAGTATGATGTATGAAATCTTGGTCATATGCACAGAGTGTCTTAAACCTTTAGGGTCAAATTGAAACAGGTGATAGTGGGCCCACAACCGATTATATTGAGATAGGGAACCAATGGTCGGAAATGCATATTTATTGTGTTATGGACATACACAGAGTACACCGCATAACAACAACGAAGCTCATAGTAATTGTTCAACGTGGCGACCGCCAATCTCAATGCATGTATTGCAACGGTGCAAGCAATTCTGCAATTACGTTTGTCTCGTGTTCCTTCTCTGTCCAGAAAGGGTGTCAGAAGTGAATGAGCTCAACCTCGCCCGTTGCTTCAAAGACTTCGAGTGTGCACCCGCTAGCATGAGCATGGAATATTTCAAATAAAGTTTCCTTAACTGGGGATGTCAGTAAAGTTTGCCTATTGGTGGGGGAATACGAGTTTTGACTTCTGCGTGAGACACAGTTATTTGTATAGAGTTGTAGCAAGCAAAATGTATTTTGTTCTCGACAATGCGCCAATGTAAGCTGGAGTTCAGCCTTTCCTGGCAGCACGACATGGAAAATATACACGAACGTTTCAAGAATGTGGTATAAGAAATACCTGTGGTGACAGAGAACAGAACAACACAATTTTATCATTGTTGCTTCTGAGCCCAAGTTTGCAGGTCCGATCCTATCTCAGTTCGGTGTTATTTAATAATGTTATTTGTTTTACGTCCCACTAACTACTCTTTTACGGTTTTCGGAGACGCCGAGGTGCCGGAATTTAGCCCCGCAGGAGTTCTTTTACGTGCCAGTAAATCTACCGACACGAGGCTGACGTATTTGAGCACCTTCAAATACCATCGGACTGAGCTAGGATCGATCTCGGTGTTATTTAAAGGTGCTCAAATACAACAGCCCCATATCGGTAGATTTACTGGCACGTAAAATAACTCATGCGGGATAAAATTCCGCGAACTACTGTAGGTGCCTCCGAAAACCGTACGGGTAGTTAGTAGGACGTGAAAACAATGACATTATTATGAATATTGTTGCTATTGTTTATTATTATTATTTCATGAAAGAATGTGTTCCGTTTAGTATACCCAAAGAAAATTCTTGCGCTTCGCCAGTGCTCATATATTTGCCGGTCGATGTCTCTTGGCACAGGCCAGAGCAAAGTGTAGCTTCCACCGAAGTCCCAGTCTCATCCATGGCTGTGACAATATGGAAGCTGCTGGGGTATGGGTGGTGCTGAGTAATGACATTTGGGGCACAACTAGTGTCTGAGTGTTATGAAAGGTGTTGCTCATAGGATCAGTCGTGCTGCAGTGGCACCTTCTGGTCCAGTGAGGAAAGCAATGGCAAACTACCTCACTCCTCATCTTGCCTAGTATGCCTCATTTGGGCTCTGCCATTGGTTTTTGCAGTTTCCCTATAACTGCATAGCCTTTGGTGGTGCTATTTGAGGATCCAACCAGCCTCTGGGCTGATGACCTAACAGACAGAATTAAACCGCCCCGGGCTCGGCAGGCCGGCTGACCGTTCGCTGCTTGGATGCTTCATCTGTTCTACAAAAGGTCTTGCCAAGACAGTCTGGTGGGTTTTGTTACCTCCTCGCCAGACAAGTGAAGATTCATACTCTAGATATAGTTGACAGCTGATTTAAAATGGCTCTATGTGGCCAGGTAGCGAAATAGGTTATGTGCATACGTTGCCACTTCCTTTTTAAAATTTTTCTTCACAATTTAATTCACATGAAGTTGATCCTCACACGATAGTTTACAACTCTGGATCTTTGTATGATCTGTTTTTCTTGTTATACAAGGAGAGATGAGTCTGATAAATTGCAACCAGCTATGTTATCCAATGACACCACTGAGTATAACAACATCTGAACAGCAGTGTGCTATGATTAGCTGATTTTTTTACGCTCCGCATAAACATAAGAGTAGAAGCTTGGACCTTGTAGCTTCTATATTAATGTTTAATTTTTATTTGGTAGTAGTATAGTATTTTCCTTCAAATCATATACATGTATAAGCCGTACAAAGTACATTTGATGTTGGATACGTCTTAAAGCTATGTACGATATAGAACAAATAAATATTTATGTACAACAAGTAAATCATTATGAACAAATAAATCATTCCGTATAACAAATCGCTATGTATATTTTATGTTATATAATCTTGTAGTTACAGCATTGAATAAACTGTACTATCTATTTAGAAACTCTTCCACAGAATAAAAACAGTGATATGCCAGTTATACCTTTAATCATCTTTCAAATGTTTTTGTTTTGGGGTAGTTTATTGTAAAATTTGATTCCTATGTGAAATGTTCCTTTTTGGTATGTATTCGTATTTGCATGTAAGATATTAATGCTTTGTCTGTGCCTTGCGTTGTGGTCATGAATACAGCTATTCACTTTTAGGTAACAGCCTTTATTCATTAAACTCTTTTTAAAAACAGAATACTTTCAAAGATATATATGCAGGGAAATGGGAGGATGTTTAAAGTCTTGAATAGAGGTCTGCAGGATTCTCTAGTTTCAGCATTCATCATAATTCTAAGTGCTCCCTTGTGAATCCTGAAAGTACTTAAAACATCTGGCGGCGTACCCCAAAATATTACTCCATATTTTAAGTGTGCGTGGAAATAAGCAAAATATGCATTTCTTAATGTTATCGTATCATGCTTGTGAAAAATTTAAAAATACGTAAAGCAAAGCACATTGTGCTCAGTTTTGAATTTAAATCCTCCATATGTTTGTTCCGCTTGAGATCATGCTGAATCCAAATCCCTAAGAAGCATGTTTCTAGCTTGTGATCTATTTGGTAGTCATTTAAAATTATATTTGTAGTTGCAGGTTTCCTGTTCTGAATGGAATGGAAATTAAGTAATACTTTTTTCTATAATCTATTATTAAACGATTGTTTCGAGACCATTCAGACAATTGTTCTGTAACAACATCAGCAGACTGCTGAATAGTCTCATTTGTTTTACCTTTTATTAAAATCTTCCCACATGAATCAATATTCTGTGTTTTGTCATTTATATAGTAAAGAAAAATAAGAGGGCCCAGGACTGACCCCTGTGGAATTCCAAAATTTGATGGTACCCTCGCCAGATGACTGCTCATTAAGTGGAGTGTTTCCACGACCATTGTATTTTAAGCTAACAATTTGTTTCCGTCTAAACAGAAACGATTCAATCCATTTATTAGCTACACCCCTAATACCATATTGATTTAGTTTTGCAGAAAAGATTTTATGATTTACAACGTCAAAAGCCTTTGACAAATCCAGGAATATGCCACTTGCATTTATTTTGTTGGCAATTAGTTTTAATGTATTGTTAATACATTCATAAATGGCCGTCGTGTTGACATCCCAGTCCTGAATCCATGCTGTGAATTTGATAGTACATTATTATTATTTTGTAAAATTTACTAGTCTATTATACATTATTTTTAACTATTTTTAAATGCCAGTTGGTAAAGTAATTGGTCGATAGTTATCTAATTTATCACTTGGCCTTAGTGTACTGGAATGACTTTAGAGGGCTTTAATAATACAGGAAAAGTTCCAGTAAGAAGTGAGCTACTACATTTCTTCTTGCTAGTGGCTTTACGTCACACCGACACAGATAGGTCTTATGCCGACGATGGGATAGGAAAGGCCTAGGAGTTTGAAAAAAGCAGCCGTGGCTTTAATTAGGGTACAGCCCCAGCATTTTCCTGGTGTGAAAATGGGAAACCACGGAAAACCATCTTCAGGGGGCCAACTCGCCCGGTGAGCTATTACATAAATGAGTTATTGGATAAATTATATTTTCAGTACATTTGTTTTAAATTGTATTAGTGATGCCATCGATACCAGTAGATACATTATTCTTCAGTTCCTTTATAGCCATTTGTACCTCATCCATTGTGTCATGACACTGTGAACGGTTCCATTATACTGTATTACATAACATCTAGCTTTTATGTTTACGTTGATCTTACGCTTAATATCCATTATCAACGGGGTTTAGGTCTCAGATGCCTCAATATCGCTAAGCAGAAAGAAATAAAAATTTAATTGGCGGAGGCCGATAGGAAATATGAAAGGAGAAAGCAGAAGTTAAGACAAGCCCTTTTGAGTCTCCCTGATTAACATCATCGTTACACTAACTGATTGTTGTTAACTGAGGTGTACTCTGTCAATTCTAGTGTCATTCGTCCCCATTAGTGCAATTGTATAAAACATAATTCGCTGACGTAATCCTAAATTACCAAAAAACCGAAAACATATCCGTGCCTGCTTTCGACACGTGATGACCGTGCCGCAACCTCTCATGTTAGTAGATCCTTGGTTGATCTCACGAGGATGAGTGAAGTCTGTTCCAGCCTTCAGTTCAGAGCTAAAATCCCCGGACTGACCGGGAATCGAAACCGGAGCCTACTGATAACAGGCAGGCACGCCACCGTTAAATCACAGGGCTGATATTCTTCTTCTTCTTCTTGGTATTTTTCACAATTTGTAAGGATTGGTAAGTTCAGTTTTACGGCCAGATGCCCTTTCTAACGCCAATTCTAGGTGGCGGAATGTATTCAATAAATGAGTGTTTCTATGGTGCTTGCTAGTCTGGTATGTTGTATGCAGATGTGTATTAAGACGAACACAAACACCCAGTATCCGACCCGGCCAGGAATCGATCCCGCAGCTCTCTGAACCAAAGATCAGTACAGTTACCTTTCATCTAAAAGGCTGAACCCAACGCCAGTCCTAAATTTCACATGATACACGTATTTTCAATAACCTTTGCGATTTGGTCAACGTCCTGAGGCATTGTGAACTTAGTAGTAGCAAGTTGTTTAGCATTGCTAATAGGAGCTGGACGGCAAATCGTGCCGTAATACCCTTGAACATTCCGGTTCTTTTTAAAGCGAAGTTTTCCTGGTTCCCAAGGCAGGACAACATAGCATCGCAGTCGGCCTCGATTTAACAGTCTTCTCGAGTTTGTTTTGGTGCTGCTGCTTCTTACTCAACCCATTCAACTTCTTTCACTGCTACGTTACCATTCAGAAACTTCAGCTGTCATTCATAATTTGTAAGTACGGAACATACTCGTATAATGGAAGTGGGACAGGCTGTGCTGGAGCAGCCGCGAATGCCGTTGGTTCGAATCAAGGCGACTTCGGTTGGTATTTTCAATGGGACCTGCGAATATTGATAGGCAGGGCATTGAGGCTTAAACCCCCGGCCAAGACCTAAACGAGCCTGGGTGCTCCGCCAACCCAACATACAAGTAGCATCGAAAAAGTAAAGGGGCAACCCCTTGTTGATGGCCGATGGAAGAACGGAAAGGAACGAGTCATCTTACTGCAAGTAAACTCTGGTTTTACACTAATGAGTTCTGACACTAAGCAGATAAAGTAACATAACACACGACGAGGCGGCAGTTCTAATTTTAAGCTTAAACATTTTTGTTCTTTTTTTTTTTTTTTTTTTTTTGCAAGTTTCTTTACGTCGCACCGACACAGATAGGTCTTAAGGCGACAATGGGACAGGAAAAGGCTAGGAGTGGGAAAGAAGCGGCCGTGTCCTTAACGTACATCCCCAGCATTTGCCTGGTGTGAACATGTGAAACCACGGAAAACCATCTTCATGGCTGCTGACAGTGGGGTTCGAACCCACTGTCTTCCGAATACTGGATGCTGGCCACACTTAAGCGACTGCAGATTAATATATATTTTGCTAGTTGCTTTACGTCGCATCGACAAAGATAGATCTTATGGTGACGATGGGACAGGAAATGAAGCTAAGGAAGCGGCTTTGGCCTTAATTAAGGTACAGCCCGAGCATTTGACTGGTGTGAAAATGGGAAACCACGGAATAGCATTTTCAGGGCTGCCGACAGCGGGGTTCGAACCTACTATCTCCCGAATACTGGATACTGGCCGCACTTAAGCGACTGCAGCTATCGAGCTCGGTCGGATTAATATTTCAGATGTACTTAAAACACTCAAAACTTCCAAAACTTCTCCGAGCAGGCCAAGCTGGAGGGTTCGAAATTGTGGTTCAAAAGCAAAACAGCATAAGTACGCAAGCGTAAGCATTTCATCGCCCAGTGGGAAACTTTTCTTTCAAAGCGATGATCTTTAGTGTGTGCGGGCTTAACACTTCCCCTAAAGTCCAAATTAGTTTTTGATATGAGGGTAGTTTTCGGGATATTAAAGAGGTAGTATATATTAACAAACGGACGTTGATGTATAAAGGCAGTTAAAAAAATGAAAATATACATGAATAATGATGAGTTTCCAGCCACCGTAGAAACTTAAAATAAGTATCGTTACAAACCGTATTATTTTCCCCATAGAAAAAATTGAGCTTGATGCAGTTTCGGGTAGTTTTTCATGTGCCTTTTTGTGCTACGATATCAAATTGTGTCAAATCCTGTGTTTTCCTAGTGTAAATGAGGCTAGACAGGTAACTGTAGTTTTAAATATTATTTCCGCCGAAATGACCGGCGCAAACTGAGACATGCCCGCGGACATATCTTGTTATGTTGCATACACGGGAGTTGCATTCCATTCTTACGTCAGACATTCTGTAAATTAGGCGCCACATTTGTTAACACCAAATGAAGAAACCTTAATTTTACTCACATTTTTATAATACACACTATTTCTTATCAACTTACTTTCCTTCAATTTAAAATGAGAATCGTTACGAACCGTATACTTCCCCCTTGGGAAAAATTGAGCTTGATACGGTTTCGTGTGGTTTTTCATGTGCTATTTTGTGCTGTGAAATACATTTTGTCCAACCCTGTGCTTCCCTAGTGTAAATGAGGCTTGAAAAGTGACTTCGTTTCAAATATTATTTCCACCGAAATGACTGGATCAAACTGTGTTATGTCCACGGACATAATAATAATTTACGTAATTCTGTGTGTATGTATTGCATGTTTGCTTGTTGACTATTCATTCCAAAGTTTGGTTTGATTCTCAACAACTCCACCATTAAAGGCCCTACGGACGACCGGATTTGGTCATATCAGGCACAACCTGATTTCGCGCCTAATTCGTCCGACGAAACTCTTGTCGGGTAGTCGGGTGAAATCAAGTGGCCACGCCATCCAGTAGCGGCGATTAGGGGGAGGGGTCAGGGGGTCAGTCTCCCCTCCCCCACTTTCTGGAGAAAAACGTTTTAGTCGCCTGAAACTAGGAATTCTTAAAATAAGCCATTTGTTGTCTTATAAGCTCATTCTTTCATTTATTTTCTTTAATTATTAACAAATTTACTAGCGGAAATACGCACAAAATGTCGTTCGTTGCGGCTAACCGATTTATATAGCGTCGCAGCAAGTGGTGGAGAGTCTGTGATGTTTGGGACATCACTGCATGTATTAAATTATTGAACTGTATAATTAATTGATAAGATGTATATATTTAATCACTGATAGGTCATTTCTAAATTATTATGTATGTATATATAGGGTTTTAATAATCCATTTCACATCATCATTTCCTTTCTTTGTATCGCGGCTATAACATATTCTGAACGAACAACTTATTGTTTAAAGTATTTCAACATCATTCGTATTAATAGCTTGCAGTAAATTTTCCAATAGCCAAAATCATGTGACCGGAGTCAGCAGGCTAATTACAGCCCATTTCCAGGAAATGTACGTCATCAAGCTCACGAGAGAACGTACCCTTTCCATACTCCCAGGAGACAGTTGAAACCCTGTTGACGTCTACTTTTCGAAGTTCGCTACCTGACGTATCGTTTCCGCGGGAAAATTGAACCTATGTGAAAGGGCGTAATGAAGCAACATGATGGATTCACAGCAATACATAGGAGAAAGGATAAGACCTCAAATCTTACTGGACCATGCGATATGGTTGATGGAGAGAGATTTTGTAGGCTATATACATCAACGACAAGGGCTGGAGAGACACTCTTGTAAGGACACTCTTACGACGATTCTACTATTCTAATCCATCATCGGAGAAGGTCTTAACTTAGTTCACTTCGCATCTGAGTAGTGTACTACTCAAACGTTACTCTCATTGGGACCTGTTATCTCAATGACGAGAGTTAAAGTCAACGGGAGACCGGTTTTGACTGATATAGGGCAGGAGAGATTTTGTTATGAATTTAGTTACGCTACATTTCCGTAATACGGAAGAATATAAGTGTATTTTCTCCATGAACGTGACCGATGGTGGTTTTGCTTTTAAAATTAGGACTCATTACGACTTCATGTAAGGAGTGCAGTAGGAAGTGTTAAGGGCAGGAAAAGTCGCAGTACAACTAGAGTACTATGCACAAAGCAGAAGTAAGACTGGAATCCACAACAAGAGATGACGCCGCCTGTACGAGAGATTCATCAATCATTGGCTGCTACATAAATCGTATCCAGATAACAGAGTCTACAAATGGTGAGCTAATGGCATAAATTACTGCAAGTCTTCGCGCAACAGTTCATTTTCTTACAGTTTATTTCATTCAATTTTTCCTTTGCTTCCGTAAGTTTAGATTCCGTTAATACGCCGTTACGTCATGTTTTTCGTCCTAATAAATAGCTGTTTTAATTTGTATTTTCTGAAATTATTATTAATGAACCTTAACTTCCAAGTTAGTGTACTTAATGGTTAGTGTTCCATCACCTCAGCCTTGGGAGTTTTTAGAGTGTCATTACGTATTATTATTATTATTATTATTATTATTATTATTATTAATTATCAACTATAGTTTTCAAGCCATAAGCCTGAAGGCTGACGCCCATGGGATATTGTTTATGGAGAAACAATGATATATTACTTATTTATATTAACATTACTGTTACCAGGCACGTCACAATTTTGTCACATATCTGTGGGCAGGGTGGGTACGTCACACGTGTGCTGTGAGGAAGGGTAGCAGAGGTATACAATTTTTTGGTCAAGGTCATGGACACTGAGGTATAATTCATCCGCTTTCCGCTTGTTAGTTTGTAAACTGTCATTCTTTCCTCTGTGTCGAATTTCGCTTAGAGAGCATTAAGAAACTTAGCATTGTGTAGCTTTTTCAATTTGAATATATTGAACCCGAGTGACTGGGGTCCAAAGGTAATCATGATTTGATTTATGAAATAATATATGGTATATTTATTGAAGTACAGAAAATTTTATTCCATATGAGTAATGTTGAAATATAAGTTGGGTACCCGACAGACTGGAGCCGTGGAGCTTAGTCTGTCACAACAGCATAGAGCTGCTTCACAGCAGGGGAGTTCATTAGTTTGGCGACCAGGAAAATACATGTCCACAAATAAGTTTCGGTCAGAAGGAGAAAGGCTAGTTTGAGACAATGGGGATGTTGCAGCTTGAACGCTGCGAGAGTATATTCTAGGCGGACGAAAAATTTCCGCTACGTCACAAATTCTCGGAAATAGAGAACGGAAAAGTACAGTGTTTTCTGCGACAATCGTTGGCCCAGGTTGTTCCAGGTGGAAACTTAAACCACGTGCGCACTTATAGTCCAATCACAAAATTTTGTTAGGCGGCTCAGGGATACCGTCTTGAGAGAGGATGGATAAGATATTCTCGTAACTTCAAAAGTAATCATTAATAAATTATTGTGAGTACACGGATCGACGTAATGAACTTATTAGATGTCACACATGGAAAAATAATCGATAATTATTGGCAAATTAAATAAATTGAAGGCTGGATTTATTGGAAACCAGACATCTTGAATGTTATTGGCTGGACGAGAACCACGTTGAGATGGACGCCGTTTAGCGCGCCAAAAGGCAGGAGCTACGTCCACCCGTATCTCCGAAATCTATGATCGTCGGGAGTTCATATTTAATCCAGCGTCTATTCCAGAGAAGTGCATTAATGTGATATAAATTATAACATCCAATTCGGAATGCAAGTACCGTTATTAAAATTCCACCCCCTCCCTCATGGACGTGACGTCAATGAATCCGCGAGGGAAAGCCTCATCCATATATACGGGCGCAAGGGACACTCACCACCACACGTAAAATGAATCTCTGGAGCTGAACCGTCGTTCGCAGCTGACTTCAAACCCGTCGTGCTTACAGTAACTCAACATTTATTGGCGCAAGCATCCGCCGGTACTTATAAAATGTGATCGCACTCGAGCACCATGAACTGGATGTAGTTAACTTAGGACAGGGTTTGCCAGTTATAAATATCGTAGTGAAGTCAATTCATTGCATTGTAAGAGTGAGTAATATAAATTTCAATTGCACAGCAATAAGTGCAGAAATAGAATACTGTGTGACGAACAGTACCTTGAGGGAATACTAGCCTGTACTTTGGAAGATCGAACCGCTATCATGAACACTTCAAGAGGGCCGTATGAAACGGTCATATCGCGTCGGTCAACGTAAATCGCGACGGGCGTACAATTCGACACTCCGTCGTATGTGTCCATGTCCTTGTGTGCGGTAAAAAGGACGAAGTTCAAACAGTGTAAAATAATAATCATTTGGGTCTAGGGTGTTAATCTGTTCTGTATAAATCAATTTTAGTGTTAACAATGTCAATGGTGAAGTAGTGTGATATTTAAAATATTAGTATAAAATGGCGATGTGCCAGGAAATCATCTGTGGAGTAACGCCAGCAAGTATGGGCGAGTAGAACGGAAGAACGGGGCAGTAATGGTCTCTCCTCTGCTAAGCTGCAATGGACATCACATAACCAGATGAGTGCAATATGTAAATAATATTTGGGAAATTTTAGCGTGATTGGGAAAATGGGAATAATTTGATTTGACTTGGTTACCTTATGTAACAAGATGGGTCGCTTCACGACACCATTCTAAATTGTAGCACGGACAGGGTTAGGTAAGAATAAAGTAAATATCGGGTCTGATGATATATTTCAGTTTGTTGTAGATATAAATTTTGTAGATATATGGTAGTGAGTTAAGTCATGCATGCACTCATATTTCTTTATAGTCAAAAGTTTATGGATGACATTTGATTTTGTTGTAATATTCAGATCGACCCGAAGTGTGCTTTTCTGTCAGTCAGTTGACGAGTTATATAATAATGTTACGGAAAATTCAGCCTTGCCATGCCAGCTGTGTTGTTGTTTTATCAGTGTGTTCATATTTTCAAAATGAGGTGGTACAAGTTGTGAGAAGTGAGATTAATAATAATAATAATTCATGAGATATCGGAAATTTACGTGAACAGTGGTTAATAATAAAATTTGAGTGATAATGTGTTGAGATTATCGAGAATTATTTATTGACGGGATGTCGTTTTAATTCGGAATTAAAGTGTGTGATAATTTAATTTGATCAATTAATAATATTGAATAATAATATCGGTGCTAATATCCGTACATGTTAATGAACGTGTTGTTTAAATTACGGTCCAATAATTTTACGAATAAGTATCGTGTCTTAAAGTTGCAATTCATTAGCCGGAACACACATGATTAATATTACGAAACCATGGTTGTCAAATTTTGGTAAATATAATTTCAGACTGTTACGATTATTTGTGGAGAATGAACTAAGACGTTAATCGAATGTGAATAGAAAGGTGATAAAGAACATGCAGTCAGATAATAAAATGCCATACGATGTCAGAAGTGGAATATATAAGTCAGCTGATAATTTTGTGAGAAATAAATGAATAAAGGGATATTGAGATAGAAAGGGATATAAATTCCGTATGAGAAACACTTTGCATATTGAAATGAGTGTAAAATATACGGGCAGTATCACAGAGAAATACTGAATTACGTAGCGCGTAGAATTCGAACCCGTGACAGCATGTATGAAATAAATAGACTGCGCAGCTATTCGGCGAGATACTACGTATCTAAGGATAATGAGAGTTCAGAGTCCACATAAATGATCGTATGTTGTAATGACGAGTGATGACAATCATGATGCCGTGATGATAATAATAAATATTGCAGATAAAAGGTTGGACTGTGTTAAATAAATGGGCGATGATAAAGATGTTAAAAAGGAATCTAAATGATAATATGCAACCGAGAATAATAATAACAACGTTAGGACGATGATAAATCAACCCGGTCAGATTAATAATAAATATCATAATAATAATAATAGTAATGACGTCTTTTGGTTAATCATTGAATAATTGTAATCGCGACCGATATCTTAATGCATTCGTGGCGGAAGTGACCGGTTCATTAATAATAATATCTTGAGTGACCGGTTCATTAATAATAATAATAATAATATCTTGAGTGACGACATAATAATAATAAAATCTTGAGTGACATTAATAATAATAATAAAATCTTAAGTGACCTATTCGTTAATAATAATAATAATAATAATAATCTTGAGTGACGGCATAATAATAATAATAATAATCACAAGAGGGAGATAATCATAATAATAACAGTAATAACCTACGTGTTTGCGTGCCGCATAATAATGACGATAATAATCAAACGTGACAGTGCCAGGAATCGTCGAGCATAATAATAATAATAATAATAATAATAATAATAATAATAATAATAATAATAATAATAATAATAATAATGATAATGATAATTTCATGGAGGAAGGAATATGCTGACGATAGTGAATTAAATAATTGATGACAACATCCCTCTGATCGTGTAGCTTGAATAATAATAATAATAATAATAATAATAATCATAGTCATTTTGGTTACTTCGTTATCGTACGGCTTCCGCACGAGACAAGACTGTAATACTTGGTGTGTTTGTTTACTTCGCTTGCGATGCGAGGAGGGGTCATCGGCACGGTATTTCCCACCGCACCTCGTTATCTCATTTGTGCCAGTAGTCTACTGAGGCCACTTTGAAATATTTCAGATCAGGTGTAAATAAAATATAAATGTTAATTCAGTGGTATGGCATCGGCTGGATATCGTAAGATAGGGCCTGTTCGTGTAATACAGTTCCTTATGATCACGAAGACATTACCCAGTCCGAGTACCGGTCTCGGAAAAATGTAGATAGCCGGGCACTACATCTAGGTTAAATCGGGAAGCCGACCATAAACATAATTATGCTCGGGCTCTCGATATAAGGAAGGCTCTTCCTGGAACGACGGTTCGATTCAAACGTAATCGATCCGTAAATTATACCCCAAAATGTCATGTTATTTCAGGATAAACCCAGCAGCATATTGTTACCACTTGCGGTATAGCAAGTGATTTGTTTTATGCAACGTATGAGAAATTTAATTGTTGTTGCCAAATGTACCAAAATTCCGTGCGCTAGATGGCGCAATAAACTGCTCCTTCTGGCAATTTCAAAGGAAACCATTCTCATAATCTTTTTATTGTAGGTAGATGTTATGCCCTTTTTCAATTTAAATGTCATTTCCTAGTCCTATCATGGAGTCCTTAAATTCATGTTTGCAATTGAGCTTTCCCCATTTTATTTAAATTGCTCTGTTCATTCCCGTGTTCACCGAGGCCTCTATATTTACATATTTGTTGACTTAAACAATGAACCGACACCCCTGAGATTAATGCTAGTCTGGGACTCGGGAGGTGGACGGGTGCAATATATATAACCCGCACCCACTATATCCCACCAAATCGCGTACTTTTTGTTGTCTGTGCATTTCCCCCTTCCCACTTCTAATTCCCAATCGCCGCTACTGACGCCATCCGGTCGTCTGACCACCTTACAAATCAGATCGCCTGGAGCGTTGTCAGGCAGGTCAGTTCTAGGACATTTCGTACCACTTGACTGGCTGATTAGGTACCTGCGAAATGTCAATTGATGAGTTTGAAATATTTAGTAGAGGACATTCTGCACCACTTGAGAGAGTGAGAAGTATTGCGAGTAAAAACGATATCCTAATGAATGTATTCTGGCACACGTGTTAATTCTTATCTAGTAATCGTCATTCACGAGGACCTAACTTCTTCCACATTTCTGTAATTTCCCTTTTTCCGCGCGACCTTCAAGCCCATATCGGCCACTTCATCAGAATATTCTTTTTACTAACTTGATACTGAAATAATGCAGTAGTTTATAATTATTTACGATAATAGCAATATTATCCATCCTGATGCTCGTCGGGCACATTGCGCCCGAACACGATGTACGTATATTTCTATTGCATTGTTTTCTTTGAGGATTTGTACTTCAAAAAATCGACTTTCTTATGATATTTACGCAAACGTAAGTGATAAGTATAGTTTAAAATGCAATGATTAAAATAGTATAGCAGTTTTCTTCAGCAAATGTTGTGAATTAATTTTGTTTCTGATTTATAAAGTGTGCCCAAGGCTCATTACTCCCGCTGGCATGGAAATGGAATTCCAGTTTCACATCAAGTGGTACGGATTGTCCTGCGTAAATATTTGGGGATTACGGGAAAACTGTTGGCAGGTAGATAACGACCTAGGCGGTATGAAATGTTTTCAAAAATCAAGTGGTACGGAATGTCCGTGGTACGAAATGTCCGGACACCGGCAGGTCGGCTCGTCAGTTGACCAGAGCAGACCTACAGTGACAGCAGCGACTACTGAGCGGGAAGTTATTGCGGAGTTTTTGGGTCTACCATAAAGAATATACTTGTTTGTGGGGTACGTCGAGTAAGCAGTATAATAACGAGGATGCCAGAAATCAGGCTCTTGTGATCCTGATAGAGAAATTAAAAGTTATAGAAAGTGACGCAACGATTGCGACAGTGAAGAAGAAAACAGAAAATAAGAGGGCAGTGAGTGTTTCTCTCATGACGGTATCTTGTTCCAATATCAGTGGATTCACTAGGTGTAACAATGTACTGAAACATTCGTAGTCCATTCTGAAATAATTACGGAAGTCATCAGAATCCAGTTCTTTTAGTAACATCATAAGACTATTTTTTCGTTCCACTAGCCGTTTCTATACCCACATTGGTCGATGCTACAAGCACGTACCCAATCTTTTGACGTTTCGGTAAAACGGGAGGGATGATGTGTGTGTTCTGCTCAAGAGCCAAAGCCAACTGATGAGAGCATTCTCTTTGGATGAGAGATCTGGTGTTTAGTCAGACCGTCTGTGACAACACCTGGTTTGGTCAGGCTGACTGTCGGGTCGACAAATCAGATCGTCTGTAGAGCCTTTTAGCTGTCATAGATGGCCTAGTCGTCAGTGGAGAGGAATACCAGAGAAATGAGAAGTGATACAGCAACACTACTGATTTTATTTTTTCTTCAACTTGAAATGGATGAATAAATATATATATGAAATATTTAATTGAAATGCCCGTAATTTGGGCGCCAGAGTTCACTAAAATGGGTCTCTCAAATTTGGATAGAGCATGTTAATTTTCTCTTCTTTCCCAGGGCGTGTGTATGAGGTTGGGTACTGGCATATCCGCTACTGGTCTTATCTAACAGAATGGAAACGATTAAACAGGTGCAGGTTCTTCATTAACTAATTTAAAAATGAACTATTGTATATACGTATATATACGTATATTCTGATATAGCCATAATGCGTGCATGTTCACTTCATCGACGCACAATAAACAAAGTAAAAACACACTCAATACACATTAACAAATGTTGGAAAATTCTCCCCGTATACAAGAAAATGGTCCAGAATAAAAGCATTTAGGAAATATACCGTGAAATGAACTACAAATGAAATGACAAACATATGGTTCCCTTCAAACAAGTTTCAGAATTTCACCATTGACACGTGGTATCTTGAGTTGAATTCATTCACATAATACTGTACTGTTTTCACTTGAGTCAACACACGCTGCTTATTTATGCCTTGGAAACATACCACAGATTATCAAGCACTTTTACCCTTGACCAAGTAGTTATTGCTATCAACAGGGAACATGATAGTCTATCTAGGTAAGCCTACTGTAAAAATTTCTGAAAAAATGCAAGTGATCTCCTACAACAAGATATGTGACGAAATACAGGGAGCAGTGTAAAACAAGTCCTTACATAGTGGAGTACATTGTCCCTTTTTTCATCATCATTTGCCATTTCAAATATCAATATGTACAATAGTTTTACTCACCGACAACATGGCAGGCTTTCTCATTAAGAGTACCAGTTGAGAACTGAACTGCTGCCAGGAAGATAAAATCTACTGCCTGACAAAGTAAATGGCACGCTAGGGACATACCCTGGAGATCACGTAGGTCAGGAATGGCCAAGTAGATAAACATAGTTATCAGCAGGAAACACACAGACACCAGGATGCCTGTAAAAAAAGTGAGGGTTATGGATCATAATGAATTATTATTATTATTATTATTATTATTATTATTATTATTATTATTATTATTATTATTATTATTATTATTATTATTATTATTTCTGTCTTTCTTTCTCTGTAGCCTCCGTGGCTCAGGCGGCAGCGCGCCGGCCTCTCACCGGTGGGTTCCGAGGCTCAAATCCCAGTCACTCCATGTGAGATTTGCGCTGGACAAAGCGGAGGCGGGACGGGTTTTTCTCCGGGTACTCCGGTTTTCCCTGTCGTAATTCATTCCATCAACACTCTCCACTATCATTTCATTTCATCTGTCATTCATTAATCATTGCCCCAGAGGAGTGCGACAGGCTTCGGCAGCCGGCACAATTTCTATCCTCGTGGCTAGATGGGAGCTTAATTCATTCCATTCCTGACCCAGTCGAATGACTGGAAACAGGCTGTGGATTTTCATTTTCTTTCTCTCTCTCTTTCTTAATCTGTTTACCCTCCAGGGTTAGTTTTTCCCTCGGACTCACCGGGGGTCCCAACTCTACCGTCTCAAGGGCAGCGTTCTGGAGCATGAGACTTTGGGTTGAGGGATGAAACTGGAGAGGAGGACCAGTATCTCGCCCTGATGGCCTCACATGCTATGCTGAACAGGGGGCTTGTGGGGGGGGGGGAGATTGGAAGGGATAGACAAGGAAGAGGTAAGGAAGCGGCCGTGGCCTTAAGTTAGGTATCATCTCGGCATTTGCCTGGAGGACTGACATTAATTCTGCCAGGTTCCTCACTTTCATCTGCCCTATCCGACCTCCCTTATCAGCTCTTGTTCTTTTCCGACCCCGACGCTATTAGGTTTGCGAGGGCTAGGGAGTCTCAGTTTCACGCCCTTTGTTGCCCTTGTCTTTCTTTGGCCGATACCTTCATTTTTCGAAGTTTCGGATCCCTTCCATTTTTCTCTCTGATTAGTGTTATATAGAGGATGGTTGCCTAGTTGTACTTCCTCTTAAAACAATAATCACCACCACCACCACCACCAACACTAGGACTGTCACTCAGGTGACAGTTACCTTACCAGTTGCTTACCTAACCTTTTCTTAAAAGTACTCAAAGAAGTTAGAAATACAGTCAGAAACAAAAGTTTACATATAGCCTACTTCAAAATGTTCATGTAAGTGTAATCAAAACAGAACATTTTACTTATCTGCACTTACAAAATAAAATAATAGACTTGTAGATACTTTGTAGCATTACCGTAATAACTAAGTGTAGATTTAAAGGCCTCATGTCCTTCATTTCTGAAGCTGAATAAAATGTTCAGGAACAAAAGTGAACATACACTCACAATTTTTTCACTCTCATATTAGGTTCAGTACATATTGCTTCCTCCTTTTGCATCTACCACAGCTTCCAAACGCAGGGGCATCAATTCCACTGGGTTTTGGTGACCTCTGGTGAAATTTTGTTCCATTCTGTTCTTATGGCAAGTTTCAAATTGTCCTTCTTCTTGATGGAATATGTCCTAATCCACCTTTGGAGTTCTTCCCAAAGGCGTTCAAAGAGTTAATATCGGGTGTCGGAATGTGAATGAACTTGCTTGGAAACATTTTATAGCTGCCATTTTCTCAATATTGTTAGGGTATGTTTAGGGCCGTTGTCTTGTTGCATGACCCTGTCATTTATTAGTCCCAATTTTTCAACAGAGATTTTCCTCTGATATACCCGGATACTTCCATTTATCCATTTTATTTTCAATAAACACTAAATTGTCTACCCCAGCACAATACGTGCGACCCCAAACAAGAACGTTCCCACCTCACTATTTCCCTGATGGAACAAGATTTTTCTTTTGGAGGTTTTCTCCATACTCTCTGCTTTCTATCACACTGAAATAAAGGCAAGAAGTATTCGCTGTTTGGAAGGACATCACAAACGCAAGTCAAAACAACCCACATGCTCAAAAAAAAAAAAAAAAAAAAAAAGAAATTGATTTAGCGGGCGTATGTAGACTTTTGTTTTCGGCTGAATATCGTACGTCTCCCTCGGTAAATTATTGCAATCCCTAATTTATCTTCCTATAAACGAATATTTCACCCAATGTTTCCTCTGAAATTTCAACTTAATCTTCATATTATGTTCTTTCCAACTCTTAAAATCTCCATTCGAGATTATTTGCCTACTTATCTACGCCATCTCTCCGTTTTCTCACTGGAACCATAATCTAATTGGAGTCTTACTAGTGAGTTGAACGCTCTCTCCTTTACATCTTTTTTTAACTTTTTGATTTACGTTGCACCGACGCAGTTAGGTCTTATGGTGACGATGGGATAGAAAAGGCCTAGGAATGGGAAGGAAGTGCCCGTGGCCTTAATTAAAGTACAGCCCCAGCATTTGCCTGATGTGAAGATGAGAAACCACGGAAAACCATCTTCAGTGCTGCCGACAGTGGGGGGGGGGGGTGTTCGAACCTACTATCTCCCGGGGATGCAAGCTCACAGCTCTTTACATCCTCACTATAATATCTAAAGTCCTTCATAACCACATGAAGCGATCTTTAGCCTTTATTTACAACCTCACGGACGTGGTAGGAAGTTGATCGGAATGTTTAGTTTAGTTTACTTTAGTTTATTGCCTTTCTTATATGGTGGGGCTCAGGCTATGAAGCCTGCTATTATGCCAAACCATATTATAAAACAGCTTTATAAAATCATTTTTACATATATTTCTAAAAATCACTAAAAGTAATTTACTTAACCTCTATAATTTTCTATCCTTATTGATAATTAAGAGCTAATTATTAAATTATTACGTTGGTGAAATCTACTTTTTACATATTTGAGTACCACATTAAACATTTCCTTTTAAATAGCCTCGGATTGCCTATGCTTCTAATTTCAGCTGGGATTGAGTTCCAGGAACGTATGGTAGCAGGTATGAATGAGTTGTACGAGTTACTGTGGAGAATGGGAATGGACAAGAGGGAACGTGTGGATGACCTTGAGGGAGCTCTATCGGAAGGGGAGAGGTATTTAAAGTCTGTTCTGAGATAGTCTGGTTTGCTCGTTTGCAGAATACTGTGGAGAAGGGAAACAGCGCGGTATTTACGTCGTTCAGTCAATCTTAGCCACGACAGCTGAGAGAGGAAAGGTTTAATATGAGTTTGTATTGGGATATTTAATACGAATCGAGCACAAGCATTGTAGGCTCGCTGTAGTCGACATGAAAGTGTTTTGCTCATACTATTATAAACTACATCTCCGTAGTCAAATACTGGAAATATTAGACTCTGTACTAATAATTTTCTTGTGTTTCTTGGAAGGAAGTCCCTCATCCTTTTTGCAGAATGTAATGAGTAGAATACTCTTTGACAAATTTTTGTGACGTGTTCCTACCAACTTAAATATTTATCGAATACTACTCCAAGGTTCTTTACATGATCGCTAAATGTTACTGGTATTCCACTGAGCATAACACTGGGTATATACGTGTTTTGTATTTTAGCATGAGATTTATACGTGCCAATTATGATGGCCTGTGATTTTGATGGGTTCACTTTCAGGCCATGTCTGCTAGTCCAGTCATTAACATTTGCTAGGTCTTCGTTTAACTTAGTGATTGAATTAAGTCATTAGGCTTTGTGTGAATATATAACTGAATATCATCTGCATACAGGTGATATTTACAATTGGTCAGCGTCTCAGATAAGTCGTTCATGTACAATGAGAACAAAAGTGGTGACAATACTCCTCCCTGAGCCACGCCCATCTTAGTGGTTTGCCACGAAGATGTATCGTTTCCCACTGATACGCGCTGCTGACGATCACTAAGATAGGAGTATACCCAGGTTAAAGTGCTGTAAGAAAATGTCAGCGCCTTAAGTTTAGCGAGTAATATGTCTCTATCTACACAATCGAAGGCTTTGCTTAAGTCCAAGAGAACAAGTATAGTCATTTGTCCTTTATCTATCGCTAGTTGCATGTCATTTGTCACTTTAACTAATGCAGTGGCAGTACTGTGGTTTTGTCTGAATCCCGATTGATATTTGTCTAGTAAGTTGTACTGTATAAGATATTCAATCATTTGTTTATGTACTATTTTCTCCAACAATGTTCCTAATATAGGAAGGATACTTACAGGACGATAATCTTCGGGACTGTTGGGGTTGTTGTTTTTAGGGAAAGGTCGGATGATTGCATGTTTCCAATTCGAAGGAAATACTCCAGTCATGAGTGAGTTATTAATGATATGCGTGACCACTGGAAGTATGATGTCTATGATTCTTTTTAAAAGAGACAGGTTGATTCTATCATGGCCAGTGGACCCTGACTTTATTTCACAGAAGACTTCCCTAACGTCACTGGGGGTCACATGAGAAAAGTAGAACTGCTCGCCATTATGTCTTGTTTTTGAGGATATTCTGTTAATTACTGCTGCTATGGTCTGTTCGTCAATCTGAGAGGATCGTGAGCTAAAGTATGAGTTTAGGTCAGCTAGTGGTACATTACAGTTGTCATTTGTCTTGTTTTTGCATATTCCCATTTCGCGAAGAGATGGGTTGGAAATGTATTGTTTGGTGGAAATCTCCCAACATTGTATCTGCGTATTCTACCTATTCTCAAAACCTACTGTATGCACAGTGGACGTAATTTCCATTTTTCACTAATTCCTTGAATGGCCATCAAAAGTAAATTCCACGTACATGAAGACGCGTGTAAAAGCGAGTTTGTAATAAATGTTTACTTACCAATAGGATAGAAGATATCATGAAGAGAGAAGGCTACTTTTCGAGTCTCATCCTCTTCCTCACACACAAATGCTACTGTAAGAACCTCCTTGGTGGCTTCATCGGTCCATATGTCAAGGCAGTATTGATTTGGAAAAAGCCTATTTTTCTCATCATCTTTCAGAACCCAGAGTTCATCGGCATTTAATTCTTTCAACACCAAAGTGCCGTTGTGGAACAGAACGACCTCGTCTGGATACGTTAGATACCTGTAGAGAGAAAATCATTACATAAGATACATTTCGAAGATATCGTTGATCATTCCCCTGAATGGCTTCATGAAAATAATATTGAACTCTTATCGTGAAGAATAAAACCAAACCAAACCCCATGGCGTAAGAGCCCCAAAGAGCCATAGCCTACTATTAAATTAATGCTTAAATAAGGCTCAAACTGCTCAAATATTCAAACTGACACGTTAAGTAAAAAAGTGCTCAAAATACAATTAACCGAGCTCGATAGCTGCAGTCGCTTAAGTGCGGCCAGTATCCAGTATTCGGGAGATAGTAGGTTCGAACCCCACTGTCGGCAGCCCTGAAAATGGTTTTCCGTGGTTTCCCATTTTCACACCAGGCAAATGCTGGGGCTGTACCTTAATCAAGGCCACGGCCGCTTCCTTCCCACTCCTAGCCCTTTCCTGTCCCATCGTCGCCATAAGACCTATCTGTGTCGGTGCGACGTAAAGCAACTAGCAAAAAAAAAAAAAAATACAATTAGCCTACTTTCATCTCTTCTGTGTGTATGTCTGCCTTTTAGTCCTGTTTCCTGATACAGGGTCGGGGATGAGATGCTATACTGTACTATCATGCCTTTATTTCCTTCTACAACACTACAGATTTCTCCATCAGCTACGTAGAGGAAATATAAACAAAATGAACATTAAAACGAATATATTTGTCGAGTCTATGACAATGTACTTAAGCTGCGTCAACGCGGTGTTCCACTCTCTTGGATCATCCCCCACCACCTCCCAACGGCTGACCTGTTGTTAATCGGTTGGGGGGTGGGGGTGAGCGGCACACCACCACCTATTCCCTTCCTTTCCTCTCTTTCCTCTCTCCCTTCCCAGAAACCTGTACCAAATACAGTAGCCTGTACTGAGAGAGGGGAACAACTCCCAAACTTCCCCGTCGGAACACCCAACGTAGGAGCCTCTCATCTCCCCTACCCTTTCCTTGTATATTCAGACCTGACCTACATTACTTGAGTTAGGTCACTGTCCCTCCTATCATTTTCGTTGACACAGCTAGGAGAATTATCTTGCGAGGCACCTTCACAACACGTCCTTCTGTCTTTACTCTGTCCATTGTATATATTCAGGTATCATAACAAGCCACCGAGTGTTTATCATTACCTAACGTCGCAATAAGAAACAGATATAGAAACCCCATCATTCGTAACCCCTATTAAACCCTTCAATCCTAAAAAATCCCCTACTATTGATTTATTAATACACAGATTCCTCACTGCACTTAAATATTTACTGTACATACACTACCCGCACATTTCCATTCTTTCACAAGCCACCAAATATTTTTTATTAATTACCAGTCTGGCTTAATTTGTTTATCTGATTCTCACTCAATAACTTTTCTCTCACCCCTTTTGTTTCTTTACACTCAAATATCAGATTGTAATCCGCCCTCACTTCGCCACATAAAATACATACCATTGTATCTTTATTTCTTATGCACCCCTTATTCTTATACAAACCCAACAACCACCATAGAAAACCACTTCTCACTGATCTGTCTATCCTACTAACTAAACTAATCCTATTAAATATGTCTAGTGCCGGTCATTTCCAGCATTCCTCCCTCCAAGTGTGCAGCTGTATATTCTTAACCCACCTTATAACAATATTCCATAAGCCTTTTACCCCTTGTACTCCAGTCTCCAGGCCACAAGTACCGTGATCCCAGACCTTCCATAATCCTTTTAACCTTATTACCCCAGCATTCACTATACATACTTGCAATCGGATATTGGAAAACTGCTTGCAACAGTAAGGGTACGAACATACCGAAGATGCATCGCAGCTCGCGGTCGCGGTTTACGTCGCGATCGATGGAGGGTGAACATACCGGGGAGGTTTATCTTTCAGTGTTCTGAGATGTGTTTACAATGAGTGGACGCAATGTTTAGATCTCCGCGTTGAAGTTAAAGATAATTTATCATCTATTGCTAAGCTTTTAAAAGTATAGAGTATGTATTCAGATGACAGTGGAGATAGTGATTCGTTGTGCATAAGCACACGATGGTGGCTACTTTCAAATCAGTCAGCCCGCCAGTGGAATGCCCATTCTATAAAACAAAGAAGGCAGGAGCAGGGGGAATATCACAACTTATTTGAAGAACTGAAACACCACCCGGACAGATTCCATTCATACATGGGAATGTCCCTTGAGACGTTCCAATACATATACAACAATGTGGAATAAAAATTTGATATTGTGAAGTACAATAACTACCACACGAATACACGGGGGGATTTATCGCGTGATCTCAATCCGGACAAGCCAATCAGGAGCAAGCTACATCGATGCCTCCCGTTGTACAGCGATGGGAATACAAACATTCTTGTCATCACGCGATGGTGAATGGAAGTGAGCATCTTTGAGTCTTTGACATGAACTGTTCCATTTAAAACTGTGTGTTTGTGTTACCAGGAGGTGACATCGAGGCATCGACCGCGATTGAAACCGCGAACTGCGATGCATCTTCGGTATGTTCGTACCCTAAGCCATCTTCCCCTCTCCTTAATCGCCAACGATATCTCAGTATCCTCTTCAAAATTTCTACTTCCATATACTTCCCGGAAATTGCTATCGCCCTATAACTGGCAGTGCAAAGCGGAACACTCATCACCGTTCTACTGAATCTACTGCCTATCTGATTTAGCTTATCTCTACCCTTTTCAACCCCCCACACCTCAGAACCATAAAGAACTCTGCTTAGGACCACCGTTTTATAAACCATCCACTGTGTTTCATACCTTATTCCCGGGAATTTGCTTTCCAGGATTGTTATGACTGACAGGGATGACATGAGATGAATTTATACGGCCGGATGCCCTCCCTGATACCAACCTCAGTTGATAATCTAATGAAGATGAAATGTATTATAGTGAATGAAATTGGATAAGGTGGTGGGGGAATCGGCTGTGGCCTGTGAAAATATGAAACCACAGAAAACTATTCTCAGGACAGCCGACGTTGGGGTTCGAACCCACGCGTCTCCCGAATGCAGAGCTTGGTTCCATATCCATAGCACGTTAACACGCGCGGCCACTCAGCCTACTTACACCTATATAAATAAAATGATAATTTTGTCTGTACACGGATTAGATCTACAATAATCCTAACTTAATCTTAAGAAAATGTTTGGATTAAAATAAGTTTAAGAAGTAATAATTCTATAACCATAGTGCGAAGACGTCCATTGTTAGCGTCAGCCAGATCTGCGTGCCTTCTTCATAAATAGGCAACTCAACGGTGCCTTGTGGCTTGTCGCTTCGCACCAGCTTCAAGACAGGGGATCAAGTGACCCACTGATGCCATGGACCCGTACGGGTAATCGTACTCGATCTTCAATTGAAGACCTTGTTGCCCTTTTGTCATTAGTCAATTTTTAGAACGTAAGACATCGGATAGCAAGGTACGATGAAGATTCTGATGTTGGAAAGTTTCCTACGACCTACAATTGCTTCATGAAATTGTACCACTGTCGAGGAAGCAGAGTGTTAAAGCAAACATCTTTGCTTTGAATGTGAAAAGTGTAAAATTCAAAGGTTTAAATACGCTCTCGTTTTGACCTTCTTTTAAAAATTCATTTGAACGCCTTTATACCCACAACCATCTGGTAATCCTAAACAAAATGTACATTTGTGTCCAATTTAGTTTCTGTTTGTTTGTTCCGATATTAACGCATCAGATTCAAACGGTAAACATAAGTAATGTAATGAGTTTCAACATCAGAATCCTAGCACGTACAGGGCATCTTTTATAAAACCAGACCGCGCGCACGGTGTTTATACTCTGCGCCAACAGCAGCTGCCTCAGCCCAACTTACGTCGCGCGTGGCCGCCCTGCTTTAAGCGTGTATACAATCTGATATGAAATCTTACCGTATAAAAGATGCTGGCAGTGTCATCCTTCACAACGAAGGACTTTATAAACACCATTAGAATTTTCCGTACACCAATAGCGAGAGCTATGACTGTTCACATGACCGTTAATATGAAACTAGGCCTCACCCGAAAAGAACACAAACTGTAGGTCGAATAAACGAAAATTCATTGACGCAAGATACCACTCACAATATCCCACTATTGTGGCTGGATCAGCAGGTTTTAAACAATGGGCTCGTGTAAACCTGTACGGTTTGATGTGTAACAGCTTTGTAGTTCTCTGTGTAGAAGAAACCGAAACTCCTACTTTTTGTGCTAATTTTGTGAGTGATTTATTCGGTGACCGTTCAAGATTCGCACTAATGTCATGTATGCGTAGTTAACACTGTTAAAACTGTTCATGTGCGCGCATGTCTTTTATTGAGCACTGAGCCAGTAGTTTCAAATATATTTACAGTTACATGAATCTGTGCTCGTGAAGGTGGCACTTCACCAGGAAATTGCTGAACAAATGTGTCGCGTACCCGTCGAGCCGATTCGTACTTAAAATAACCTTTACATACGAAAATACGGTGTTGCAATGATAACTGTCTCACCATGTTAACAACTGAGATTCAGAGTGGCTATTGATGCTAGGTCGAACGCGTGCACGCTCTTTGCAAGGTCAAGAATTATGCGCGTACCTATGCGTACAGCTGCTTAGGTCTCGGAAAGTAGAAATGACGCTGGACGTTCTGGGTTTATAAGAGATACCCTATAGTTGTCGCCAGTTACAAGGACGAGCTTGGCAATCACAGCGAAAGGACGTACGTGCTTCCCGGTGACTCATCTCTCCTCGCCAGGCGATCTGTACTTTCCAAATATTAGCCAGACAACTGTACTTGACAGTGTATCTTACGAAAGAGCATTTTCTACTGTTTGTACTTGTAAGTACGCAGTACGAGCATTGTCAGGAAGCACTTCTCAGTGCTCTTTTTTCAGGTTTTATTCCAGGAGGACAAGGATGGCGCAGCTATTCATACCAGCGAGACCGGCCGACTACGACTTCGTGACAGCGATGGAAGATCTGCGAGTGAGGCTGTGTTCGGAGCCCGCACCCGACCTTAGCCACCCGGCGCTGATGGTGTGCAACCGCTGGGGGAAGCACACCTACAGGGAGACGTTTGCCATATACGATCTCCTTACAGCGATAGTGGAGTACTTCGGAGAGGAGACGATCACCCAGCTCGTCCACGAGGTGATCCCTGGCTGGACTATCATCCGCCCTAACACAAGCCGCATCCGTGCCTTCGAGAGTCTGGCGTCTCAACACTTCCAGGTTGTCCGGATACCAGGACTCAGGGAGCAGCTGGGCGACACAGGCAGCCAGGAGGCAGCCACCCAGACGTCACAGAAGACGTCTACCGCCCAGACGCAGACTGACAGGAGGCAGAGGAACAAGCAGGTGGGAACGGACGTACGCTTCTTGGCTCCCCCATAGCCGAGGACGACGACGCTGCGACCCAAGCTGGTTTGCTGTACTTCACGAAGTACACGCAGACTGACAAGGCCGCCAACCAGGAACGTCTATCACCTATCCGAGCCACGCAGGGAAGGCCCACCACCCGTGCGCATACCAGGAAGACGACCCGGACGGCGGAAGGCGGCACGGAGACAGACGCCCCCGGGCGTTCAGAAGCTGCCACGCCCGGCCTGCTAGCGCCTCGTTCACGGTGCAGATATCGATATGCGGCCCTCAGGACAGGGAATGCAACAAGATGCCAGCAACGACCGACGCTTCCGCCAACCAGGAGGAGGGAGAAGCCGGCGTTGCAGCGGGACCACCCACTACCCAAGGGTCACCAAGCCAGGATGAGGGCCACCAGGACAAGCCCTCCTCTCCCGCCGAGCAGAGACCGCCGCCAGGAAGTAGACGCCGCCCCCGAACAAGACAGAAGAGGGCCACCAGGAGAGGGCCACCCAGTCGCAACCCAGGACTGCTCCCAGGACAGTAGTCGACCAAAGAGCCAATCAGAAGTGGACCCCAGCGGGTAGAGGCAATCAGGTGAGATCGAAACGTCACGCTCAGCAGCTCTTGCAGTGTTTCCGCTGTTTGAGGTGGGGCCACCAGCAGGAGACGTATGGGCTATTAGTGAGGTGCAACCGTTGTCGGGTTGATCACCACTACACGGTCTGCGCAGCACCTAAAGAGGCGCCGGTGTGCGCCAACTACTAGTCTTAATTGCTGTGTGATGCTACACAAATGCCTCTTCTTCAGCATGGTGTACCTCTGCGGGATCAACCGTATCGGCATCATCTGTGGAGTTCTTCAGAGCTTGAGTGTAGAATAACTGAGCTTGTTCAGACAGAGAAACAAACTTCAGCATTTTTTTAACGTGCTTCTTCTTATTATTATTCTTTTCCTCCTCCTCCTTTGCAGATATTTGATTGCATTTCTGTATTACATTGACCAAACTGTAAGAACTCCGCCAAGAATAGACTGAATACTTTTTTTCAGCATTTAGTATTCATTGAGGTCCGACTCGTTGGCTGAATGGTCAGCGTGCTGGCCTTCGGCTCAGAGGGCCCCGGGTTCGATTCCCGGCCGGGTTGGGAATTTTAATCGCTTCTGATTAATTTTTCTGCTTCGGGAACTGGGTGTATATGTCCGTCCCAACACTCTCCTCATCATATTCAGACAAAATACCACACTACCATCCACCACAGAAACACGCAGTAATGATTATATCCCTCCGTATAGGGTTGGCGTCAGGAAGGGCATCCGGTAATAAAACAGGCCAAATCCACATGTGTGACGCAGTTCGCACCCACGACCCTACAGGAAGTAGAATTCATTGAGATCTCCATTGTAGGTATTTTTGGCAAAAACTTATTTCCTTCCTTTATTGTACAGAAGAACACGCTGTTCTCTCATCAGAAATGGAAAACACGAGTTAACTCGTACACATGTTCATTAGACTTAGCAAAGTTAGGAAGACATCACTTGGCACAGTTTTAGAAATACAAGAGTTCCAACCCCACATTTCACGATGACAGTCATGAGTTCTGGAATAATAATAATAATAATAATAATAATAATAATAATAATAATAATAATAATAATAATAATAATAATAATAATAATAATAATAATAATGTTATTTGCTTTACGTCCCACTAACTACTTTTACGGTTTTCGGGGACGCCGAAGTGCCAAAATTTAGTCCCGCAGAAGTTACTTTACGTGCCAGTAAATCTACCGACACGAGGCTGTCGTATTTGAGCGCATTCAAATTCCACCAGACTGAGCCAGGATTAAACCTGCAAAAGTTGGTGTCAGAAGGCCAGCGCCTCAACCGTCTGAGTCACTCAGCCCGGCTGTGAGACAAGGTACTGTATGAGCGACACAGAGGCCTACATATTACAAACAAGACCCAACGGATTTCTCAGTTTCGTTAAAAACTGACTTGGTGAGTTTTGGAAACGAGGATTGCTGCATGCTCTGGGTGAGTGTGTTAGGAACAGGCGGCTGGAATTTTCTGACTTATTTGTGATTCACTATAACGCTGATGCGAATTTCGCTAAATCAGTACTGTGGACGGATGAAGCATGTTTCAAATTGAATGGCCGTGGGGACAGTCATGCCTTATGACAGTATGTACCAGGTGAACAAAAACCCAAATAAGATTATCCAGAAAGAACTCAATGTGCCTGGGCCCCGTGTTTGGGGTGAGATCAGTGAGGCAGACTGATTTGATTGGGCCGCTCTTCTTCACAGGAACTGTAATGGGAGAGTTCTCTCTGAAGATGTTACAGAAGACCGTGCAAATAACCCGATGAATACCGCAATCTCTCGCCCATTGTCTGGTATCAATACGGTGCTGCACCGCATTAAGCCCTGGTTATCGGTATGAGCCACCTACCTCTCCGGTGATAGGTGGATTATGAACTATCGATACCGGTGCGCTTAACTGCGCTCCTCTGTCGGTCATTATGCAATTTAATTCGTTAAATTTATTTTATATATATTAAGTGTATTTCTTCTTTATCTGTTTGCCCTCCAGGGACGGATTTTCCTTCGGACTCAGCGAGGGATCCCACCTCTACCGCCTCAAGGCCAGTGTCCTCGAGCTTCAGGATCTGGGTCGGGGATACAACTGCGGAGGATGACCAGTACTTCGCCCAGGCGATCTCACCTGCTATGCTGAACAGGGCCATGCGGGGGGATAGGAAGATTGGAACGGATAGAGAAGAAAGAGGGAAGGAAGCGGCGGTGGCCTGAAGTTAGGTACCATCCGGGCATTTCCCTGGAGGAGAAGTGGGAAACCACGGAAAACCACTTTCAGGATGGCTGAGGTGGGAATCGAACCCACCTCTACTCAGTTGACCTCCCGAGGCTGAGTGGACCCCGTTCCAGCCCTCGTACCACTTTTCAAATGTCGTGGCATAGCCGGGAATCGAATCCGGGCCCCTGGGGGTGGCAGCTGATCACACTAACCACTACACCACAGAGGCGGGCTATTAGGTGTCTTTAATTCAATTTAATGAATTATTTGCTTTGTTTTAAAATGTTCCACGGTATCTGTGGAACAGCAGAGATGAAAGAAGGTGCAGGCTGGAATGGGTCTAACTACAAGTCCAAAAGATGAATTAAAATTTTCATAAAGGTTATATTTTCAGAACTTAACAATTTTCATATAGACTTTCAAAACACAACAAGTCAACAACAAGCCAAAATCAGGTACAAAGAAATCACAAGTGTTAGGGGATTATTACAAGATCTGGGCTTCGAGCCCCAAGTATAATTTCTGAGCTCTCAGCTCACAACCACAAATTACCAAAGGGCAGAAAACCCCTAATTGCATGGAGCACTTGCTCCCAACTTTTAACCTCAAGCCTCCCAGAGGCACCTTTCACACACAAGAAAGAGCTGACCCGCTCTCAATTTTTCAGTCCTGTTTAAGAGGCCATAAACTGACACTAACTGCCCTCAAGGCACACTTATAATGGCACAGGGGTACCTCGTACCCAATCTACTGGGCCTTCTCAGAAAGGAAAACAAAACGGGTTAAATAAATGGCCCAAAATACAAAATTGAATGGAGGCGATTACTTGCACTCCTACACTAAAGTTTTTTAAAACCTATGTGGCGCTAGGCCGATAATACAGGGGCTAATCCCAAGCTAGGGAGGTGACTCGTATGAGAAACTTTAATACATTAACGAAGAGAAGAAACGGTTATGAAAACGTAGTCACCTCAAGTTCAAAATGAAGAGGAGCTCGAGAGGGTAAAGCACTCTCTATCCCCGCTTTACAGTTAAAGAGATTGTAGTTTTTACATAGAGTGAAAAGGGATTTACATTTTAAAGAGATGGGTTATATATTAAAGGTTTCGAACCCTCCCCGAGAGTTAAACTGCTGAGCTAGCAAGAAATACGAATGTTAAAGGCCATTACCTTGTTGAAGAATTGCTGCCTGAAGAACGAGGCGCTTCCCGCCCCCTGCTACATATCCATGCACTAAGCTAGATGTTACTGAAGTGGCCCGGAGACAAGAAAATCAGCAGGTTTTATACCCTCGCGGAAAATTCGAGACCTTTCAGGAATGATTAGACCCCCTCCCCCAATTTTTATTGGTTGACAATGAGTTACACATGGAAATTCGAAGAAGAAAGCTATGATTGGAGGAAAATTAATTACATAAATTACTGATTGGCTAAATTCAAAACAGGCGGAAAGAAAGGATTAATGTTGCCAACGCACAAACCACAGAACAAAATTTAGTAAAGACAAAACTTATGAATACAACATTTTTCCAAGCAGGTTCATTCCTTTACACCAGAGTGCGTTATCATAGTTTTTGGTAGAGACGTCTGTTAGAGAATGTCCACACTTCTTGATCAATGAAAAACAAAAGCAAATCAAAAACACTCAGTGACATCTTCTAATAAACCGTAGAGTTAGTTCAGTTGTTAAAGTTCTGGGTTTCTCCAGTAGAGAAGTTTCAATTGGCGCAAGATTTGAACTTGCGTCGTAGAGGTGTACCGCCCGTACCTCACATAAAACATTAGAGGTGTGAAAATGGTTTGAGAATGGTTTACCAAAGCGACGACCCATTGCTCGTTGACCAGGCTGGCACAGCGAAAAATGTGATTCGGTGTGTGGTAGTCCCTGGTGGTCCCCCATCCAGGTACTGGTCACGCCCAATGTTGCTTTGGTATGGCAACGGGACTGTACCGGTGGTATTTTTCGCAGTGACTGACACATTTTAAATGTGTGTGGGTATTATAATTTTGAAAAAGCAGCATGATTTTGAATGAGCAGCGTTTTTATTGGCATTTAGCGATGCAACTTGCCTCAGTTTCTTTTTAAGAATACTTGCCTAAATGGGTCGGACGCTGCAGGAAATTCAACCGGCCTCCTCGCTTCTCAAACCATGCGATTTCGTCATATGGAACATTATTAAGAATGCCGACTACGCAGCAAACCCACAATAACTGAATGCGTTGAGCCAAGAAATTTAAATCGCTTTAGGTGAACTAAATGAAAACGAATGTTTGTTATCAGAGATTTGTCGATCGTTGTGTGATCGTTTCTAGAAGTGTATTGAAAACGGCGGGAAACATAAACATAATTGGCTATTCCCCTCGTAGATATTTCAGTTACCTGGCGCATACTGAAAATCTGATCCTTATAGCCTCTCAGTGTCGGTTATTTGACACCACATTGGTTTACATACAACTTATTTTCAACCACAGATCGCACCCTCCATTCCAAACTGCCTGTCAACACCTTGCCTGGTATAGATAGATAAGAAATGGGTGAGCCCTGTTTTTGCAGAGCTCCACACGTAGGTCTATGAAGACCCTTTGTGCCCACCTTGCTTGGTATACTGATCTACATACTCAACAGTAGTTGTAATCCTTCCTGTTCCCTTGCTCACAGATAGATGCAATTACTGCTTTCGTCCAGTCATAGGTTACCTTACCATCATTCCATCATAATCTTATTTCTCTGTGAAGCTACTTCATCCCTGCCTTTCCACTCTATTATCATCATTTCAGGTCTAATTTCGTCTATTCCCAATGCTTTGTTTGGAGCTATTTTTGATACGCCTTCCTTTTAAGTGTACAAGCTTCCCTCACTTCATTATTGCACCAGGATTTTCGTTGTTTCCCATCGCTACACATAGTTGTTCTAAAGCATCCCCTTGCTGTTTCTACTACAGCATCCCTGTATCTCACCCACTCTCTTTCTATATTCTGAACCTGTTTACGTATATTGTTTGGAGCTTTTCACTAATTATATCCATTTACTGTCTAATTTCCTCGTCCTGGAAGTTTTCTACCCTTGTTCGTCTGCAGACTGATTTCCATTTCTCTATTCTAGGCTTAGGTATACTGAGTACACTGCAGATCAGACAGTGATCAGTATAATCGAAAAATCCACGGAATACCCACACATTCCTAACATATTTCCTGAAATCAAAGTCGGTTATGATATAGTATATTAATGAATCTGGTGGCCGAACCCTCCCATGTGTAGCGGTGGATAGCCTTATACTTGAATAAGGTAGCCCTATTCGTAACTGCTAATCCTATAATAGCACAGACGTCCAGTAAACGTTTCTCATTCTTAGTAGCCACTATATCTCCTCTACGTTTATCCATCACCTTCTCATATCCTTTATTAGTTATTTCCAACACACCCATTAAAATCGCTCGTTATCACTGTCCTATCCTTGCTGTTGACGCTGGCTGCGATGGCACTCAGGGCTTCATAAGATTTCTCAACTTCATTCTCATCTGCACCTTTACATGGTGAATAGACTGAGACTATTCTCGTCCTGATTCCTCCAAATGCCAAATCTATTCACATCATTCGCTCATTTGCGTGGCTAACAGAAACTATGTTGTGTGCAATAGTATTCCTGATGAATAGACACACCTCGATCTGCCCTTCCCTTTTTTAACACCTGTTAAGAATACTTTATAATCCCCTAATTCTTCCTCGTTACTCGTTATCTCCCCTTACCCTAAAACCATTAAACCCTGGCACATCCAGACGCATCTTCTGTCTTCTTGCTGACTCAGCCAGTTCTACTTTCTTTCTTCCATAAGCCCCATTAATATTGATAGCTCCCCATCGAATTCCATTTCGTTCGTCATTTCCACGGAGTTCCTCACCTGTCAAATTGAAGTGGGACTTCATTACTCCCATAGGTCCGAGGCTTGCTTAAAACGTTCTGAGCACGCTCGGTAAAAAATCTGTGAAACAGGATATTTCCTCTAACGGGTTAGGAAACACCAGTGGATTGTATAGTCCTAGCCACCTGAGCACAGGGAGAGCCACAACTCAGAATATGTCCGAGTTGCCCTCTCCTATTCCATAGCAACTGATATCTCTACTCTCAGGACCACTTGCTAAGCCACTCAGCCATTGACGATGTTTCACGGACTAGGACGTGACTACAGTAATCCACGCCACGAAGCAGGAACTAATTACACGTAGTATTATTAGTGTAATTTTATTTCTTTGCTAGTTGCTTTACGTCGCACCGACACAGATAGGTCTTATGGCGACGATGGGACAGGGAAGGCTAGGAGGGGGAAGAAAGCGGCCGTGGCCTTGATTAAGGTACAGCCCCAGCATTTGCCTGGTGTGAAAATGGGAAACCACGGAAAACCATTTTCAGGGCTGCCGACAGTGGGGTTCGAACCTACTATCTCCAGAATATTAGTGTAAATAATACTAACAAGGCTATAATAACAATGATATTAGAAATACTAGCACTGCCCGGCACCTTGGCTGAATGGTCAGCTCTTCAGAGGGCCCTTGGTTCGATTCCCGACCAGGTCGGGAAATTTTAACAGCATCTGGTTAATTCCTCCGGCTCGGCGGATGGGTATTTGTGTTCGTCTAAATAGTAATGTTCATTTATATATAACACACCACACTATATAGGGTTAACGTGAGGAAAGGCATCCGGCTGTAAAACTGTGTTAAATGCACATCAAGTACCGACCCTAGGAACTGGGAAAAGGCTAGAAAGAAGCAGATTAGATATAATAATAATAATCAATGATAATACAGGTCTACATATTCAATGCAGGTCCTTCTTATTAGAAAATCGCGGGTTTTTGAAAGCCATCTAGTTGGATTTTCTTAACCACTGAAAATCTCAGTGACACCATACCAGCAGGTAGTGCTTGCTCCGAGTGATTTAATCGGTAGTAGCGATTACAGCTCCCCTCCTGAGATATCCGAGTGGCAGCGAAGTACTCGAAGTAACGAGTGCCGCGAAAGTAAACGGTGGACGTTAGGAGGGAAGGAGAGGTTAGTAGGCAAGTGAGTCATGTCCGGTGTCCGCATTTTCCGACTAAATCAGTAGTTTGGTCGTTCTTCGAATGAGACACAGGCAAGAAGTGGGCCAGATGTATAGTGTGTGAGCGATCGTTTACGACAGGAGGAGGAACATCTAATTTGAAACGTGTTTATCTGGAAGTCTGGTGTTATTGCAGGGCTGAGAAATGCACTACTATGAATGACGTCACATTAGGCACCTCCTATAAACACGTGTTCAGACCTCAGAAATTGCGTTGTAGAACCCAAGTTTATTAGACATTTTCCCCCTGTTTAGATGCATACTATGACCACCTAACATATTGAATACTTTCTTTTTAATACCCTATAAATTATGTAGGCCCTATAATATTTCGTTAAATCTCTGAGGAATATTTATTTATTTATTTATTTATTTATTTATTTATTTATTTATTTATTTATTTATTTATTTATTTATTTATTTATTTATTTAACTTTTTGCTGTGAGACGGACAATTAAAATCGTACCAAGGCATGTTAATGGTTCGGATATGGTAAAATATTGTATTGCACAAGACATAGAAATGATGGATTTGGGCGATAATTGTAACATGTTTGATAACTGTACAAACGTAGGATACTTACTTCTTGATAAATAATTATATTTTGCAACGTAGGATCTCACAATTAATCCGTCGCAAAGTGGGGCCAAATGTAAGAAAACATATAGAAATTAAAAATGTGGAAGTCCCCCAAGAATAATATTTTGTCACGAGTGAAGGTTCAACATAATATGTACGGAAGTAATAGACTCGTTCACATGAGTAATACGCAATCACGAGACAGTCTTATTATCGTCGACTTCCGGCGAGACGCGTTCTGGTGTGTTAAGGAACCTTACAATCTATTTAAATTAGTATTAGTGATTGCTTCTGAACTTATTCCAGCAAGGAGACCGTGCCTTCACAGATGAGAATAATTTTAGTCCGATACATAATGGATTTACCTTCTGGCTCCTTATAATGTAAATAATTTATCTTAAGACGACATTGCGACCTTAAATCCCCGGCCACGACGACATTTTTAGTACTGATTTACGAATGTCTGAATTGTAATATTTTCCAAGCTATTCCAGGCTTTCACATCTGCTGGAGCAGTGATATTCAAACTTTTTGGTTGGCGTGCCCCCAAAATCCAATTGTTTTACATTCCTACACCCCGACGTACGAGTAGGCCCTACATTGCGATTATACCAGAAATAATAAATGATTGTTGCTATAATATTAGCTATAATTATAATCATCATCACCATCATCATCTTCCTCAGCTTATCCCACTCAGCGATCACAGGGACCCCATTCAAAAGTTGAAGTCGGGGATTTAAGGTCACATGGCCTTCCTGACACCGGAAATCAAACCATGGTCGCCGCGATGACAGGCAAACGGCTAAGCCGCTACACCATCCTGTTCCTCAATAATAACAATTATGTATTGTATATATTAGCCTTTGCTGGCAGGACCTAGTGTTTGCAGTGCACTATGTCTTCTGATATAGGCTAGAGCAATTTTGTTACTTTCATAGATCTGTCTCTGCCTTATCCTTGGTTTTGACAATATGAAAGTGACTGAGGTATTAGCGATGCTAGTAATGCCAATCCTTATGCAGCCAGTCCCTGCTATGAATAGTGTGAAAATGTTGCTCATAGGGTCGGTTTGTGTATGCATTTCAGTGGGCTTGGCAGATTGATATGTAATAGCAACTCTGGCTCGATGAGGAAAGCAACGGGAAACTACCTCACTCTTCATTTCCCTAGTACGCCTCTTCAGTGATGCCTAGGCCATCTATGACAGCTGATGGCAGAGCTGTTGAGGATCCCACCAGCGGTATCGCTGACGGACTGAACATACATACATTGTATATATATACCACACTTTGAATACCATTGTGCTATAGCTCATTCCATGTTAAGAAAACAGTTTTGCTGTTATGAATCTACCCCTCTTAGGCACCTATAATTCCTCGTGATTAAGGTATATTATAATGTACTTTATATTGTATTATGAAAGAAAGTTTCCTGCTGCCATTTCTTGATGGATACAGTACTTTTGTATCCATCTCTTGGCACAGGCCAGAGTAAAGTGTAGCTTCCACCGAAGTCCCAGTCTCATCCATGGCTGTGACAATATGGAAGCTGCTGGGGTATGAGTGGTGCTGAGTAATGTCATTCAGAGCACGACTAGTGCATCTGAGTGTTATGAAACGTGTTGCTCATGGGGTCAGTCGTGCTGCAATAGCAATTTCTGACCTAGTGAGGAAAGCAATGGCAAACTACCTCACTCCTCGTCTTGCCTAGTACGCCTCATTTTGGTGCTGCCATTGGTTTTTGCGGTTTCCTTATAACCGCAAAATCTTTGGTGGTACTATTTGAGGATCCAACCAGCCCCTGGGCTGATGACCTAACAGACATGGAGGAAGGAAAATGGGCGAGGCATGGTTTTGCCCGTGAGTTATTAAAATAATCACTTAACATTCTCTCTTTAATGAATACATTCGCAGGGAGGAAGCACAATGTCGGGAACAGTCATCGCTTTGTTGCCTTCCTTCACTCTCCTTCTGAGTTGCTCTGGACGGTGCATGTTGCGCAAAATCCGTTTCACTGTGAATCGCCGGCAGCTTGAAGTCATCTATTTATTTATGTGTAGGTTATACTATTCTTTTCCTGTACAGCAGTTGTTACTGAAGATTTTGATGCTGTTCTGTGCAGCCATACATCACGGCATGACTTGTACTGATACAGAAATTCGCTATGATGTTTATCTGTGCTTGGTTTTGTTATTTAGCTTTTTTTCTTAAGCGAATTTCATTTTTTGCCACATTTTTACCACTTTTTCACGAGCGCATTTAATTGTTACCATGCTTTTCGTGAGGCGATATGACGGGGCACAGTGGTACCCGGCGTTGCCTGGGCAAATGTTTTAAATGCAATTAACTGCATCCCCCACCCCGAGCCTATAAAACGTATCTGTTGTCTATTTTCTCCCAGTTTGCCTTCAGTTTCAATACTGAGGTTTTGTATGTGCAGTAGTTTATCCATGTTGCTGTAAAAACCGAAATAAGCCCTCCCCCGCCCTACACCCCCTGTACCATAGATTTTAAAAAAATGCAGCTTACTTTATTTCTTCTTTTATTTTGAACTTAAGTACTGAGTTTCATGGGCGCCCATTGGATAGTTTGTAGGGTGGGGGGGGGGGAGGGCTAGACCTGGGGGTATGTAGTATTTTTTTTTTTTTTTTTTTTGCTAGGGACTTTACGTCGCACCGACACAGATAGGTCTTATGGCGACGATGGGATAGGAAAGGCCTAGGAGTTGGAAGGAAGCGGCCGTGGCCTTAATTAAGGTACAGCCCCAGCATTTGCCTGGTGTGAAAATGGGAAACCACGGAAAACCATTTTCAGGGCTGCCGATAGTGGGATTCGAACCTACTATCTCCCGGATGCAAGCTCACAGCCGCGCGCCTCTACACGCACGGCCAACTCGCCCGGTTGTAGTATTTTTAATATTTTGGAAGATGAATCTCGACTTGTATTCCACAGTAGAATACCACACACGGTATCCCCTACCACTTCTACGTAATACCGATTTTTAAACCATTTTCTTGAAAGAAAAACAGCTGACTATATTAGATTTTTCCTTTCCCTGAGAGCTAGGGGGGGGGGGGGTCCCCACCTTGCCACCGAGTATGGGCGCCCATGCTGAGTTTCAACAATATATATGTCACGGTTTTCCCGTGATGCTATTGAGCAGAGCAGTTCAATATGACAACCTTGTTGTCATAAGAGCAATACTGTTTTCTGAACATGGAAAGAACTGTAGAGGATCTAATGTGTTCATTATTAGGCGCTCACAACTGTTTGCGCCTCCGTGCGTTTGTTTATTTACTTTAGGTCTATCTTTGATTTACTGTATTTCCTTCTTCCGCATGTAAATATTATAAGTGCACAAACATTTCGGTTCTTTGGCTGAATTGTCAGTGTATTTCTCTTCCGTTCAATTCGCGGCCGGATCGGAGATTCTAACTGGGTATGGCTCGGGGTTTGGGTGTTCGTATCCGTCTTAATACACTTCTCTTCAAAAATTCACACAACACTCCGCCCCAACAACCACAACAGAAATACGCAAGATAGACTGGCATCGAGAAGGATATCCAGCCGTAAAACTAGGAATCAACACATCAAGTTCCGACCCCAATGAATTGGGACGAAGTCCAGGAAGAAAAGGAAGACTAAAGGTACACACACAATAATTTTACAGCCAGTAAGATCGTCGCACAGTGGGGTCAAATGCGTGAAAACCTGGCATAAGTTCATTTCGTGTGTTAAGTAATGTATCCATTGGCTGAAATTAGTTTTAAGAAAAAGTTGAATTGCTTGCTTGTTGTTTAAAGGGGCCTAACATCTAAGATCATCGGCCCAAAAGTTGAATTAAGAACTTGATTAAATACAATGTATATACACATAAACATAATATAATGTCAGAAAAACGGGCGTTCGCAAAAACACTCATAATGGCACAAGATATTTCTTAAGATTAAAATTCAATGTACCGGTATAATAAATTGTAAGTCATGATCAAAACGTAAATTATTATTATTATTATTATTATTATTATTATTATTATTATTATTTTACTTTTGGCTTTACGTCACACCGACACAGATATGTCTTATGGTGACGATGGGATAGGAAAGGCCTAGGAATGGGAAGGAAGCGGCCGTGGCCTTAATTAAGGTACACCCCCAGCATTTCTTCTTGTTAAGACGTCGTCTCCAAACGGAGGTAGACGATCCACACGGCCAGCTGTGATCCTGATGTTGCAGCCATGCCTTGTGGATTTATTGGAATCTTTAATGCAGTGGTTTCCCGTTGCCTTCTGCATCCTAATGCCGTTGACCAAACTGGTTCCTCCGCCTTTGGGAACAATTTCTTGTCCCGAGGACAATAGAGTGCCCTTACCCATACCCGCTCATCCACTCTCAAAGAAACTGTTGGCACTTGGTATAGGGGATCTCCTTATACCGGGAGATAATCGGTCCCTTCATTCGTTAGCCGCTTGCATATAAAATAATATTTCTATATGCAGTCGTTGACCCTCTCTACCGCGGGGAGGTGAATGTCAGGATTTCACCGTCATTGAAACAAGGACCAAATGGCATTTCCTTGTTTCTCTGGTTCTTTAGAGAGGCCCCAGCATTTGCCTGGTGTAAAAATGGGAAAACAGAAAAACCATCTTCAGGGCTGCCGACAGTGGGGTTCTAACCCACTATCTCCCGGTTACTGGATACTGGCCGCACTTAAGCGACTGCAGCTATCGAGCTCGGTAAAACGTAAATTAAAACATTCAAACATAATTTACTGTCAAAAATGTAGCCTGTTTAGTACCAAGAAAGCTGCGTTTACAACAGCAAAAAAATAGACTTTTTTGAATTGGTTTTACGTCGCACCGACACAGATAGGTCTTATGGCGACGATGGAATAGGAAAGGCCTAGGAATGGGAAGGAACCGGCCGTGTCCTTAGTTAAGGTATAACCCCAGCATTTGCCTGGTGTGAAAATGGGAAATCACGCAAAACCATCTTCAGGGCTGCCGACAGTGGGGTTCGAACCCACTATCTCCCGGATGCAAGCTCAGAGCCCCGCACCCCTAACTGCACGGCCAACTTGCTCGGTTCTGTTCATAAGGCTCTTAGTTCGATTCCCAGTCAGGCTCAGGCTATTATCCGCGTCTGGTTTATTCTTCTTGCTCGGGAGATGAGTGTTGGTGATCATCTGAAAACGCATTTTCATTTACATTGGTACAACATATCACACTGCCAACCACCACAAAAACACGCGATAGTGAATACATCCCTCCACATAAGGTTGGTGTCAGCAAAGCTATCTGGCCGTAAAACTGGGTTTACTCCACTTAGTACCGACTCCCTAATAATTGAAGAAAGGTATAGAAAGAAGAACCCAAATATGTCTTAGAAAGGGTTAAAACATGTTAGTTGTTTCAAATTGGACCTACTGCTGTGTCCTCTGAAATAAATAAATAAATAAATAAATAAATAAATAAATAAATAAATAAATAAATAAATAAATAAATAAATAAATAGTTACAAATATAATTATTGTTATAACTACACTGCGTGTTTTCAAACTAGTTATTTAATGCCCACCTGTACGAGGTATGCCCTTTCTTTTAATTATTTCTTTCTCTATCCGTTTACCGCCCAGGGTTGATTTTCCCCCTCGGATTCAGCGAGGGATCTCACATCTACCGCCTCAAAGGCAGTGTCCTGGGGAGTGAGACTTGGGGTTGGGGATACAACTGTGGAGGAGGACCAGTACCTCACCCAGGTGACCTTACCTGCTATACTGAACAGGGAGATGGGAAGATTGGAAGTGGTATACAAGGAAGAGGAAAGACGCAGCCGTAGTCTTAAGTTAGGTATAGTACCGGAATTTGCCTGGAGGAGAAGTAAGAAACCACGGAAAACTATTTTCAGGAGGGCTTAGGTGGGAATCGAACACCCCTCTACTCAGTTGACCTCCCGAGGCTGAGTGGACCTCGTTCCAGCCCTCGTACCAATTTTCAAATTTCGTGGCAGGGTCGGGAATCGAACATGGACCTCCGGGGGTGGCAGCTAATCACACTAACGTCTACACCACAGACGCGTACTATATGCTCTATTTGACATAAACATGCCTAGATAGCCTATTTTAGGTTTACATTTCATGAAGCAGAAAGGGTTAAAACATGTTAGTTGTTTCAAATTGGACCCTACTGCTGTGTCCTTTGAAATAAATAAATAAATAAATAAATAAATAAATAAATAAATAAATAAATAAATAAATAAATAAATAAATAAATAAATATAATAAATCAACGACAAGCTGGGTCAATGAAGTAAGAGAGGATTTAGAAAAAAAAAATATAACAACAGAAGAAATAAATAATAGAGAAGGCTTTCGGGAAAAAGTATTGAAAATAGAAGGATTCCAAGGTAGGAAAGTAAAAAAGACTGGTTCAAAGTGGTCTGAAGACAGAAAGAAGAAACATAGTGAACAGATGAAAGCGTACTGGAAGAAAAGGAAAGAACAAAGAAGAAGGAATTGAAATTGGCACGTGGTCCTCTGGTGGCCCATTCGAAAGAAGAAGAAATAAATAAATAAATAAATAAATAAATAAATAAATAAATAAATAAATAAATAAATAAATAAATAAAATTGTTACAAATATAATTATTGTTATAACTACACTGCGTGTTTTCAAACTAGGTATTTTAAAAAAATCGTTCAGTACGAACGAATATAAAAGAATACTGTACTTACATGTTCATGCAGATTTTCCCGATCATTATGTAGAAAGGTTCAGTGGGATCCTTGAAGAGGTCAATCGGAGGATCGAAAGGGTAGCTGGTTGGAGCACAGTGAAGATCAACCATTCCCTCACCGAACGGACAACACTTGGGAAAACATGGTCTTTCTCCTTGGCATTCTGTGGGAAGTTCCCTAATAATTCCAACATTTAATAGAGTTATATTTGAAGATCCCGGGTACTGTTTGCCAATTTCCTCCAACTGATCGAGAGTTAATCCTAAGGCTACTTGTAAACACACGGAAAACAGCAGCGAAACCTTCAAACACTCCATCCTGGCTGCCTGACGCGTGGTGACTGAGTCCAACTTGCCGCATGCTGCGAGGCTTTAAGTTGCCAGCTCACACGAGGAAGTTGGCATTGAATTCAGCTAGATTTTTGCCGAGAATATTTTAACCGAGCTCATCCTCGAATTATACAGACCTGCATTACAGGATGTCCGTTTCCGTGGAGCGTAACGGTTAGCACTATTAGCTGCTGTCCTCGGTGGCTCGGGCTCGATTCTTCGTTCAATCTGAGGTTAAGAATGACAAGTGGCAGGAATGATGGTTAAAATGATACATGTAGCTAACCTCCATTTGTGATGTGGCTGAAAAGAGCTTCGCCACTTCGAGACGAACACACGAGTTTATTCTACTGCAGGATAATAATAATAATAATAATAATAATAATAATAATCATACGGTCTCAGCTACCGTGTACAGGCATTTTAATTTGACACCATTAGGCTGCCTGCACGTCAATTACGACGATCAGAATGTACAGTAAATTGGATCTCTGTTGGGCGATATGGCTGAGTTTCAATTAATTTTGTAGGGTGAACACCAAATGTGTCACCAGAGATCTTTTACATACCGACATCATACGACATAGAGTGTCAAATAAACATTTTTCGGACCTTCAACATTCCATCTACCGATACCACTGCCGGCTTTGAACCGGCGGTCTTATAATCCGGAGGCCGACACTCTACCACTTATAATAATGATTATTGATTATACTGTTAAGACGGCCCCGCTGTGTAGGGATAGCGTGCCTGCTTCTTACCCGGAGGCCCCGGATGCGATTCCCGGCCGGGTAAGGGATTTTTACCTGGATCTGAGGGCTTGTTCGAGGTCCGCTCAGCCAATGTGATCACAATTGAGGAGCTATCTGACGGTGAGAAAGCGAAGAAAAACGGCCGAGAGGATTCGCCGTTCTGACCACACAACACCTCATAATCTGCAGGCCTTCGTGCTGAGCAGCGGTCGCTTGGTAGGCCATGGCTCTTTGGGGCTGTTGAGCCGTGGGACAGGAAAGGCCTAGGAGTGGGAAAGAAGCGGCCGTATCCTTAATTAAGGTATAGACCCAGTATTGGTCTGGTGTGAAAATGGGAAACCACGGAAAACCATATTCAGGGCTGCTGACAGTGGGGTTCGAACCCACTGTCTCCCGGGTGCAAGCTCACAGCCGCGTGCCCTTAACCGCACGGCCAACTCGCCCCCCCCCCCCCCCCGTTAAGATGTACTTTTCCCAAGCGGTTGAGACTTAACAGTGATAACTTGTAAGTACATTTTTGTTTTGTAATTTGCAAAGTAAACGGCAAAGTATTTTAAATGCTAAAAGTCTCCAAATAAAACAAAAATGATGGGGTGTCATTCCACCCTCATAAAACCAAACCAAACCCCATGGCGCAGGCCTTGCCAAGTGACCGCTGCTCAGCCCGAAGGCCTGCAGATTGCGAGGTATCGTGTGGTCGGCACGACGAATCTTTTCGGCCGTTATTCTTGGCTTTCTAGACCGGGTCATTCCAACTTCATGCGGGAAAAATATGCCAGTGATTTCCTTAAGACTGGCGTTCTGTGAAGTAATTGTAATTTTAGTGATTACGTTTCGAAGAAGTAATTTGTAATTTTAATCGAGTAAAGAAATTCTCAAGTAACTGTAATTCATCCCAATTACTTTTCTTATATTTTTCCCATCACTGCTCACTCATTTGCTCATCACTAACATTCTGAGATAGGCAGGGAGATGGAACTTGGCATGTTTATACACCAAAAGGTACTTGGAAAAACTAACCAAAAAATATTTCGTATCTCAACCCTTAAGGGGATTAAATGCGGGGTTCATTCCTTAAATACTGAACAATTTATTTTCTTACGCTCAGTACAGAAATAAGGTTGAAATTTGACATAAATATTCAGCAAAAAAAAAAAAAAAACTAAATTTGCTGTATTTCCCGAGTCACAAAAATGGGATTCATCCCTATTCCCTTCCGTTTAGTACAGGTAAAGGGCTGAAATTTGGCATTGGTGCTCAGCGTAAAGTACTTCGAATCAATAAGCATACAGTATATTTCGTGAAACAACTTTCAAGGAGAAAGCACGTGGTGGATGCAGAGTCGGTTTCGGCCCTAGGGTTTCGGCCCTTAAGAGGCAACAGCTCTGCACTCTGACCGGTCAACCGAACAGAGGAAAGTTGGCCACGGCTCTACCGTGGCTCTACGCCTCTGCATTCGGGAAACGGGCCTGGGACACAGTGCTGGACTTCTCACCTGGCCCTAACCGTCGGCTGTCCTGAGAATGGTTTACCGTGGTTTCCCATTCTCCTGCACTAAGGCGAATGCCGGGACAGTTCGTGGTGTAGGCCACGGCCGCCCTCACTCATTTGCTCATCACTAATATTCTGAGATAGGCAGGGAGATGGAACTTGGCATGTTTCTACACCAAAAGGTACTTGGAAAAACTAACCAAAAAATATTTCGGATCTCAACCTTAAGGGGATTAAATACGGGGTTCATTCCTTAAATACTGAACAAGTAGTATAATTGGACAGTTCAGCGGCCGCCTCCGCCTCCGGCCCTCGGGAGAGGGCTCCGCCCCCCGCGGGAAATTTGAATTTTGGCGGGAAATTTGAATTTTGGTGCGAGATTTGAATTTGTAAACAAAGCCACGTGCTTTTTGACAGCTGTCATCGACAACAACGCATCGCTAACCTCACTGCTGCCATCTTGACGGGCCTAAACCTCAGTGGTACCAACTTAACCTTACTAGCGCGAGATTTGAATAGGTAAACAAAGCCACGTGCTTTTTGACAGCCACGTGCTTTTTGACAGACAACAACGTATCGCTAACCTCAGTGCAGCCATCTTGACGGACCTAAACCTTAGTGGTACCAACTTAACCTCACTAGCGCGAGATACACAAATCCACGTGTTTTTTGACAGCCACGTGCTTTTTTGACAGCTGTCATCCGCCATCTTTAAACTACAGAGCACCGTGCTGCCCTCTTTATCGCAGTAGCTGCAAATTCGTCACCTGTCATCGGCAGTGCTGCCATCTTGGCGGGCCTAAACCTTAGTGCTTCCAACTTAACCTCACTAGCGCGAGACAAATCCACGTGCTTTTTTGACAGCTGTCATCCGCCATCTTTAATCCATAGAGCACAGTGCTGCCCTCTTTAGCTACTTACCTTTGAAATGTGGTGGCGGGTTATTTTTACGTCACAGCTGTCATCCGCCATCTTGCATCGCAAACCTCAGTGCTGCACTCTTTAGCTAGATACCTTTGAAATGTAGTGGCGGCAATTTGAAAAATTCTTTATGCTCTTGTTTGGAAACAAACCTATGCGCTTTTTTTGACAGCTATCATCCGCCATCTTTAATCCAGAGAGCACCGTGCTGCCCTCTTTAGCTACTTACCTTTGAAATGTGGTACGTCACAGCTGTCATCCGCCATCTTGCATCGCAAACCTAAGTGCTGCACTCTTTAGCTAGATACCTTTGAAATGTAGTGGCGGCAATTTGAAAAATTCTTTATGCTCTTGTTTGGAAACAAACCTATGCGCTTTTTTTTGACAGCTATCATCCGCCATCTTTAATCCAGAGAGCACCGTGCTGCCCTCTTTAGCTACTTACCTTTGAAATGTGGTGGTGGTAAATTCTACGCGCTCTTGTTTGGAAACAAATCAACGTCTTGGACCCGCAATCAGTTTCGAAGGAGTCTGCACAAGGTTTAACGTCCCCATCAACAGCCCTTACTTAATGCTGGCTTTTTGCACACCCCGCCTCTTATATCATACACCATAGTTTTACGACCGGTTACCCTTCCTGACGTTAAAGGACTAGGATTTTAAATCGCAGTATACGCGACAAATCTGTTGTAGCGGATTTTATAACTAGATGTCCCGGTACCGGCACATAGCCTACTCCTACCGAAGAAGCCTGCACAAGGCTTATCACCTCCATCCGACAAATGAATCACCATCAACACTCTTGTACCCGCAAACATTCTCGCTACTTCGGGAGATAGCGGGTTCGAACTCCTATTGTCGGAAGCCGTAAAAAATAGCAAATGCTAGGCGAGGGACCTGCGCGATCGTCATAACGTGTAATTACATGATCTAGCCGGATGCCCTTCCTGACGGCATAAGTTGCCAGTATTTGAATCGCGGTATTCATCATTGTGTCTGACTTGCGTGTATGCAAGCTCACGCGTATTTTTTTGCTGAGATATCATGCTACTTCCGTTCGCCAGCTATAGCGGAAACTCGCAGTACTGCGTCTATTTCGGCTTACAACTTGGAGGAGACAACATGTGTACATATAATTTATGATTTTTCACTCCCCTATTTTTTTTAAAAAAACATGTAAGTATGTAGTATCTCGCAACATTCTTATCCGTGTGTGTGTGTGTGTGTGTGTGTGTGTTTCGAGAAAAAAAGAGTAACGTATCGTAATGTATTTGCAGTGTGACCGAGCGAGTTGGCTACGCAGTGTGCTTTCTTGATTTTCGCATGACATATATCAGTGTATTTGCAATTACTAAGCGTCTTAGCAGTGCGGTGAACGAGTTAGCTACGCGGTATAGATTTTTTTATTTTCGCACTAAGCAAATCATTTGAAGTGTTGCCGAGTTAGCTATGCGATATGTGCACAGTGTGTTTTTGATTTTCCTACTAGGCAAATCATTAAAGTTGTATCGTTTACTAAGCGAGATATCTATGCGATATGTGCACAGTGTGTGTTTTTGATTTTTACATTAGGTAAATCATTGAAGTTGTACTTTTGCTCTGAACACATCAAACAACGTTCTAATCACATGTTGTATCGAGTACAGTGTTCGATTCTAGTCTTGCTATGTTTCAATCTAATGTTCTCAGAACAAAGGTATCCCCTAACATGTTGTATCGGATCACATGTTAAGGTTAACGACATCGAGTGTAGTGTTCGATTCTAGTCTTGTTATGTTTCAATCTAATTTTCTTAGAACAAAGGTATCCCCTGACATGTTGTATCGAGTACAGTGTTCGGTTCTACTTGTTTAGTGATCTGAACACATCAGTCAATGTTCTGATCACATGTTGTATCGAGTACAGTGTTCGATTCTAGTCTTGTTATGTTTCAATTTGATCTTCTTAGAACAAGTTATCCCCTGACGTGTTGTATTGAGTACAGTGTTCAATTCTAGTTGTTTAGTGATCTGAACACATCAGACAATGTTCTAATCACATGTTGAAGTTAACAACATCGAGAACAGTGTTCGATTCTAGTTGTTTAGTGATCTGAACACATCAATCAATGTTCTGAATCACATGTTAAGGTTAACGTCATCGAGTGCAGTGTTCGATTCTAGTCTTGTTATATTTCAATTTGAACTTCTTAGAACAAAGTTATCCCCTGAAGTGTTGTATTGAGTACAGTGTTCAATTCTAGTCTTGTTATGTTTCAATCTGATCTTCTTAGAACAAAGGTATCCCCTAACATGTTGTATTAAGTACAGCGTTCGATTCTACTTATGTAGTGTTCTGAACACACCAAACAATGTTTTAATCAGATGTTGAAGTTAACGACATCGAGTACAGTGTTCGATTCAAGTCTTGTTATGTTTCAATCTGATCTTCTTAGAACAAGGGTATCCCCTGACATGTTGTATCGAGTACAGTGTTCGATTCTAGTCTTGATCACTTATTTTGTGTTCTGAACACATCAATCAATGTTCTGATCACATGTTGTATCGAGTACAGCGTTTGATTCTACTCTTCTTATGTTTCGCAAGTCTAAACATGTACAATAATGTTATCGCTGCACACGCTTGCCTTCGCGATGCAGGTTTAAACTTGTTCGATATAAAGCTATGCCTTGACATAAGAGGCGAAGGAGGAGGAGGAGGAGGTAGAGAAGGAGGAGGAGGAGAATGATAAGGTCTTAACAGCCTATGTATAGTCGCCATTGTTTAAAGATGACACCTGTCAAAAGAATTTTTCAAATTATCCACCACCACATTTCAGCTAAAGAGGGCAGCAGGGTGCTCTGTTGATTAAGCACATAGAATTTCAATTTGCTCTCCACCGCATGCATAACAGCAACCGTTATCTTGCGCAGTAGCCTCTAAGCTAGCTTTCTTCATAAGAGTAGCCGCCATCTTGTGCGAGCACCCCCTAGGCTGTCTCATAAGGAGCTATATATAGTCACCATTTTGTGTCCGCCATCTTGCGTAAGCATCCCTAGGACGTCTCAAGCCATCTTGTGTCTCATAAGAGCAGCCACCATCTTGTAGAATTAGATAGCTGCCAATGCCAAAGGGCTTAAGTAGGAATAGAACCGTTGATCCCATCATTAGACTATGTTTTTCTTGTTCTTCATACTGCGAACCTACGTATTAGGCAGAACAATTTTGTCCGTTTTGCTCTACTGTGCACCGTTTTCGAGATTTTTAACATTTTGCACTTAAGCCCTAAATTTAATGAATCGAACTAGCACGACACGTTAGCCTCTAAGCTACGAGCGGCAGCCATCTTGCGCAATCACCCTTAAAGCGTCTCATAAGGAGTCGTGTATAGCCGCCATCTTGCGTCCGCCATCTTGCGCAAGCATCCTTAGGGGCGTCTCTAGCCATCTTGTGCAAGGCCCCTTAAGCCGCCTCATAAGAGCAACCACCATCTTGCGCAAGCATCCCTAGGGTGTCTCATAAGGAGCCTTGTATAACCGCCATCTTGCGCAAGCATCCCAAGGGCGTCTCATAAGAACCTATGTATAGCGATCATCTTGCATAAGCACCTTTAAGGAGTCATGTATAGCCACCATCTTGTGCAATTAGCGTCGAGAGATGGCTGCTGTAGAATTTTCTTTTCAAATTATCCGCCACCATATTTCAAAGGTATGTACCTAAAGAGTGTAGCACTGAGGTTTGCGATGTAAGATGGCGGATGACAGCTGACAAAAAGCGCGTGAGTTTGTTTACTAAACAAGAGCACGTGGAATTTTTCAATTTGCCGCCACCACATTTCAAAGGTATCTAGCTAAAGATGGGAGCACGGTGCTCTCTTGATTAAAGATGGCGGATGACAGCTAAGAGAACTTTTCAAATTGCCCGCTACTACAGAGAGCAGCACGGTGCTCCGTGGATTAAAGATGGCGGATGACAGCTGACGAAATTACCCGCATGATAGCAGCACAGTGCTCTATTGATTAAAGATGGCGGATGACAGCTGTCAAAAAAGCACGTGGTTTTGTTTCCAAACAAGAGCACGTGGAATTTGCCGCTACCACATTTCAAAGGTATCTAGCTAAAGAGTACAGCACTGAGGTTTGTGATGCAAGATGGCGGATGACAGCTGTCAAAAAGCACGTGAGTTTGTTTCCAAACAAGAGCACGTGGAATTTGCCACCGGCACAAAGAGGGCAGCACGGTGCTCTCTGGATTAAAGATGGCGGTTGACGGCTGTCAGAAAAGCACATGGGTTTGTTTCCAAACAAGAGCGCGTAGAATTTACCACCACCACATTTCAAAGGTAAGTAGCTAAAGAGGGCAGCACGGTGCTCTCTGGATTAAAGATGGCGGATGATAGCTGTCAAAAAAGCGCATAGGTTTGTTTCCAAACAAGAGCATAAAGAATTTTTCAAATTGCCGCCACTACATTTCAAAGGTATCTAGCTAAAGAGTGCAGCACTGAGGTTTGCGATGCAAGATGGCGGATGACAGCTGTGACGTACCACATTTCAAAGGTAAGTAGCTAAAGAGGGCAGCACGGTGCTCTCTGGATTAAAGATGGCGGATGATAGCTGTCAAAAAAAGCGCATAGGTTTGTTTCCAAACAAGAGCATAAAGAATTTTTCAAATTGCCGCCACTACATTTCAAAGGTATCTAGCTAAAGAGTGCAGCACTGAGGTTTGCGATGCAAGATGGCGGATGACAGCTGTGACGTAAAAATAACCCGCCACCACATTTCAAAGGTAAGTAGCTAAAGAGGGCAGCACTGTGCTCTATGGATTAAAGATGGCGGATGACAGCTGTCAAAAAAGCACGTGGATTTGTCTCGCGCTAGTGAGGTTAAGTTGGAAGCACTAAGGTTTAGGCCCGCCAAGATGGCAGCACTGCCGATGACAGGTGACGAATTTGCAGCTACTGCGATAAAGAGGGCAGCACGGTGCTCTGTAGTTTAAAGATGGCGGATGACAGCTGTCAAAAAAGCACGTGGCTGTCAAAAAACACGTGGATTTGTTTATCTCGCGCTAGTGAGGTTAAGTTGGTACCACTAAGGTTTAGGTCCGTCAAGATGGCTGCACTGAGGTTAGCGATACGTTGTTGTCTGTCGAAAAGCACGTGGCTGTCAAAAAACACGTGGATTTGTTTACAAATACAAATCTCGCACTAGTAAGGTTAAGTTGGTACTACTGAGGTTTAGGCCCGTCAAGATGGCAGTACTGAGGTTAGCGATGCGTTGTTGTCTGTCAAAAAGCACGTGGCTTTGTTTACCTATTCAAATCTCGCGCTAGTTAGGTTAAGTTGGTACCACTGAGGTTTAGGCCCGTCAAGATGGCAGCAGTGAGGTTAGCGGTGCGTTGTTGTCGATGACAGCTGTCAAAAAGCACGTGGCTTTGTTAACAAATTCAAATCTCGCGCCAAAATTCAAATTTCCCGCGGGAGGCGGAGGCCTCTCCGGAGAGCCGGAGGCGGAGGCGGCCGCTGAACTGTCCAATTATACTACTTGAACAATTTATTTTCTTACGGTCAGTACAGAAATAAGGTTGAAATTTGGCACAAATATTCAGAAAAAAACTAAATTTGCTGTATTTCCCGAGTCACAAAAATGGGATTCATCTCTATTCCCTTCCGTTTAGTACAGGTAAAGGGCTGAAATTTGGCACATCTCCTTTTCCGTAACAAATCTCCCGGCCTGAGAGACGGCGTAACCGTCTAAGAGGCCCGCCTCCCCCTTCAGGGGAGGAATGAAAACGTTTAGTAGTAGTAGTAGTAGTAAAGAGAAAGATGGGATTCATCCCTTAAACACACAGCCAATGTATTCTCTTCCTTACAGAACAGCTACAAGGCTGAAATTTTGTCACTGGTATTCAGCATAAAGTACTTCAAAGAACTAGGCATAAGTAAATTGGTATAAGTGTGATGTGTGCTGCAAGAGTTTATATATTTGGCCTATTACAAGTAAATTTTGGATCATTTAAAATTGTATTAAATTTTATCGTGGAAATTTTTGGGACAGCCTGTACCGCACGTGTCGATTTTTCTGGGACTTGAACAAGATACAACCTTCGAGAAGTTTCCAAAGGCAAGATGGCAAGCTTCAAATTAAAAATTTAAATTTCATTGTCTTAAATAAAATCGAAAGGTAACTCCTCTGCGGTCATGGATCATTAATTTTGCTGTGCCATTTTCTGTTACACCACCCAGCAGCGCGGGCTACCTTCGGGAACCTCAATCTGTCTTCGGGATCATGTAGAGCGGACGTGTTGTCCGGGAGCTCTGGATACTGTTGGGGAAAGCAAAACTTTAAATTTCCTAATGTAACTTTATTTTATTTCAAGTTTTAATTTGTCACATGAGTTTATCGTTTTGGTACCTACACTGACTGACAGAGCAAATGCAACACCAAGAAGGAGTGGTTCGAAAGGGATGAAAGTTGGGGAAAAAACAGAGACGGCACGGACGAATAATTGATGTTTATTTCAAACCGATATGCAGGTTACACAATGCGCACGGCATCGACTCAGTAGGATGTAGGACCACCGCGAGCGGCGATGCACGCAGAAACACGTCGAGGTACAAAGTCAATAAGAGTGCGGATGGTGTCCTGAGGGATGGTTCTCCATTCTCTGTCAACCATTTGCCACAGTTGGTCGTCCGTACGAGGCTGGGGCAGAGTTGCAAACGGCGTCCAATGAGATCCCACACGTGTTCGATTGGTGAGAGATCCGGAGAGTACGCTGGCCACGGAAGCGTCTGTACACCTCGTAGAGCCTGTTGGGAGATGCGAGCAGTGTGTGGGCGGGCATTATCCTGCTGAAACAGAGCATTGGGCAGCCCCTGAAGGTACGGGAGTGCCACCGGCCGCAGCACATGCTGCACGTAGCGGTGGGCATTTAACGTGCCTTGAATACGCACTAGAGGTGACGTGGAATCATACGCAATAGCGCCCCAAACCATGATGCCGCGTTGTCTAGCGGTAGGGCGCTCCACAGTTACTGCCGGATTTGACCTTTCTCCACGCCGACGCCACACTCGTCTGCGGTGACTATCACTGACAGAACAGAAGCGTGACTCATCGGAGAACACGACGTTCCGCCATTCCCTCATCCAAGTCGCTCTAGCCCGGCACCATGCCAGGCGTGCACGTCTATGCTGTGGAGTCAATGGTAGTCTTCTGAGCGGACGCCGGGAGTGCAGGCCTCCTTCAACCAATCGACGGGAAATTGTTCTGGTCGATATTGGAACAGCCAGGGTGTCTTGCACATGCTGAAGAATGGCGGTTGACGTGGCGTGCGGGGCTGCCACCGCTTGGCGGCGGATGCGCCGATCCTCGCGTACTGACGTCACTCGGGCTGCGCCTGGACCCCTCGCACGTGCCACATGTCCCTGCGCCAACCATCTTCGCCACAGGCGCTGCACCGTGGACACATCCCTATGGGTATCGGCTGCGATTTGACGAAGCGACCAACCTGCCCTTCTCAGCCCGATCACCATACCCCTCGTAAAGTCGTCTGTCTGCTGGAAATGCCTCCGTTGACGGCGGCCTGGCATTCTTAGCTATACACGTGTCCTGTGGCACACGACAACACGTTCTACAATGACTGTCGGCTGAGAAATCACGGTACGAAGTGGGCCATTCGCCAACGCCGTGTCCCATTTATCGTTCGCTACGTGCGCAGCACAGCGGCGCATTTCACATCATGAGCATACCTCAGTGACGTCAGTCTACCCTGCAATTGGCATAAAGTTCTGACCACTCCTTCTTGGTGTTGCATTTGCTCTGTCAGTCAGTGTATATTAGATTACATTTCTCACAAAGCTTGACCTCAGTAAATCTGATTCATTTTAAATTGTTTTCCTATGACCTGTATTTTATTTCTTTGGTGAGGGTGGTCGCTTCACATTTTCAAGTTATAATTTTCTTTGAATATTGACCCACTCTGCGCAGTTGATCTATTTGGAGGTATTTTTCATGAAGACTAGTACCGGCAAGATTGTAAGACTGCAAGTAAATTACATCAGGGTTTGTATTTCTATTTTGGATTTATGCTACCTTATTTCCTTTTCTCTGCTGTTTTTATAATAAATAGGTATTAACTAAATTATCCTTTGTTGACATTTCGGCCCAAAAACTCCTTCATTCCATAAACTCCTAGGGTTCCTGCCGTTAGTTGCCGTGCATTTTACCTTGTTCAATTTTAATTTTACAATACGGTTTTAACGAATCTAGGCATTATATTTAAAGTTCTAAATTTTCTTTCCTTTATAATTGTTACGTTAAGCGCTCAATAACCGCTACATAAGCATAAGTTGCTTCACACATCAACACCTAAGAAGGGAGGGTAAGTAAGATTTATTACCTCAATACTCAACTACTAATAGTTGTTTCGGTGGATCAGTGGTAGAGTACCATCGCGGATTTGATTCCGGGCGAGGCAGTCAATTTTAAGTGCGGTGAAGATCTTGACACCACATGTAATTGTTGTTAGCATGTTAAATATCCTTGGCGGTGCACTCATTGCCAGAAATTAAATTAACCCAGCAATAGGAACCGTTTTGTAGAAATTCGCTTTCTTTAATAGACAGTAGCACAATCGTATTGTCGAATGTAGGTCATCCGACAATAGTGCTTATTATTATTATTATTATTATTATTATTATTATTATTATTATTATTATTATTATTATTATTATTATTATTATTATTATTATTATTATTATTATTATTTCTGGGGTTCAACTGAGTATAGGTGGTTTCGATTTCCTCTAAGCCATCCTCGAAGTGGTTTTCCGTGATTTCCCACCTTTCCTCCAGGGAAATGCCGGGATGGTACCTAACTTAAGGCCATGGCCAGTTTCTTCCTTCTTCCTTGTCTATCCCTTCCAATCTTCCCCTTCCTCCACAAGGCCTCTGTTCAGCATAACAGGTGAGGCAGCCCCGGGGAGGTACTGGTCCTTCTCCCCAGTTTTATCTCCACGACCCAAAAACTCACGCTTATAGAACACTGCCCTTGAGGAGGTAGAGGTGGGATCCCTCCCTGAGTCCGAGGGAAAAGCCAACCCTGGAAGGTAAAGTGATTAAGAAAGATTATTATTATTATTATTATTATTATTATTATTATTATTATTATTATTATTATTATTATTATTAAATATGTGACCCTGCCACAAGATTAACAGGTTTCAATCTGTCTCGGACAGTTTGGTCAAGACCGAACAGAATTCGGCGTGGCACTGCTCGAATTGGTGCAGCTCTACTACGTCAGTGGGGTTGGACACTCACCTTGTCTTGTCTTGTCTTGCGGATATTTATTTGGGATTCAATAAATTCTTTCCCAGTCACGAGACCATTAATATATTACACTTATATCACGAAAGCACACGATTACATCACTAATGCCCGATTTTAGCATGATCACACGTAGATAGATGCACTTAAAGAAGCAGTATTATGTCGGGTATAAGTAGGTTCATGGAAGTATTACATTCGGTACTGAGCAGAGACACAAATAACTTAGTAAGCTGGAATAGGAGTAACGTGTTACACTGTACAAGATCGAAAAGTAATAAAAACCGTGATACAGTATCCACTCATCAGGAACATATAGAAGTGCCACCTCACAAACATGTCAGAACAAAACAACTGGAAAACTAGATCATAATTGCAATTTGATGTGAGTGTTATCAAGGTATTCGTTTAAAATAGTAATGATCGTAGGCGAAGGTTGGTGCAACAAAACTGAAAGTCGTGTAGGGAAAGGTACGTGAACTTTAAGTAATTTCTGCATTGAAATGGCCTGGTGATGTGCATATTGGGGGCAATGAAAAAACAAGTGGTCACTATCGCCCGGAGATTCTCCGCAGGAACAAGTTGGGTAGTTCGTAATGTGAAATCGAGTTAGATATACTCAAGGTACGTAGAATACAAGGTAGGGATCACGAGAGAGGTGCGCAGTAGCAAAGCAGAGCAGTGACGTCACGCAGGACCCTCGCGTTGAATCTGCTCTGAATGAGGTAGAGGTAGTTCGAATAAGAATCGCTGTACAGAAAGCAGTAATAGTGTACACTTTTCAGTATGCTTTGTCATGCCATTGCAGGCTGCACAAATTATAACAGGCACGCGGAGGACGGAAACATACACTTTCACGTATTCCCTAAAGCCACTGACCTAAATAAATGGTGACAGAAGTAATCAAGACATTATCGAAAGCTATCTTTCTTAGCTTCGAGGGTTCGGAAGGCTTTATGACCATCCTCTTCCGAAAGCTGTGACGCGAAAGGTGAGACCATTGCTTCTTAGCCTCAATGCTTCCGAGGCGATAAGAAATTCCATCTGTTCTTCGGAAGATTATGAAACATTACGCCCAAATATGTTGCATGCTACCGATGAACTCGATCAAAACTCGGGTATCGTGTGCCAGTCTGAGGCCAGCGTTGAGCCCACAACATCCTATTCTTTACCGGAGGATAAGCAAAGGTTCGTTAAAGCCCTTGAAGAGCTAGTAAAACAGCTCGAGGACAGTCGCGAAACCAAGGATCGTGATGAGCTGCTTGAAAACTTCACAGGCTCTATTGTAGCTTTTAGGGTAAAGACGAAGAACCTCTATATAGAAAGCAATTACGGAGAGAAGACAGGTCAAACTACAAGGGGTGAAAATTAGATTTCAAAAAGAGTTCCATTTTTCTGCAAGTTGCTTTACGTCGCACCGACACAGATAGGTCTAATGGCGAAGATGGGACAGGAAAGGGCTAGGAGTGGGAAGGAAGCGTCCGTGGGCTTAACTAAGGTACAGCCCCAGCATTTGATTGGTGTGAAAATGGGAAACCACAGAAAACCATATGAAGGGCTGCCGACAGTGGGGTTCGAACCTACTATCTCCCGAATACTGGATACAGGCCGCACTTAAGCGACTGCAGCTATCGAGCTCGGTAGTTTCAATTTTACCACGGGAAAGACCTGAAAGAGGGTTCTCAACATCATCCCAAACCTTACGGATATCCTGAAGAAGGAATTCACCGAAATTTATGAGCTTCCAAGTTGCTTCGTGAGAAGCCGTTCTTTTATTCGAATGGACGCTTTAAACAAAAGTAAGACATTCAAGAGACCGGGTTTCAGTTAATACAATACTGATAAAGAAAGAAGGAAAGCAAAGAAATTCCACTTATGCTAGGGATGAGTGTGTTTGATATTATTTTTTTAATACCAGCATTATACTTTGTGTATAAGATACCTGTTATTTTTTATGAAAGGCAATTAATTATGTTGTATGTGAAACCAGTGCTAAGAATGTTAATATACAGGCTAATTAATGTATATGGCCTATCTAATTGGAGGAGAACATTTACTGTACTGTTTGTTTTGTGGACAGTTTCCTAACATTTGCTGTTTGTGTTGTTGACAGTGTATATAGTTTCCCAATATTGCTTGTAACAACGGGCATATTTCTTGCAGTCATCAAGCTTTAATGTTCGCGTCTGTAACAATTAGAGCCTCTTGTTATTGTTATTATGGGTGTTGAGAACATGAACATATGGAATGGTCATTCCACTGCGGTCACATTCTTAGCATTGTTACAACCTTTTATACAGATCGAAATACTTCAGAAACGCTGCTGGATTCACACTGTATTTGATCTCCTATTATTACTCTACTGTAATAGTGAAGTGGAATGCCTTTTGTGAGGTGATGTTAAAATATCAATGAAGTTCTCTTATCTCTAACTTGTGGCTAAAACAGAATAGCTTACAGCTGTGCATTAGCCTAGATCAGACAAGGCGCTGAGGGTTCACGTTGACGTCATCGACAGCCAAGCGTAGTGGGGAGACCTGCGCGTGATCCCTACCTCGTACTCTAACTACCTTGGATATACTGGGGTTAAGGCATGATTAAAACGTAGTCGGATGATATTGGTAATGTGACATCGTGTATACGTACCATTTGCAAACCACGGCAGTTTGGGAATACTCGGTTGAATTTGATAGTAATGTTGGCCTTTCGTACGAGCAGATAACCGCCATTGTGTGCACCATGTGTGTTGAGCTGCAGTTTTGATATGTGGAAAGAAGTCGGGAATCGGAATTTTGATTTGTAATATATTCGCGGTATCTGCACTGGCGTCTTTCGCTGCTATATCGGCCATATCGTTGCCTACGTGCCGATTATGCCCTTTAATCCATATTAGCGTTATAACAAAACCGGATGTTGCAAGTCGAAATAGAAGAGACTTAACTTCGTAGACATATGTATTTGTATGAGGGGCGAGTGATTGCAGAGCTTGTAAAACACTTTGAGAATCGCTGAATATATTTATTTTTTTGGATTGCAAATGTTGAACATATACGAGGGCTTGGTATATGGCATATAATTCTGCTGTAAAGATAGTTAAATTATTAGGTAACGGATATTTAAAGCTAGTGTGTAGTTGTGGATCGTAAAATGCTGCTCCGACTCCAGTATTTGATTTTGACCCATCGGTAAATAGGTGGTAATCTGATGAGGTTATGGGACTTTTAAATTTCTTATGAGCGTATAATGGGGGATAAGGTGCAGACATTGATTGGTTTGATGCATCAGAAGGGGCAATGATAATAGAAGGACGGAATGTTTGAATATCATAGTGGTACGAATACGTATTAACGCGTGGTGTACGAAGTATAGTCTCAGTAAGATGGTGGATTTCAGCATAAGCCATGTATATGGCGGGATACCGATGTTTGGGAGGAGGACGCTGTTGATAATATTCATATAATAATTGTAATTTAGGGACAATAAGAGAGTTCGTTCTACTGATATGTTTAAGTAGGAATTTTTTGGAAAGTTTTATCCTGCGAATATACAGTGGTTCTTCCGTAGTTTCTACTAATAAAGCGTTAGTTGGTGTTGTGTGGAGGGCACCCACACTGATACGTAGTGCTGAGAATTGGAGACGATCCAAAGCTAATAAACTATGTTTAGAGGTTAAATCAATAATGTGGGCGCTATAACCAAGTATGGACCGAATGGTTGCATGATATAGCTGTAGTGCTGACAAGGGGTCAGCACCCCATGCACGTTTCGTTACCGTTCGTAAGATGGTGATATAACGATCAGATTTCCTAATAAGATGCCGTATATGAGTTTGCCATGTGAGTTTTTGATCGATATATATTCCTAAATATAAGTGCTGTGAAACCAAGGGAATGCTATAAGTGTCAAAGTTAATAGGGCTTTTATCAAAGGTTCGTTTATGTGTAAAGATCATCGCTGCACATTTAGGTATAGAAAGTGAAAGTCCATGGGCCGTTAGCCACCGAAAGACTAAACTTAAAATCCGAGATATTGTGGCTCTACAAAGGTCAATGTGGGAGTCAGAACAATAAATAACATAATCATCCGCGTAAGCTAGAATTCGAACGTGTGGAATCACAAGAGATTCGAGCTCTTTCATGTAAAGGGCAAACAAAATTCCACTGAGTATCGAACCCTGTGGTAAACCTTGTGATGTGTAACGGCTATCAATTGTGTGTTGGGGAGATTTAATAGTTAACCGGCGGTTAGTAAATAGTTGATTTAAAATAGAAAGGAATTGGATGGGGAATCCAGCACTAAATAATTTCTCCCAGAGGATATGCAATAACACAGCATCATAGGCACCTTTAATATCCAAAAAAACTGCCACCATAGATTGTTTCCGCCATTTTGCTAATAAGATGTCGAGTAAGAAAATAATGATAGGGTCTTGTGTACTATTACCACGTCGAAAGGCGAACTGATACTTGGGTAATAGCGAGTGATATTCCAATACCCACGCCATTCGTTTCATAAGGATTTTACAAAAGACTTTGCGTATACGGTACACGATCCCAGAACTATGCCTCGGAAATTTTCAGGTTCGGTAGGTCGTTTTGTTGGTTTCAAAATGGGTGCGATGAAAAACTCGTTCCATGATGCTGGTACATGTAATGTCTCGAAAATACTATTATAATATTTGAGTAAATACATTTGGACATGGGGGGGGGTAAGGCCTTGAGCATTTGATAAGTAATTGCATCAGGTCCTGGTGATGAGCTATTAACGGTACATAATACAGAGTGTAATTCATTATATGTAATTGGATTCAAAAGGGAAATAAAAGAACAAGAATTATTCTGTGAGGTGGGTAGAAAGAATGGATTTACTGTTTACTGTAACAGGGGCAAGGGTGTATAAAAAATCTTCTAGAACTTGTCGCGGATAAGCAGAAGAAGTTTGGTATTGGAAAGTTCTCGTGATCATGCGGATCGCGTTCCAAAATTTCATTGCTGGAAGTTGTGGAGTTAATTGAGAAATAAAAGATAGCCAAGCTTTTCGTTTTTTTGCATTAAAGACGAGCTTCGTTTTCGCATTATGATTTCGCAATTGAAAATAATGCTGCTGCGTCATTGATTGGCGATATTGTTGAAATAATTGTTTGCGCTTATGAATAAGATCGTGACATTCTTTATCCCACCATTTTAGTTCATATTCCTGTGGATGGGTCGTCACGTTTAAAGGTCGACACGGATGAAACATGTTTAAATATTGGGTTAAATAAGGGAGTAAGAGGGAAAAGGAAAGAGGGGACTTGTGTTTCTGTTGCAAAATATAATTGAGGTATGATTGATAGTTAGAAACATTAAAATTTTTATAAGATCGGACGTTACTTATACAGGAGGGTGTCTGAAACTTGGAATGTGGTGGGTGATTACCATATGTGATGAGAATGGGGAAGTGGTCACTAGTGTGAGTATCAGATAATGTATGCCAGGTGGTGACAGGGGCCATAGTTGTGCGGCAGAAAGTAAGGTCTACTGCGCTGGGTAGAGATCCAGGCGGAGTTAAACGGGTCGGGAAGCCGTCATTTAAAAGGAACAAATTCTGATGAGTTGAAGTAGTAAGTAAATCAGAACCTTTGATTGTATCCACCATACATCCCCATTCAGTGTAGTGGCAATTAAAATCACCAAGAAGGAAAAGATGTGGAAATGTGTCATATTGTTGAAAAAAATGCATCCATTGATTCTGAGTAATGTAAATGTGGGGAGGGCAATAGATGTTTATGAAACAAGTATTATGGTGTACTATACCTACAGCATAAGTGTGCGGGATGATATAATGTAAAGAGAAATGTGTAACTGATAAGGAAGTATGAACACATGTGGCAACTCCATCAAAGCCGTTACCATCATGTCGGAAAACTTGATAACCTCGTAATCGAAAAATGAAATGTGGTTGAAACCACGTTTCTTGTCAGCAGATAAAATGAGCTCGTGTTTAATTCAGCAATATTTGTAACTCATGTCTTTTAGAGGCGGCACTTCGACAATTCCATTGGAGTAAAGTAATCATGCTAGTATGTTGATGATAGAGTCTCGTAGTTTATATAATACATGGTGAAGTTGAGGCTCGTGACCCATACTTTGGATTAACTTTACCAGCAATTGCTGGATTTCTTGTTGAAGGCGTTCCTTGGAAGGAGGATAATGTGTATCTTGAGGGGTTGCGGAGGGTTGCTGCCTAGCAGATGTGGGCGCACTTGAGGGATATGCTAGTTGCAGAGGTTGTTGCATGGCACTCGTTGACGGGATCGAATGTACTGGAACCGAAGGTTCGTTTCGCAGAATGGCCATGTATCCTTGTCGGTCGAAATCAGGTTCAGGTGTAGGAGGGAGAGATTGCATGATTACTTGGGTGAACTTACGCTTACGCGGGTTTGGAGTCGAAGGGGATGGGGGATTCGACGATAGAGGAGGGAACTGAAGTTCTTGTTGCTCGGAATGATAAATTGGAAGGGCGATTCGGGCTTTAGCTTCGGGAAAAGATATGTGTTCAGTACTCATTAATTTTTTAATGGTGACCTGATACTTATGTTCAGGACAAATTGAGGAACCTGTGACATGGTTTTTCTTACAGTACGCACATTGTGTAAATTGCTCAGTACACGCCTGGGTTTCATGTTGTTGCGCACATTTCCCACAACGAGCGTTTTTCGCTTGACATTGCCGAATTGTATGCCCATAGCGCTGGCATTTGCGACAGCGAATGGGTGAAAAGATGTAAGGTTCAACTTCCATGTACACCTTATATAAGGCGACATGGGAGGGTAATGTTTGTGATCTGAAAACAATTTTTACTGAACCCGTAGGGAGGTATTGGGTTTCTCCATCTTGAATTGCACGGCGATTAAGTCGTTGCACGCTTTTAACTGGTGCCTCGGATTCCAGGTACTGTAATATGTCATCATTCGATAAACCTTTTTCAACTCCACGAATAATGCCTAGGCCTACTCTTAACACTTGTGAGGATGGAATGTAAGCTTTAATTTTGAGTTTCAAGCATAGGATTACTCAAAAATGCGTTTGCTTGAGAAGCCGTATGAAAAGTAACTTGTAGTCGATTACGTCCTTTACGTTTGATCGATTTGACATTGAGTTTAGTTTCATAAAATCGGCGACCAAGTGCCATAGGGTGTAAATTGCCGATGTTTTGCTCGTTTATAGATTCAACAAATACAAAGAAAGGTCCATGATGAAAGCGATTATAATATTCCGGGGTAGAAGCCACTTGGGACGCCTCGGATTGATTGTTAGATTGTTCGGAATTAGAACGGTCTACCACTTCCGTATTACGCCTCTGTACATCAGACTCAGTTGACTGAGAACCTTGCTGTCGTGTCGTATTACTAGATGAATTAGTTATGGGTTCCTCTTCCATAGGTACGACAATTTCACGCTCCACTCGTAAGGAATTCCCGGTTACCGCCGACGTTCCTCCACTGTCGGTCTCCATTGCTTGTCACTCCCGCACCACACTTGAACGAAAACACAAGTGATTACCACTACCGCGTACCACTGACTCGCACAAGTAGAGTAGTGTACCGTACCACTATCACTGCGTGACTGACACTCACCTCAATGTGACTGTAGGTTTGGAAAGCAGACTATTAAACATATAGCGCTGGAGTGCCTTCTACACTCGGATCCTGGTTCCTGACGCAAGTGCGATAACAGGTATAACTTGAAAACAATATTCTCTCACCCATGGGTAAGTAATGCAGGGATCGAGCTCGAATTATTATTATTATTATTATTATTATTATTATTATTATTATTATTAATATTATTATTATTATTATACGACTAGCTGACCCGACAGACGTCGTTCTGTCAAAAATAAATGACAATGGAATGAACTAAAATTCAGTCTGTACTGCACGCAAAAATTAGAATAATGCAAATGACTACATTATCAACATCAAATGAGTTAATTTTCTACTGCTACCAAAAGTTAGTAACAAACTGCTGGAAAAACGTGTTTTCATTACCTGCGATACAAATGTCTTGATTGTGAATAAGGAAATGCTCAAATAGGTCACAGCATATCTCTACCCTGAAATAACCCGGATTGACTGTAACGTAGATGGGAACTGTTCAGTGGTCTTCAAATCCCTCACAGAGCCATAATTATCCCCCGTTGCAAATTAAGTAATTTGATAAGTTGATGGCATGAAGATAATGTGGCAAAACTTACTCCTTTTTCTTCGTAGGAAATAACTATCATAGAAAACACTGATTCCAATCAATACTATGAAGATATTTTTCATTGTAAAGCTTTAAGGTACACGATATTTTTTTGTTTGATTACCTGGCGCGTAAACAAAGAAAGTTGATGGTTTTCCAATACGGGAACAGGCCACATACAATTGGCCATGCGAGAAACATGGGTTTTCAAGATTAATGCCGCAAACACTCAGTGACTGCCCCTGGGTCATAGCAAAACCGAACCGCACTGGAAACTGCAGTCGTTTAAATTCAAATAGTATGTCAGTCAGAATCATAGGGATGCGTGGTATCAAAACGTCTTCTCCTTTGTGCTTCCCCGTTAGAATAGTTGAAAAGAAAGCAATATGGGGGATAAGTCTGTTTGTTATATGTTACCTTGAAAGTTGGCATGAAATTGTCCCGAAGTACATTTGTTGCACCAAATGAAGTCATTTGAAAGCAGTTGTTATATTTTTAGATATTTGTAAGGAAATGTTTGGAATCTGTTCCTGTTCCTGAAACCAATGAGTACAATGGATCTGGTGGTGGAATCAATGGCACTAATTTCACTTTTTATTTCAATGCCTTACGATTCTGGCAAACTGTGTTCATAGATCCAATAGCAACGCATTGGTAGGCACTGTCGTCAATCGAAACATGGTAACTGAAAGCAATTCGATTCAAACTTGGAAGATTATCAGCTGAACGACACGCTGCACAGGTTTGTGATATCCAAATCCTTTCAGTTTCATTTCGCTCTTCACGTTGTGCAGTCCGATTAGACTGAAAATTAGCTTTGACTTGTAGCATTTCGAGTTCTTCGACCGAAGTTGCTCCGCCCGCGTCTTATAGGCGGCATGAGTCTTGAAATGAGTATGCTGCATATGGAAGCACACACAAAATAAACCAATCAACGCAAGAAATCGATGAACTTGTTTTTTGAGAAGCGGAGATTTAAAAACAATCAGGGTAGATAAAGGTCCCTAACTAGAACAAAACACGACACTGCATACGACTGTCTGGAGAGCATTCTTCCTGTTACAAACTGAGAACTAAGCAAGATAAGAACTTGGGGTTTGTTTTAAAAATAACTTCCATATCTGAAAACCATTTGCCTCGCTTTGACCCCCCATGCAAATTCAATAGCAAAGAAGTTGGCCAGCGACTGACTTTTTCGTGCCTGCACATAAAAATCTCGGAACATGACTGAAAAGAAACACAAATACTGCATGTTCTTATCATTTAAATTTAAAAACAAACTTATCTACATCGAGCTGAAATGTTCCTTTACCAGCAGTGAAAAAATTACAAATATAGTGAATATAAAATAGGAGTTATGACATGATAAGTTCTAAGCAATGAAGATTTTGCATTTGAGGTAACATTCCATTATATTAACATTTTCACACTCAATTATTTTGTAAACCTTTCTTTTGTTAACGGCATCAAATGCGGCTTGAAATTTTGTTCATAATCCGATATTCACCCATTTTAACCGATAACATTGAGATTTACGGACATTTGGCAAACGTGCTGGATTAGAGGAGGACAGCTCTAAGCGCAAACGTGGGAGAAGGAAAGAGAGACGAACAGTTTGAATGGAGAAAGAGAAATAGGGTTTTGAGGGTTTTTCCTGGCATTTTTTACAATTTTTCTCTTCGTAAAAACCTTACTCGGACTTCGACGAATATATGAAAAAAAGAATTAGCCGAATTGGTCCAGCCGTTCCCGAGTGTTGCGCTTAGCAACACATTTAGCGATTCATTTTTATTTATATAGATTATTATTATTATTATTATTATTATTATTACATTATATGTACTTACGATATGATCGCACTGTTTGTAAGGTTATAGGTTACGTCATGAAACATGTGTTGTACATAGACATTTATATCAGTTCAGTTAATGTAAATACCTGTAAATGAATATTATAATGTATTCTTTCCTGTATATATATATATATATATATATATATATATTGTAATCCATAATTGTGAAACACACTGTAACTTCCAGAATGGTAATATGCACAAGAACGATTGAGAATATTCTATACATTATATAACCTATGTATTAGACACTCTAGAATTTTCACGAAGATCTATTTTGTAATGTAACTTTCTAGAACCCTGGCCAGGCACACACATATAAGGAGACGATCTTGACGGTGACAAGTTAGTTGTTGAAAGTTAGTTATTGAAAGTTAGTTATTGATCGGAAGTTATTCTCGTGTTGAAATGCCGTAGTTGCAGTCTCCATATTGAAGTGACATGCTTTTACGCAGTCATTTGTTTTCAACTATGTTTCAAAGTTGTAATCTCCATGTGCAGCGATTGGTAGTTGTTTTAAATGGCGGTTTGTAATGTCAGTGTTTTGTTGTGACAGCAGTGGTCAAGGTTATATATGTGTTTAATTCGTAAATATATGTGAATAAAACAATTGTCCCAACTGACAGCATCTCGTGTGCGTCTTTGTGGATACGTTATTACTTGGATGAAATCTACTCAGCAACTTCTGAGGCAATTGCATGGATTACAAACCTTTCAATCCAAGTATGAAAATATGGTCCTAATGCTGTATAGAGTAGATTAGAATACTCACATCCCATAGTTTCGAATCACCTGAAACTGGGGAGAGAGGATTTAATAAGTTCGATACACGCATTACAGGTTCCTCTTATACCGTAATTATTTGATTATTACTACCCCCATGAGGAAACAACCCCGAAGGCCTGCAGATTATGAGGTGTCGTGTGGTCAGCACGAATCCTCTCGGCCGTTATTCTTTGCTTCCTAGACCGGGGCCGCCATCTCACCGTCAGATGGTTCCTCAATAATTGTAATCACGTAGGCTGAGTGAACCTCGAACCTCTCTTGGTCAACTCTTGTTCTTTTCCGACCCCGAGGGTATTACATATGGAGGCCTAGGGAGTCTTTCATTTTCACGCCATTAGTGGCCCTTGCCTTCCTTTGGCCGATTCCTTCATTTTTTGAAGTGTCGCATCCCTTCCATTTTTTCTCTCTGATTAGTGTTATATAGAGGATGGTTGCCCAGTTTTACTTCCTCTTAAAACAATAATCACCACCACCACCTCGAACCAGCCCTCAGATCCGGGTAAAAATGCTTGGCCTGGTCGGCAATCGAACCTGGGGCCTCCGAGTAAGAAGTAGGCACGCCAGCGATTATTACCACACTAAAATATAATTTATTTTGTCCTTATTTAATGGCCACTTTTGTGTCACAAGTCTTATGGAGTATCCTACCATTACCTAACGGCTGAATTAAGGATGGAAGATAATGACACGACGATACAATAATGTATTTAATACTACATTTGATATTATATTAAACCTACTAGTAATTATATTCATTTTTCTAGAACGTTCATATTTGTTTGGACTTTTCTTATTTCCTTTCTCCAAATACTTTTTAAAATACAGAAAGATGCTATTCTTCCTGGTGTAATCCACTCTTCATTTGATAGGTTAACAATATTGTATAGAATTCTCTCTCTTTTTCTATTTTTGTTTTACATTCACTTCCCAGACTTTCGTTACTTCTCTCTCTCTTTCTCTCTCTGTCTCTCTCTGACCTTTACTTTTATATATTCCCATTAGCCGCCACTCCTAATGCTGTAAATTATATATTTTATAAATGCATTCCATATTGTCTTGTATGTACCTTACGATCAATAAAAAATAAATTGTTCTTCATATCATCAACTATTTATTCTCTTCTTCAGCCCGGCTCGTTGACTGAATGTTCAGCGTACTACCCTTCATTTCAGAGGGTCCCCGGTTTCATTCTCGGCTGAGCTGGAGATTTTAACTGCGTGTGATTAATTCCTCTAGCTTGGGGTCTGGAGGTTTGTGTTAGTTTTCATACACTTCTTTTCGCATTCATATAACACACTCCGCTACCAACCACTACAAAAACATGCCACACTGAATACATTCCTCCACATAGAGTCGGCGGCAGGAGGGACATCCGGCAGTATAACTGGGCCAAATCCACATGAAATGCCGACTCCAATAAACTGGGAAAAGTGCCAGGAAGAAGATTCTCCTTTTCTATTATTCTAAACCGTTTTGGAAATCAGCCCAAAGTGGTTAAGATGGAGTTACTATGGCGGTGGTGATTACTGCTTTAATAGAGATCAGGTATGACAGATGAAAGCGAAGAGTCTGGCACAAGTAATTGGAAGCAATGCCAGACACAACTAGGGTACCCATGTCGCCACATCCCCTCCAAAAATGGGTTAACCCTTCACGGGTACAGGCAGGGGATACCGTGGATATACAGGGTGAGGGGGAAAATGGTGTTATCGCTTAAAAAACTGAACTATATGCTATCATACTACATGTGAAAGTACAAGACTGATCATTGATATTAGCATTCACCGGAAACATTGTGCTGTGCTAAATTATTTCAGAAATTGCTCGTAAGGAAGAGTCTGGCACAAGTAATTGGAAGCAATGCCAGACACAACTAGGGTACCCATGTCGCCACATCCCCTCCAAAAATGGGTTAACCCTTCACGGGTACAGGCAGGGGATACCGTGGATATATAGGGTGAGGGGGAAATGGGGTGCATAAATTAAAACTACCCACTTCTCTCATTTTGCACATATTACATTAAGAAAAACATTGCACGACTAACACAACAAAGCATTATCCAATTAAAATATGCATACGACGATTGATACACGCCTGAAGTGAGTGGGTCAGTTATGGTAAATGCAGTGGCAGACGGATCCGTTGGTCACGGGTTCCAGTTAAATAATTGGTTTCTCTTCCCGTGGTTTTCGTAGACACCGCGGTACTGTATATTATTTATCGTATAGGATGATAACATCACAACAATATCCTACTAATGCAAATGAAAGACGGACATAAAAAAAGCAATGGAAATACGGGGAGTATAATTTAATACTTTGTAGTGGAGTACCGAGGCACAAGAGTGCAGAGAAGCGGTGACAAGGTCAGTCTAGGGAGGTCAAGACACGAATGTTACTTATGGAGGCGCCATATTGAGTCTTTAAGTGAGCGTAACCAAATGCAAGTGCATTCTAATTCAGAGGATTTAAGTAAATATTTTTCATGTAGAATTTAATTGGGTATCTATAGTCAATGTATATGTAACTGTATAACATTCACAGCTATTTGAATAGGAAGATAGTTAACTGAACCTCAATTTATTTTTTTGAGAAACAAGAATCAGCAGAATTGCTCATGTATGTTCATTTTATTCTATACAACTTGGTCTTATTGTGTTTCTTATTAATATCCCCTGTCGAAATACGTAATCTCATTGACAGAAACATAGAAATACGTACAGTACCTCCGTTATATTATGATTAAATGAAATATTGAACTTAAGAGTATTTAAGGACAATTAGCTTATGGATAACCCATGCAGCTAAACAGCACAAAGTGGTGGTGGTAGTGATTAATGTTTTAAGAGGGAGTATAACTAGGCAGCCATCCCCTATTTAACACTAATCAGAAAGAAGAAATTGAAGGGGTCTGACACTTCGGAAATTGAAGATACCGATGTCGGCCAAAGAAAGACAAGGGCCATGAATTTCGTGAAAATGAAAGATTCCCTAGGCCTCGAATGCTCTAATACCGTCAGGGCCGGATAAGAATAAGAGTTGGCCAAGTGAGATCGGACAGGAATAAAAGATGTGAGGAGCCTGGCATAAGTAAGTAAAGCAAATGCCAGGACTCAGCTAAGGGCGCGTGATCATCAACCCATGCTCCCAAGTTAAGAGTCCCTATGGTCCCTTTTAGTCACTTCTTACGACAAGCATGGGATACCGCAGATATTTTCTACCGCCCCCACGAAGTAGTACAAAGCTGACATCTCTTTATGTTTATGTCAACATCATTTGAAAACTGGTGATCATAATTCGTAGGGCTACAGCCTTCAGTTGGCTTTTGCCAAGAACAAAATTCAAGATAACAATAATAATAATAATAATAATAATAATAATAATAATAATAATAATAATAATAATAATAATAATAATAATAATAATAATACTTAGGCATTAAGTGAATAGGCCTATTGGTCTACACTTATCATTCGAATCATGTGTCACTTTTATAGGAGTGGTATAACATTTGTGGTAGATTAGTGCGAACGAGTTTATCTTTCATCATCTTTACCCCCCTGTGGGTGAGGGCATTAGAATAACACTCACGGTATTCCCTGTCTGTCGTAAGAGGTACCTAAAAGGGGCCCCCGAGACTCTTAACTTGGAAACGCAGGTTGGCGCCTGCGGGGCTCTTAGCTGAGTGCTGGCATTACTTCCACTTCCACTTACTTGTTCCTTACTTTAAATTTTCCTAAACGACTTCCCTTGGGTAGTTAACTCAAAAAAGAAAACATGAATAATAATATTATACAGTTCCTATTACTTTTGTTGCTTCTTTTATAAAAATAGCTATGTTTGGGCCGTTTCCTAGAACATTTTAAAATACTTAGGTGGTTTAAGAATATTTTAGGAATGGAATTCCACTTTAGTTTTTCCGTTCATCTACCTTCTACCTTCTCTTCAAACTGCGATTCATCAAAATGGTGCTATAAGAAAATACATAATGGAACCCATAAATAAAATAAAAAAATAATTCGTATAATGATTCTTCAAGAATGTAATAACTTACTAACATTGCACAAGACGGAATTATATGTAGGTTGGTATTTATCACGCCTGCAATTTTTTACCATTCCTACTGAGCTTACCAGTGCTTATCACTGGAAAGCGAAACACTCTAATCCTGCCAGTTGACTTATTCAGACAGTTTGGTGTACTGCAATACCCCATTTTCCTTAAAAATGCTAATATATTTCATATTAGCACATAGTGCCCGTCTACATGATAACGGTGCTTAAGACTCAATATGGCCGTTACCGCAAAGGATTATGGTATCGTGAAAAGACCTTCCAAGATTGTCCTTGAGCGGTGACAGCGAGCGCAGTGCCCGCAGTGGCGAGTGGTCGGACTCGTCTCAAAGAAGTGACAAGAAGAGGATGGTTGCCCAGATGTATCTCCTCATAAAACAATAATCACCACAACCAGAAGCGGCATGATTACGCCTATAAAAACTAAACGAAACTGAACTCCCAGCTATATAGGTGGTGATGATGATGCTTGTTGTTTAAAGGGGTCCAGTATCTAAGGCCATCGGCCCTGCTATATAGGCCTACGTGCTCAGGACAAACAAATAAATTAAAGAAAGAAAGAGAGAAAGAAATAGAGCAAAGAAATAAACTAGTATTGGTAAATGTTTCCTTTTTAATAACTTGCTTTACGTCGCACCGATATAGATAGGCGTTATGGCGATGAAATTAAATGAAATGGGGTATAGCTTTTAGTGCCGGGAGTGTCCGAGGACATGTCCGACTCGCCAGGTGCAGGTCTTTCGATTTGACGTCCGTAGGCGACCTGCGCGTCGTGATGAGGGTGAAATGATGAAGACAACACATACACCCAGCCACGTGCCGGCGAAATTAACCAATGATGGTTAAAATTCCCAACCCCGCCGGGGATCGAACCCGGGACCCCTGTGACCAAAGGCCAGCACGCTAACCATTTAGTCATGGACCTGGACATGGCAATGAGGGGATAGGGAAGAACTAGGAATTGGAGGAAAGTGGCCGTGGCCTTAATTAAGATAACAGTCCCAGCATTTTTGTGCTTTGAAAATGGGAAACCATGGAAAACCCTCTTTAGGGCTGCCGACGGCAGGGTTCGAACCAATCCCACTATCTCCCAAATGCAAGCTCACAGCTGCGCTTTCCTAACCATGTGACTAACTCGCTCAATACTACTGCTAAAAATGTTTTCATTCCATACGCTGAAGGGGTATGACGGGCCTCCTAGCAGGTGACGCCTTCTCTCAGGCCAAGGAGATTTGAATCATTGAAGGAGACGTACGGTGGAGGTGAGGGGGTTGGCAGCCCTGGCCTATTCCAGGAACTGTCCCGGCATTCGTCTTAGTATAATACCAATATAAATGGTCCTCCATTGGACATTATAAATTTTCCAGCTAACTCATTCCTGGTTGCCAGCGTTTTGCCCCCATGTGCTAAGTTGGGCTCATCAGTTGGTACTGAGCACACCCACCAAGACGCATGGCTAGTTTATACCATGAAGGCCATAGCGTAGGCACATGGGGGTGAAACGCTGGCAACCAGGAATGAGCTGGAAAATTTATAATGTACAATGGCAGACCATTTATATTGGTATTAAAAATTTACTCATTTGGGACAAATATTTCAGGTTCCCTATGGGAATCAACACCTATATCATTCACCTTAGTGCCGGAGAATGGAAAAGCACGGGAAACCATTCTCAGGATAGCCGATGATGGGGACCAGCCCCTCTCCATCTCCCGAATGCAGAGGTATAGAACCATGGTAGAGCCGAGGTCACTGGCCCTCTATTTGGTTGGTCGGTTGGTCGGTCGGAGTGCAGAGCTGTCGGGCCACGGTCCAGTCATGGCCACTTGTAGGCTGAAGCCTACTCTATATCCGCCGATGAATGGGGTTCCTAGCTTCCAATATTTTACTTGAAACTGCGCCCGGTTTTCTTCAGAGTCCACTCTCTTTGAAGGTTTCTAGGGGACTACTAAGTCGGATGATAGATGCAAAGAAAATCTCACCGAAGTTACAGACCAAATTCTTACTTTGTTTTATACAGATAAACATATATTTTCATAACTAGAAGTAACATGCAAGTCGTTGATGGGTTAGTTTTTGTGACTGAAGTACTAATGCTATCTAGCAGTGGTGGCAGTAGAAGAAGCAGAGCCACCGCCATCTGAGTTATATACTACTACTACTACTACTACTACTACTACTAAAATGTTTTCATTCCTCCCCTGAAGGGAGGGGCGGGTCTCTTAGGCAGTGACGCCATCTCTCAGGTCAGGAGATTTGTCACTGTGAAGGAGATGATCGGAGAAGGTGAGGGGGTTGGTAGCCATGGCCTATACTAGGAGCTGCCCCGACATTCGCCTTAGTGCAGGAGAACGATAAACCACGTGAAACCATTCTCAGGACAGCCAATGGCTGGGGCCAGCCGTGAGGTCCAGCCCTGTCCTGTCTCCTGAATGCAGAGGCGTAGAGCTACGGTAGAGCCCTGGCCACCCCTCCTCTGTTCGGTTGGCTGGTCGGACCAGCCGTGGTCACTTATGGGCTGAGACCCACTCCAGTACTGCCTACCCTGTGCTACGTTTATTAACGTAGATGTACGTTCCTCGACAACGAGTACATGAAAAGAAAAATGTTAAGGTGCTTTTAGTGTTTGGGTAGAAAAGTATATCGCCGAGGGTATTTAACTTAAGATTATGTTTAATGTCTTAATTGACAGATAAAAGAGGAGGCAACCTGTTGAAAAAAAATAATAAATCCTCAAACATAGTTTCCATGAAATAGCGCTTCAGAGTAAGGCAAAATTTGTGCTAAATATGTGACATCACACGCATACTCTGTTATAAGATAGTGCTGTGTTGATTCACGTGCTCAATTGGAAGTTAGCTGTCGTAAATACACCGTGGTCAGTTATATAGGATAACAAATTTAATAAGTAAGTCTACAAAACCATCAAAATCCTGCGGCCGTTACAATAGTGACTATTCCGACTATGCGCTGCCAACAATTTCAGCCAGATCTCAGATAGTAACACAGAATGGTATAACACTGTCATATGCAATATTTGTGTTAGTGACATTTCAGCACATGATATTTGGACACAACGAAGTAATTTTGGAACTGATAATGTGAAAAATATAATTGAAACATCGTGGCTGGTAAAGTGGTGAATTAGATATTTGGAAATGAAAGTTTGTGACCTGTGAACTGTAAAAGCACCTAGTGGAACTTCTGATAGTAGAAAACTAGGTCATTGCTAGTAGTGTCCCTAGCACTTGTTACTATATATGTCGTTGGTAATTTCGGGACGCCATTTTGTTCTCTACTCACCAGTTCTTTGGAAGCTTCTGGAATCTTCTAGTGTCATTGAGAATCTTCGCTCCTCATCATGAGTCAGCCGTCTATGCCTCCAGCAGGGTCTCCAGAACGTTCTGATCCGAATATGGACATGGATCCTCAAGCGAAGCAAGCTCGTAGTATTCAAAATGTGGAATCGCCAACTCCAGCTGGCGAAAGAAAGAAAGTCCGTGCCAAACCAGCTTCTGTCAGTTCTGGTTCAGTTTATACTTCACCTAGTGAACTTCAGGACAGTTCTGAAGATACCTCGGTGTCAGGCATTCAGCAGTTATTGGGCCGGAATATTGTGGCAGATTTCCATCTACCGCCACGTTCACCATCATCGCAGCCGCCTCCATCTACTTCTTACAAGCCTACTAATGTGAGGAGTTTCGCCACTGTGGCAAAAAATACAGCCCTGGCACTACATATCCGGCAATGAAGTGTTGTTCACCCATCACTGCTTCCACCTGCGCCCTTCTATATCCTTCGGCTAATGCACATTGATCCAGCAAAGACCAATACCAGAACAATTTATCAACTTCTCACAAGATTCACCCCCAACTACCAGGACTATAATATTGAAATCCAGCACACTCGTACTCAAGGTTAAAATCAGCAAGCCATTCTATAACCATCTAGTAATGGGTATTGGGGTGACGCAGTTTGGCTCACATACTCGAGACACTAACCTAACACAGCAGCAGCCAGCACGACACCCACCACCACCGCCTCGCCCATCTCCTATCATGTCCGTGGTCGCCTACGGTGTGGATCGTGACTGGACAGATGATGAAGTGGCCGCTCAACTCCAGCTCGAGGGCCACCAAATCTTCAAAATCATCTGTATCCGCAACGAGAGGGGACCTACGTCACTCATTTGGATTCTGTCTAAGAATGTGACCACCCTGGATGTCCTTCCCTGAGATGACGCTGTTATCTATGGTCATCGCCACCAGGTGGAGCCTTCCCGCTCAGCGCCGCCGCAGAGGATCCGCTGCGACAGGTACCAGCGCTATGATCATCCGCCCGGCACCCCATGTGTTCAGCATCAGGTATGCGCCATATGCAGTCAGGACCATCCTACTTCAACTTGTTCAAATAGGGCTGAACCTAAGTGTATTAATTGTTCCCTCCCTCACCCGACTTTCTCCTATAAATGCAAGGCCAAACCTACCGCTGATCCTACTCAGCCTGAATCAGTAGTACCCGTCATTTCCCAAGACCTCCCTACCCCTGCCTCCTCTTCCACTCTCCTGCTCCCGAGTTCTGAAAACATAATCCGCTTTGTTGCGATGGTGCTTCAGAACGTCCTTCCCTTCAACTGACACCATGTCCTTACTCAGATCCAATTGGCTACGCTATTGGTATTTAATGCACATCTTGATGTAGCTTATTCGGTGAACAAAATTTATTTTGCATTTTTTCCCCTGAATGCAGTTCCCTTGATTAGCTAGTGGTAATCAAGGCGTATTTTGCTAATATCTGCTCAGTTTCAGCCAATCGCGCTCCATTGGACACTTCCCTCTCTCTGTAGGACCCCGAAGTTTTCATTTTAAATGAAACCTTTTTGACCCCTAAACTCCACCCCCATTTCTCTCAGTATAATTTCTACCACCCTATGACCTTTTTGCAGCTCGTGGAGGAGTAGCTATTGGAGTTTAAAAATACATTACTACTAAACAGCATTTTTATCACTTTCCTAATTATTTTTTGGAATATTTAGTAATTGAAACTTTTTTACCTAATAATTCATCTCTGGTCTTTGTTACTCTTTATCGTACCCCTTGCACACCACCCCCTCGTGATTTTCTTACATATATTGATAACACTTTTCAAAATTATGTTTTTATCGCCGATATTAATATTCATTCTTATACTGTAACTCAAACTACCACTTTTCAAGATCTACTTTCTCATCTTCGGGGCGTACAGATTCCTTTCCCCTTCCACACCCGTCCAATTTCTAATACTACTCTTGATGGCTTTATTTTATCTCCTTCCTTGGCTCTCTCTCCTACCATCACCAAATGTTTAGAACTTGGCTCTGACCACTCTCCCGTGCTCCTAATCCTCCCTAACCTTTCATACCAACCTCGCACCCCTAGCTCCCGACCCCCTCCTACGTGACGATGTTCACAAACAAACTGGACAAGTTACCGACAAACCATAACTGATTTATTAACTGACTATCCACTTCCTACTTCCTTGCCTGATCTCCTTTCTTTAATTGATAGTGTAGAACAACCTCTTATTAAGGCAGACCAACTCCACATCCCCTGCCACTCCTACCACCCTACCAAACCCCCCCTATCCCACCTAAAGCCCTTTCATTACTTAAACTTTCTCACGATTTCTATCATTCTTATATTTGAGCTCGGGACCCTAATACGTTACGACAATATCGCACAACGCTCCGACACACCCGCTCTTATATTAAAGCTATTAAACATAAACATTGGATGACTTCTTGTACTGACCTCTCTAACTTACATGACTCTCGAACGTTCTGGACTACTTTCCGTCACCTGAGGCAAACTTGGCCTCCCTTTCCTACCTAACCAATCCATACTTCATCTACCCCTCCTCTGACTGATAAAGATAAAGCTGATGCCTTTGCTGTCCACTACACAACCATTTTTTCCCTTTCTACCAATCCCCTTCACGAACATCCTAATCTCCCTCATTTACAGCCCTCTTTTCTTCATTTTCCTACTGTAGATTATACTCATCCGCTCAACGCTCCTATTACCCCTACTGAAATCCTTGACTTGCTCCGAAACCGCCGCAACACAGCTCCTGGTAGTGATCGTATTACATATCGACATATTCGAGAAGCCCCCATGCTCTTAATTCACCTTCTTTCCAGTATATGCTTTACACTGGTGTTTATCCTCAATACTGGGATAAAGCCACTAACCTACTTTTCCTTAAACCCAATAAACCTCTGTCCGATATTCGCTCCTACCGTCCTATATCTTTTCTAGTAGTTCTCTCTAAAATATTTGAAGGCATTCTCACTCACCGGATGTCTCAATATTTACATTCTTTACATCTTATTCCCTCCTCCCAAGCTGGTTTTTGCCCTCATTTTTCCACTCAGCACCATCTCTTCCATATTACCTCTTCTCTCACTACATATCTCCAAACCCATAGACCCGCCACCTTAATATGTCTGGATGTTGATCAGGCCTTTGATAGCGTGTGGCATCCAGGCCTCTTCTATAAACTCAGTCATTTACCGTTGCCTACCACTGTCCTTCGCCTTCTTTATAATTATCTCCATTCCCGGAGTGCAGATATAGTCATTCATAGCACCCACTCCTTCACTTTTCCTATCACCTCGGGACTTGCTCAAGGTTCGCCTCTCACCCCTATCCTCTACTCCCTGTTTATGTATGATATTCCCCATCCCTCCATTCCCTTACGTCTATATCAATATGCGGACGACCTTGCTGTTTTAGGTCTTTGCCACACCTATAGTTCCCTTCAATCTAAGCTCCAACAACTCTTGGCATTTATCTGTCAATCCTAGTAAAACCCAATTCATGTAATTCCGCTCCCAATCCCGCATCTGTTGTCCCACTAACAAAGTCCACCTAACAATGTATAATCGACCTTTCACCGAGACTAACCAACTATACTTAGACATAAAATTTCAAAATAACCTCAAATGGAATCTTCATCTTTCCTCAATACATCTTAAAGCTTTAAGTCGTTTCTGTGCCATCCGCTCCCTTACTGGTCATTCCTGGGGATTAAAACCTGCCCAAATCCTCCATGTATATCTCTCTTTTATCCGCCCTGTTATCACTTACGCCTCCCTCACCTGGATTAATACCCACCCCTTAGACTATTATACCTTACTAAAATACGACCGACATGCACTTCGCATAGCTTATCGACTGAAATTTGACACTCCTTCTGCCAACTTTCAGCCACTATATACCTTTCCTACTATTCCTACACATCTCCATTCTCTCCGTTTCAATTACCTTACAAAAGGCATTTGTCATAATAATCCACTTATTACAGAAGCACTCCCCCTATCCCCTCTTGCTAATGTTATTCTCAATGACACTCGAACCCCTCCCCATGCTCATCTTTTCACCACCCCTTATTCATTTCCAACCACCCCCCTCCCCACCGCATTATATAGTTTTGTACTTTTTTTCTGCTGATGTTGTAATTTCTGTATGCTCCTGGCTGCAGTGGTACATCACCTTCCACCGACATATATCTATGGCACCGCAAGTGCCATCTGTGAATCGTGTGCTCTAAGTGCAGTGTTAGTGCTCAAGCTCTTTTTCGCAGTGCTGATTCTCCATTTGTTCTTTCTCTTGTTTTAATTCTGTTCAGATAAGTGTCTTTAATGGTGCTGATTAAGTTTCCCATACGTGTTTTCTCTTTTCATTTTTCTACACGTTTATTTTGTACGTGTACTGACTTATTACTCATACTAGTTGTATTTTCTTGTGTTACATATCTGTTCTTTCTTTGGCTGCAAATGTTTTGCTTATTTTTGTAAACGCAACAGTTGCATTGTTTCTGGCTACTATCTTATCCTTACGCTTGTCTGTAATTATTATATGGTGTCATCACTGATCTTTTATTTTCTGTGCCTCAAGAAACAGACTATACAAGCCTTTGCAGTACAGTTGCCTCCTTACAGTCCTGGTAGAAATGGGTTCCTGGTTTCTAACATTCAACTGGGTGGTAATCTGACTCATAGTAGTCTGTCGAGTGCTCAATATGGTTCTACAGAGGCATTGTGATGTCCATTCATTAAACACCTGTAGTCTTCCCGTGTGGCAGTTTACACAGGTGATAACATTCTCTCTGTGATACTGAAGATTCACCCTCGACACCGTTGACCTCAGAAACCCAAATTCACGTGTAATCTCTATGCTATGACCCATGTGCCATGCACTAATGATCATCCCATGTTCAAAGTTGGTTAACTCGGGACGTGTTGCCATCTTCATGACAATGGTGTCTGTGACAGACTGCTCAGCTATGCCGCAGCTAGCTGGAACACTCAGGAGTCATGTATGGCACATTTTCTAATGGGACACCCCTTTTCATGACTTTTGGCCACTCAGTATATATCTCTAGTATGTAAGCATGTAGTGGTTAACATAGGAAACACCATTCTTGAACTATGTCAGAATTTGAGGAAGAGGGGCCAAAATTTTTTTTTTCTTTCTTTGGAGGGGTTCAAGTCATTTTTTTCTTAGTTACACCATTGACTACACCCCATTATTAGACTGAGATGACACATCATGAAAAATTATCTATATAGTATTTCACCCCTCAAAATGGGGGTGGAGTGATACATCAACTTTAAAATAAATAAATAATTGATTCTGATTTTTGCTGCTAATGGTTTTAGTAATAAAAAATTAATTCACGAATATCTAATATCTCTATTATTGTATCTTCTATAATAACAATATATCAGATGTAAATAACTGGAAATTATATTTTCTATAATTAATATTATGTACACATTTTAGATAGAACTACTGTTTCCAAGGATATCTGTATCTAGATCTCTATATCCAGAGATATAATAAAAATCTGATAGGAAGAAGAGACTGCAGGACAAGTTCCAACTTTCTTTTTTTTTTTTTCATGAGCTATTTCAAAACTTATACTTTTGCCAGGAATGCAGGTAATTTGAGCCTGAAACTTTGTCATTTCACCCTGTTTTACCAGTAGAGTGATGAAGTTACTAACGCAAAATTTTTACACATGGGTATGTCAATAGTTGGGCTATAGTTAGTTAAATAGTGAGATATCCTACTGAAACCTCTTTTACTCTATTCATAATTCAAATGTGCTTACTTTTCTGGGCTGTTACCCTTCCCTTTGTGTTAATGGACTAGATACTATATAATGTGAAATATGTCTATTAATTAAATAACTCAACTTTATAGTCTTGAGCAGTAGTGATAATTTTCAGCATTAAAGCAAGCAAGCAAAGAATGGAAACAATGATGAATGAGAGACAACAATCCATAAAAGTAACAGAAATTGAAAATACTGTGGGAAGAACCTTGTTTCCATGGTTACAACATTCCAGAGGAATTTATAATTAATTTTATTAGCTTTTCAGAAGCATTTTTGTTCCATGTATAACTTAACAGCCATTTTAACTGATTGTTTACATAAAACTATTTCTTTAAAACTTACTTTGCAAGAGGTGCCCAGCAAGAAGCTGATGTCTTGGTTCCAAGGATTGGACTTCAAATTTCTGAAGATTGAACACAAAAGCAACATTAAACATTTTCTCACATCCATCAATGGCTCTGAATTCGATAAATGTCACTGACCCCGGTCCACACAAAGGACTTGATCTCGTTGATCTAATTTCAGGATCTCTTCACCCAGATGTAAGGCAATATAACGATTGGAATTACAAAATAATACTACTATGTACTGGTACAAAATTAATTCACTTTGTATGTACATTCTTTCATTTCTTCTACATTCTCTCAAGGCCTTAGTTTTTTTTTATTGGTAAGAGGGTCTGATAGTCATGGTCCCTCTTCTAATTGAAACAACAATCATTACCACCACTACCAGAGCATGATTACCACTCCCGTGGTGTTGTAAAATCATCTCTGTGTCTTATCTGGAGGCCCTGGGTCTGATTCCTAGTCTCCCTGTAAGTGAGGGTGGTAGAATAACATCCACGGTATCCCCTGCCTGTTGTAAGAGGCGACTAAAATGGAAGGACCTCAGGGGCTCTGAACTTGGGAGCACGGGCTGGCAACCACGGGACCCTCAGCTGAGTTCTGGCATTACTTCCACTTACTTGTGTCAAGCTTCTAACTTTCATCCGTCTTATCCGACCTCCCTTGGTCAACTCTTGTTCTTTTCTGACCCTGATGATATTAGAGCACTTGAGGCCTAGGGAGTCTTTCATTTTCACGTCCTCCATGGCCCTTGTCTTTCTTTAGCCAATACCTTCATGTTACATATTTTCTCTCTGATTAGTGTTATATAGAGGATGGTTGCCTAGTTATACTGCCTCTTAAAACAATAATCACCACCACCACCATCTGATTCCCAGCTCAACGAAGGATTTAAATCCATGGGTTTCATTTACAGTAGTTCTAAAGTGAAGTCAGTTATCCGGTTGATACTTAGGTAGCTTGTTGAAAGTTACAAAGGAAGTTAGAGACCAAGCCTATAGCCAAGTTTTCTGTTCAAAGAGAGTCTAAGACAGCGTATTATTGTTTGGCTGAAATATGATGTGTTTGACTATTCTAGTCTCAGGCTATTTAAGAACCAAACTGGGAATATAAATTTACGGCTAAAAAGCTATTTTATGTGAAAAGAAAACACTTAAAACCAGTGTCAGCTGGTAGTATCTGAAACTGGGTGTTGCACCAACATTTTCAATGTTGCATTTTAAAATGAAAAGCTTACAGAAATAACAAGAAACACTATTATTGTTAAGTAATGAACTACACAGTTCAAAAAACTTAGGGAAACATGTTTTTGAATATATGTCATGCTCCACAAAACAATACCTCGCACCCAGGTATATTACCAACTAATCCTTTATTCTTTACCATTGAAGTATACGAAAGAATATTGATGGATTCACATTCATTTTCAGAACACAAACGGAAGTGTCCAAATAAGGTGAAAACAAAGTAACAACAGCCCTCCAGGGTGGATTTTTATCACAGTTGGACAGCTTTAGTATGGTGTATGTCCTCCACAAGCATTCATCACAGATTGGCACCTACATGGCATGCTCCGTATAAGTCGACGGAGGTCACGCTGTGGTATCAGGTCCCATTCTTCAATGAGAGCCTGTTCAAGATCTTGGAGAGTCTGTGGTGGGACAGGACGCCCATGAACACTTCTGTCAAGCCTATCCCACACATGCTCAATGGGATTATGGTCAGGTCTCACTGCTGGCCATTGCATCTCTTGAATGTCCAGTTCTCGCAAGACAGCTCTGGTGATGCGCGCTACATGAGCCCTGGCATTGTCATGCATGAGTACGAATTCAGGGCCAACACTGTATACAGCAACCAACACATGCTGTAGCAGTATCTGCTTGATGTACCCCGCAGCGGTAAGATTACCACGGACGACGACAAGATCCGTACGGCCATCAATACTGATGCCACCCCACACCATCACAGAACCTTGTCTGAATCTGTCGCCTTCCTGGACAACATTGGGCATGTACTGCTCACCACGGCATCTCCATACACGTTGACGTCCATCACGCTGTGTCAGGGGAAATCGGGACTCGCATGTGAACACAGAGGTCTCTATTAGCGAAGTTGCCAGTTGACGTGGGTACGGGCAAACAGAAGGCGATCTGCACGATGTTGCTGCATTAAACAGGGCACTCGAACAGGACGTCTGGGTCATAAGGACACTTCTCTTAACCTTTTCCTTAAAGTCCGGTCAGACACCGTAACTCTAGTGACCCTCCTGAGGTCTTGTTGCAGTTCTCTGGCAGTTGCTGAACGATGCCGCAATGCACGGATGGTCAGATATTGGTCATCCTGTGGGGGTGTCATGCGTCCAAGACCCTGTCCAACCCTCCCTGTGAACTGGCCTATCATTGTAGTGATTCCACAAGCGTTGAATAACTGACAGAGAGACATTGCGATCCACAGCAACACGACGAAAAGTCCACCTTTACTGGATCAAAGTGATGGCCCTTGTGACTTGAACCTCATTAAGATGTCTCATGGGATGTGCTGGTTAATGTAAAACATGCTCAAATGACCGCAGTAGTCTGTGTACCTGACAATGACACATGGATGCACCGCTATTCACTATGTTTTGAGGGGTCATCTGACAGTTTAATGCATGGCTACGCCTACAGATGGAGTATAACTTCGATTTGATATATCCTGAGTAGCTAAGGTCTCAAGGTATGCTGTACGACCATTGGAATCCCATCACCCAAATTAACGTTCACATACTAGATGTTACAAAACCAGTGTTGCCAACTCAGCAGATTTTCTGTCAAAATTGGGGGATTTTTAAATAGAACAGCGGATAAATTTTCCATTTAGCAGATAGTAGATTTTTTGGCGGATTTTCAAACTTCTTTTAGCGATTTTCAGCAATAACAATATCACCTTTCATCACCAGGAGCAAAAATAATATAGAACTTACTACGACATAATAGTGTACTTATTCCCATTGTATTGAACTTATGCTGCATACTACAACTCATTTCCTAGACCAGCTCTGGCTCACAGCCTGTCAAAATTTGTTACAATCGTAACTGTACTCTTGATGAGCCAGGTAGTATCGTGTTTGATTACATGTTTCTTTTGATATCAGGATCTTTTTGGTACATCAATATGTCGAAAGAATAGGTTAAAAAGTAGTCAGTTATTTAGTAAGGAGTGGTTAAATAATTAAACTTTAAAAGATTAGTTGGTTGAGCTTCCCAGTGATCCCAAATACCGACGGTGCATCTATTGGCAGTGCAATATATATGCGAAATTGGTTGACATTATTTCTTTCTGCACTTATCAAAAACAATGAAAACAGTAATGAAATTGAAAATAACTTTCAAAATAGATTTGAAAATTTCTGCATGTGCTTTGCTGCTGTGAACTGCCAGCATATACTTCGAAAAAGAATGGTACCATGTGGCTTCATATGAAACCACAGGACCTCAGCCCAGAACATCTGCTTCAGAGCATACAGTGCGGGGGAGGAGGAGATGATGAACTCCTGTTCTGAAACTGGTGAGTGTTGAGTTAATCTCTTTAATGAAAACAGCTGGTATATGCTATTTCAAAATTTTAGCGGAATTTAGCGGATTTTCAACTAAAATTTAGCGGAGAAAATATTTATGGGTTGGCAACACTGTACAAAACATGTTCCTCTGATTTTTTTGAACTGTGTACATTCCTATTAAAACATTCCAGCATTTAAAACACAGGAAATAAGAGGCTAATTGTACAATATAACTATGGTACAGTTATTCTTACCTCACTTGAATTGAAAATTTTCCCTCCTAATTTTCATTGATGCAAACTTGGTCAGTCACCCGTTCATTGAAGTCTGCTATTTCCATCACCAGATCTCTTTCAATAGGAATTATTGCCTAGGCAACAATCTGTCCTGGGTCATAGAGTTCCTTAAGAAAGTTTGTAATCTCTTCAAAGTAGAAAAACATAGTTCTGCTTCGACAGGAATTGTAAGAATAAACTTCCACAGTTTCAAGCACTCAGTGAACGTCCTCTCTAGGTTGTTGGTTATTATAAAATCTGCTAGACTAACAGCACCCGACAATAACAATGATCGTGTGATAAATAGATGGAAGATAGTTCATGGCGTAGTTTCAGTTTGTCCAAAAAACATATACACTGAATACACTGTCTGTAAGATACCTTCAGTGAACTTACAACAGTATAAGTTTCTCTGAAAGAAACAATGATGAAACTACAAGATGACCTGAGAAGCTGAAATGATCTTTAGCCTGGGAAATTATCACATCGCACACTTCATTTTGCTTCTCTTTTTCACTCAGTCTTGTTCACTTTCCATTTCTTCAATGAGCAATTGGTAGGATCATTACCGCTCGGGAGGTCAATTTCTTCTCAGATCTTGGTGACATTTACTTCAAATTCCGAAACGGCTTTATGTGCAGAAACTGCATCAGTGTCTCCGTGCTTTAGTTGACCAAAGAGAACTTCGACTAGTGGCATAACTTTACGGAAGAATTACAGCCAATAATTAAAACTACAGCTGGAAAGAACTTTTGTATGGCCAAGAGCCTGACCAATTGTAGTTTCACTCATTACAGAGTCACTTTCCAATATCTGGTTCATACACTCAACCCTCACGGAGTAGCTCACTCATTTGAAAAGTTAGTAGCTGCGCAGGGTGTTGACAACACCCCAAATATCATTTCACAGTACAACCTACATAGAGACATTTTTTTTTTTTTTCAAAAATGTATTTTATCATGTGTAATATATATTTACAAATGGGACTAGCATATGAAAATCATAAAATGTGAAATATTCTCCTACAAAAATCCAAGCATACGAAAATATTGAAATTATTACTCAATATCTGCATTTCAGTACAAAACAAATGAATACAAGAATATTTTTGAATTACTCTCAATGTTTCTGTTATCATATTGAAGTAAAGACATGTAAGAAAACATTCAACATAACACAAAGTCAGAAACTTAGTCTGTATTACTTTGTGGTTCACCTGAATCTTGGCAAAAATTTTCCACACACATTCCTCATACGTTTCAGACACATCACTCTACAACAGCGATCACAGTACGAGTTAGTCTTTACATCTTTGTTTTTAGGGCATACTGTGCACTGTGATTGTTTCGGAGCTCGTTCTCGGACGTTTGTCATCTTACTTGATGTCCAGAGCGATAAACACCTGCCAGTATCAGAATACCAATCACACACTTTATTTTGAATTCATCAGTACGCTTAGCATTGCGATCTCTCGAATAATTTTTGGCAATAGTGTCTGTGTAAATGTTTGTACAATTCATAATAGTTCTGATCATTACATCATCCACAAATAGCGGAAAACACTCGAACACTGACTTTGAACACAGGCCCTGACACTAGGGAGATGTAATACTATGTTTTGTTTACGCGTCCTAATGGTCCTTGTAGGGGGGGGAGGGAACTTTCTTCCACCTAGTCTGTTTATCTTTAAACAAGTACTGATTTCCTCCTTCATGGTGAACTGAATCATTATCACTGTCCGCCATTATCTTCTTCACTATCAGCCTCTGTATCACTGTCTTGGATAAGTTCCTCACAATTGTTGCTTTCTTCTGGATCTGACTAATCGGAATCTTCTTCACAACTTTCATCTTCTTCTAAAAGTTTGCATATTCTAGCCTCCTGCCATTCATAGCAACACATTTTCACTGGAAATGAGCCTCCCTCCACTCAAGCGAGAACTGAGTACTTAGCCGGAAATACTACGATAGTGGTCATGCGGGGGGTATGATGACACCCCATGTGTGAAGAAAGCGCTAATGCCTATCACAGCAATTCTGATTATAAGCACTCGCTCAACACTTCATGGTCAAGGTCACTTAGAGAGGTTTAAGAGATTACAGCAAGCCAAATGAACTCGATCGCAAGATTTAGCCTAAAAAATCAACGTGGGCGCAACTCTTTGAGGGTCAATAATATCCTCCTTGCAGTCATAAACTGTATTTATGCATAGTGATTGAAAATTCTACCTAGTAGGACAAGCCTATGGCAATATTTTTCTCACCACCTCATCAAATATCGCAGTTCGCTGTGGGCTGCTGGAGAAAAATGCACACATTCCTTGCAAACTTGAAAAAAATATTTTCACATTGCGGTTGATTGATGCCGCCTTGCTTATTATAAGATTAACTTGATGGGCATAGCAACTCACATATTCTGCGTTGGGACAGTATTTTTTTTTACAGTAGCTTGTACCCCATTAGCGGAATCAGCCATAATGGATGTCCCATCATATATCTGTGTTATTAATTTTTGGGCAGTTTAATTTACTTTGTGCTTCTGTAATTCTTCTAATAAACATGCAGCTAATGTATGTGCGTCATGTTTTGCAGGAGACAGGAAACTTCAGAAACTTTCTGTTGGTTTGCCTCTTACTACATAACAGTATAAAACAGCCATCTGAAATATATTTGAGATGTCACTGGTATCATCTGCTTTAATAGCTAAAAAAATCTGATTCCTTTATTTCTTTTGATATCTCTTCTTGACATACCTCCAACATAATCCGCAAAAGTTAATTTTGGATTGTTTTGGAAGTTCCTTTGAAAACAGCTGCCTTTTCCAAATGATCTTTTAGCACAGCATCCAATTCAGCACCAAATGAATTAGTCCTCTGAAAACACCTGGGTTTGTTGATGATCTAGTTTCATTGTGCCCCCTTAAGGCCAGTCAAAAAACTGCAGGAATGATTACAGTTTGTGAAAATATTTAACACATACCTGTTATGCCAAACTTCCTTGTTATACTCCACAATTTTCCTTCTATACACACTATCCAGTTGTACAGCTACTTGACACTGCCAAAAAGTGTCAGTATTAAACAGTTTTGTATGTGAACAACTGAAGATTCACGTTTCTTTATTCTGGTATTTAAGTGGTTTATGTCCGTAACTCTTACGTTGGTGCTCGTGAGTTCCCCACCAAACAACAGGCACGGGAAGCAGAATGACGCATATTAACTTTGCAATCACAATGTTTATAAATATCCCTTTTAAACACCCTCTTAAACTGTCCATTTCCAGTATTAATATTTTCCACAATATTGAAATCCAGTAATGGTCTTGCGAGTGTCTTTACAGTAAGTTTCTCCTCATCAGAAAGCTGGAAAAGCTCTCTTAACTTGTAAATGATTTACAGTATTAATTTTCACTCACACTCCACTACACATAAAAGGATTACACCTTGAAAAGTTATTTCAAACTAAACATTCTTTTACAATAAAATACTAATACACTCACAGGTAGTAGGTTTAAGTGCTAATGCCGTGAAACGACACCAGCAAATAGTCAAGCTAAACTACACAAACACTGGCAGCTTTGTGACGAACTCATACTCACAGTCCAGAATCCATCAGACACAATAAAACATAGAGAAACTATCTAGAACCAAAACACTCAGTTACCTCAAAATACACCAAGACCTAGACGTGATAAATATAACCATAACGTAAAAAAACACAAAAAACACCCTGTTGTAATAGTCCAGCCATTTACCCACATGGCACAAAGCTTGTTTCACGGTTAACATGAAGTTAAGCTGATGAAAAAACTTTTCCTCCGAAAGTATATATTCAAAACAAAGTTGGGAATGGAACAAATTGATTATGATTGCCGATGTAACACCTATGTTGGTAACATATCCAGTATGAAATTGTTAAGAGAGGTTTATTACGCCTTAGTTCAGTCTATTCTTAACTACGGAATATTGGCATGGGGAGGAGCCTACAAAAATGTAATCAATAAAATACAGGTTGTTCAAAACCTTATATTACGAATAATGTACCAGAAAGGAAGATTATACCCAAGTAGTAAATTATATGCTTAAGCAAATATATTTAATGTAAAACAGCTCTATGCCCTTGAAATATACAAATATATTAACAAAAACAAAAATTGAGAACATTAAACATGAATATTCAACACGCAGTAAGATGTACCACCGTTGTATGTTATACAAACCCAAACTTAGCATAACAAAGCGCAATTTCTTGTACTTCATTCCAAATTTCTTTAATGTCCTTTCCAGTTCTTTACAAACTACTTCATTAAGTCAGAAAATGAGTCTGAAGTGTCCTAAATCCTTTGTCAGGGATAATAAAACTGTTATGGAAGAAATAACTAAACGAGAATATCACGTCACCATATCCAATTTCTATTCTATGCTCCACCATGTGTTGTTGATCATATCCGTCATTCACTCATACCCATACTCGTACTTCAGGCATCATTTTAAAATATATTTCTCTCTATGTAATTAATATTCTAAATTACCACACACAAGGTTTCACCTTACGTGGTATTTTACTGATATCTACTCGACTCTGTTGAGGTTGGTGTGATTTTGTATAATAATAATAATAATAATAATAATAATAATAATAATAATAATAATAATAATAATAATAATAATAATAATAATAATAATAATAATAATAATTTATTTAATGTGTGCAAGTGATAATTACAAGTTCAATTTATTTTAAGTATTAATATGCTAATAATAATAATAATAATAATAATAATACTTCTGTAATATATGTGGTTTAGTTACAAGATTAATATTTCTCAAGTAATAATGTTTTTAGAAGAGTTATGTATATATGAAACAGAGTCCTGTAAATATGTAAACAACATGATGAATGAAAAAAAAAAATACATGCAACATACAATACTTTATGAGTGGTGGTATGGAAGAGAAATAACCATTGCAAGAGGAGAGAAAGGTTGTGGTGGTGATTATTGTTTTGTTGTTGTTCGCTGTTTAAAGGGGCCTAACAGCTAGGTCATCGGTCCGATTATTATTTTAAGAGGAAGTACAACTATGCAACCATCCTCTACATAACATTAATCAGAGAGAAAAAATGAAGGAATTCGACATTTCAAAAATGAAGGTATCGGCTAAAGAAAGACAAGGGCCATGAAGGGAATGAAAATGAAAGACTCCCTAGGCCTCGAGTATTCTAATACCGTTGGGGTCAGAAAAGAACAAGAGTTGACTAAGGGGATTGGATAGGATAGATGAAAATGAGGAGCCTGGCACAAGTAAATGGAAGCAATGCCAGGACTCAGCTAAGGGCCCCGTAGTCACCAACCCATGCTCCTATGTCTAGAGCCCATGGGGATGCTTTTAGTTGCCTCTTACAATAGGCAGGGGATATCGTGGGTGTTATTTCTACCGCCCCCACCCATAGGGGAAGAGGAGAGAAAGCAGGGACGTCATCTCCGCAGAGTGGTGCAATCTAATGGGGGCATTTGGAATTGTTTCTCGATAGAGGACTTGCCTGTTTCGTGCAACTCCCTAGGACCGATAATGGCAGGCTTGCTACCTGATGCTATACACTGTGTACAGGCTTAGGCTCGTCACTGCTGAAACTACATAGCAGTACATGTGAAACTCTCGCATTTTACATTTCACATTTTACTACCCAGACATTGTACATACTTGTATATTTTTATATGTGTCATTTTACATTGTGTTCATTATTACCAGGACCTACTGAATTCCATGAGTGTATAAAAAAATTTTACAGCACAGAGCACCTTATTTGTACTTTTATTCCGGACTTCTTAGTATGCATTATTTACTTGTATTAATTATTACTCACCTGCATCACACGTAATATCTCCCATTTTCATTTGCACCTTACTTGTACTTTTATTCCTGACTTCTTAGTATGTATTATTTACTTGTATTAATTATTACTCATCTGCATCACACGTAATATCTCTCATTTTCCTTTGCAACATTTCAAGCACACTTCATATTGTAAATTTAATATATCCATAAGATTCTTACCGTTAAAAAACATGTTTTAGGATTTTGCCATACATTGTGTATGTTTTAATATGGCTGATGATGACCCCGAGGAGGGTTGAAACTAATACCATTTAATGTAATTATTGTAAATACACCTTAGTATTGAATAGGTGGAAATCTCTACTGTGTTATAATTCATATGTTATTCTCACTTCAATATGGACCAACAACATGAAATTCATAACCCTTGAAGCAAAACGATGTCAGTGTGGACTGAGAGGAGCAACGGAATTAAATCATACTGTGGGCTCTGAAGGTAGGTTTACAGGGGCAATGTAAGACATAGGTCTATTCACAAACTAGCAAAGAAACTAAGAAACTAAGAAACTAAGAAGCTTGGTTGCTTGCTGTTAGCTAGAAGGACAGAAGCAGAGCCAGAAAGTAATCTCTTCTTCAAGACTGGCAAGTAGCAGGAAACAATTCAATAAAGTCATTGATTGCATCATATCTTTCAAAGGCTTTTGTTTTGCTTAGAATTAGCAATCACGGTGTCTTCAAATCAGGAAGTTTATCAGAAATATTAATGTTTTACAAGTTACCTTCTGAAACTGCTTCTAAAAAGATGTGAAACTTCTTTAACAACACAGACTATATTTTACAAAGATATTGACAGGGAAGCCGGCCCCACGGTGTAGGGGTAGCATGCCTACCTCTTACCCGGCAGCCCCGGGTTCGATTCCTGGGCAGGTCAGGGATTTTTACCTCGACCTGAAGGCTGGTTCGAGGTCCACTCAGCCTATGTAATTAGAACGCCCGAGAGGATTCGTCATGCTGACCACGCGACACCTTGTAATCTGCAGGCCATCGGGATGAGCAGCGGTCGCTTGGTAGGCCAAGGCCCTTTAAGGGCTGTGGTGCCATGGGGTTTGGGAAGGGTTATTGACAGGGAATCACTAATAACTACACTTAACTGATGGGATGTAAATATATTGCCTTGGGTAGATCTGCATGTATCCTTGTTTGCACATCACTGAACAGGAAGCCTAGATGACGGCACAAGCATCGACTTGCCTTTCTCCCTCAGATTGGTGTTTCCATAAAAGTACGTGTGTTCACGCAGCCTCTGTCATTTTGTCTTGAGAAGGACAGTCAAAACAATGACATATTTTTTACGTCAACAGGGCATACTATCTCCAAAATAGATTAATGCTTATCAGTTACCATCAACTGGAAAAGCTTGCACCAGTGTATAAACATGGTTCAATAATTTGGTTATGCAAAATATACACTTGAGGGCCAGTGATAATCCCCATACTATTCACGAAGAATCATTGCAAGCTGTTAAAATAGGTGTCTGTCATGCTCTGTCTCAGATTAAATGTTATTATTCCATGTTATCAAATAGACCTAGTGTAACACAGATTCCATTTAAATTGTTAGTGAGAGCAACTTTGTTTCCATTATAGGGTAAAATAAAGATCCCTCATATACTCATCAAACTAGTCTTTTACTATTTTGTGAATTGTTCTTGATTTTAGGTGTTATATTTCCCAACAGAGATCTAAAAATTTTGCAAGCATTTAAAAAAAGAAGAGGAAAAATCCATATTTTATTGAATTATTTGCTTATTTCTGGTACCTTGCTTTCTACGTATCATCAGACCAAACAGTGCCTTAACAGCACCAGGCCTTATTGGTATCTTGTAATGTTACTGGTATGTGAATTTTTTAATAGCCTTTTTGTAGATATTGTAAATTTTACTGAAATGTTTTGTATTTTTCAGGGACCATGCTCGGAACTTTATTATATTCCTAAAGAGCTACGCTGCACTTGGGTTAGGGAGAATGAAAACTGCTTTGAAGGAACAACGATTATAAAGTATGTTCCCTTCTTAATCTGTAATTTCACCACCCACACACTTTTCATAGGAGTTATTTTATTGGTGAGTATACAGTATGAAATAAAATACACTAGTATGTATAGATTTATGAATCTTAACTGTACATTGACAACACATTCAGGATATAATTGAGACATTTCCTCATTCTCAATCCTTTGATGGCAGCATTTCATGTTTTTGCTCTCCTGATTAGTTTTCTCCAAGTCTGACAGTCTGCCACTATAATGATAACCTTGTGAGAAGATTTTCCTGCTAGGAGCTGCAGCCCCATCTGATACAATGTCATGCTCAGGGTCTCTTGCCATTAAACTTAAACTTTCCCTCCATCAGAAGCTCCTGGTGATAGGCTGAATAGCTCAGGTGGTAGAGCGCTGGCCTCCTAAGCTCAAGTTGGTGGGCGCGATCCCAGCTCAGTCCAGTGGTATTTGAAGGAAGAATAAAACCCACGGTATCCCCTGCCTGTCATAAGAGGCAACTAAAAGGGGCCTCAGGGGCTCTGAGTTTTGAAGCGTGGGTTGGTGACCACGGGGCCCTCAGCTGAGTCCTGGCATTGCTTCCACTTACTTGTGCAAGGCTCCTCACTTTCATCTATCCAATCCAACCTCCCTTGGTCAATTCTTGTTCTTTTCAGATCCCGATGGTGTTACATAAGGAGGCCTAGGGTGTCTTTCATTTTCATGCCCTTCGTGGCCCTTGTCTTCCTTTGGCCGATACCTTCATTTTTTGAAGTGTCGGACCCCTTCCATTTTTTCTCTTTGATTAGTGTTATATAGAGGATGGTTGCCTAGTTGTACTTCCTCTTAAAACAATAATCACCACCGTAGATTTATAGGCACATAAATGAGGTCCTGCTGGACTAAATTCCAACACCTCAGTGTCCTGATAAACTGTAAAAGTAGTTAACAGGACATAAAACAAATAAGATTATTATTATTCTGGCGATGTGCCCGAGTACTAGTATTGCAGGTAAGCTTGGCTGATATGCTCATGAGTCTAGTTTAGATGCCTAGTTCTTCCAGCATGAATGTATAGATATGGTGTTGCGTCTAAGAAACGTGGAGAATGTATTGGTAAACCCACATCTTGAAGCACTCTCTTTTTATTTTATCTGCCTGTTTGATAGTCCAGGTCTCAGATGCATAGGTATAATAATGACTCATGGCCTCTGGAGAAGCCTGGTGTAGGTCTTTAAAGATGATAGATGACCTGTGAATCTGTTAGGATGGGGCCCTACCTAGGATGAGATCTAATGTTAGACAGCACAAACACCTAATCACCAATCCAGAGCAAATAACCAATGAAGGTTAAAATTCCTGATCCAGCTGGGAATCCAACTAGGGACTCCTTGGAACAAAGACCAGCATGTTAAACAGTCATAGAGCCAGACAGCTACATAGGTGACAATGGGAAACATGAGACATTGAACCATTTGCAGTTTTGTGCTCTTTATAACTGTCTGGTCCTAACATACACTGCTCAGCTTTGTGATGGCTGCCCTGGCCACGAGTGTTCTTCTTTTGATTTTATTGGAACATCTTGAACTAGAATCAAATTGATTCCACTCCAAATAGCCTTAAGTTAGCACCAGATACGATACATTTGCCCCTGTATCAGAAAGGGTTCCTGGTAAAAATGTCAAATTTCAAAGATAGGAATATAAAAACAGATTCTGAGATTTTGAAAAATCCCTTAATAATGGTCAAAACTATGTAAAAATGAGTATAGTGTGACAATCAAGCCTGAGTGCAGAGCAGCCTGCAATAATGCTAGTGAGAGATGATAATCACAGCGCAGTCATGATGTGTACAAGACCAGCAGTGAGCAAAATTGTAGCAGCGACGAATTGTTGAGACCTGCGATAAGGAAGCTGCTAGATGAAGCTACAAAGCAAAGCAAAGTCACCTCCGTACAGGCCATGAAGGCCCTTCGAGGAGTGGAAGGTAAAGGCTCGCACCATTCTTAACCTCGTCACGCGATGGGGTAGAGTGGTTAGCTCTATGCCCGGCCACCTTTTTTTTTTTTTTTTTTTTTAATTTACTCAAGAAAGGGCAACTGAGCCGAGGCTCTTATGGCGCAATACAAGATTAAATATTGGCAGAGTTACAAAATATTGACAATACAATAATAGCTTATTTCTAAATGCGTTACAGTCTCACAAATATAAACACAATACATAATACCACTGTACATTACTTGGTTGAAAGATTTACTGCTCATTTTCTTTTGTCTATTGATTGTTTATTTTTTTTGTTTAAATTTTGAAATTGTTGTTGCCTGTTGTATATGTTTTGGAAGAGCATTGTACACCTTTGCAGAGTAGTGCCATAAGGAGTTACAACCATACTTACTAGTTTTTACAAATTTGGTATGGACTCTCTTTGCTTCTCGAGTGTTATATGAGTGTATGTCAGAATTTATAATACAGACAGTGTTTGTATGAACCAATTTATGCTTAATTTTATATACCATTATAGCTGAAGCTCTATCACGTAAAATGTGGAGTGGTAGAAGTCTGCATTTCTTAAACAAATAATCTGTAGGTGTTAAGGGTGGTAAATTAAAAAGTATTTTTAGTGCTCTTTTTTGTAAAATTGCAACTTTCTCAAAGAGTTCCTTATTGCAACATCCCCAAACATGAATCATATAAGTCAGGTGTCTTTCAATGAGAGCCTGATAAATAGATTTTAAAAACTTATGGTTGAATTTATATCTTAGTCTGTGAAGCACTCCAAGTGCTGGAGTTATATTTTTGCATATATTTTTAACTTGCTCATTCCAGTCAAGCATTTCATCTATTTTTAAACCTAGAAATTTAGTAAATTGTACTCTTGGTAAAGGATGATCGCAGAATGTTAATGTAATATCAAGAGGAGTTGCACATGCGGGCTTGTAAAAAATCATGTAGTTGGTCTTGCTAAGATTAATGGATAGTCTATTGTTTGAAAGCCAAGTTTGTAGTAATCTAATGTCATACTGCAATTTTACCTCAAGTTCTTTAGCAGAGGTACCAACATAGAAAATATTTGTATCATCTGCAAAAATAGATAATTGTCCTTGCAATTTTAGGGAGCCTATATCATTCACAAATATTAGAAATAAAATTGGACCCAGTACCAATCCCTGAGGAATTCCAATTGATATAGGAAGACATAAACTTTTAGCATTTTTATATGAGACGAATTGTGATCTATCTCTGAGAGAATCCTTAAACCAGTTCAACGCTACACCTCTTACGCCTGCGTCTTCCACTTTTCTGATCATGATCTCGTGATCAACTGTGTCAAAGGCTTTTCTTAAGTCTATAAATAACCCAGAAGCTAATTTTCGTGAATCAAGAGCTTCCTGTAGTTTAATGATAATATCCTCAACAGCATTGTATGTGCTGGAATTTGGAATAAAGCCATATTGATATTTATAAAAGTAATTATTCTTAAGAAGGAATTTCAATAATCTTATTTTAACAATTTTTTCTAATTTTTTGGCTAAAATGGGCACGATAGAGATTGGTCTGTAGTTGTTTATGTCTAATTTATCTAAGCCTTTATGGATGGGTATAACTTTGGCAATTTTTAACAATGTAGGAACTGTTCCTTCAGCCAACGATTTGTTAATAAATGCAGTGATGTATGGAACTATTTTGGTTGATAACTGTTTGAGAATTGTGTCTTAAACCATAACAATCGCAACTACTGGAATTTTTTAGTTCTTTTATCATACTTGCTACTTCTTCATTGTCAGTTGGGTATAAGAATAAAGAATTTCCTGGAGCTGTGTGATAACTATATGGATTACTGGTATTGGTTGTATGCAAATTAACAGCTAGATCCTGACCAATACTAGTAAAATATTTATTTAATGTTGTTGAAATATCACAGACATTGTTGATTATATTATTATTAATTTTTAGTTGAATATCTCTATTGTTGCTATTTGTTGTTTGAAGTATCTCGTTAACTAATTTCCATGGATTTTTACTAGAAGCTAACCTGTTACTGTAATAAGAACTTTCAGCTTCTCTTTTGAGTTTAGTGACTTTATTACAGAGTATTTTATATTCATCTTTTAGATATTCTGAGACATACGGGCATCCCCTTCCCAACCTATAATGCTATCTCTTGATTTTCCCATATATTTTATTTTTATAATTTATGAGGTTGAGGAGTTCAGGAGTCACCCATTGACATCCTGAGTTTTTATGCCTTGATTCAGTTATTTTCTTAAAACTGGATATGCTGGCATCTGCTAAGAGATTAGTTAACTTATTAACAGTAGTTTCACAGTTGTCATTAGCATCAAGTATCAAAGGATTTTTAGTTAAAAGTTTCCTGGCACTTTTATTGTCTATTTTTAGGGTGTGTGTTGTGGTGGAATATTTAAAAATACTACTACTATCTCTTACTGGGATGTCAAGATCACAGATCAGTACATTGTGATCACTGAAGTCACTGTAAACATTATACACAATTTTTTTTACAGGGTGCATTAATATAAATATGATCCAAAAGTGTAGAACTCTTTTCTGTTACTCTAGTGGGATATATATTATTACATGGCAGTTGGCCATAGCATTCTCCTAGTTTACTCAACTCAATATATTGCTGATTTTGTGATATTTTATCAATATTAAAATCCCCAATTGTAACACAAAAGTGCCTACTATTCTTGTTCCATAATTCTTCAAGTTCACTTAGAAAGGACTTTCTGAATTTATAATGTGGGTTATAACAAGCTAAGATAAGTATTTCCCTTTGAAACCCCCTGATTTCTATTAATAGTATGTTGTATGGCTTTTCTATACGGTTAATTGACAATAACTCTTTAGCTTGGTGCTCTGATTTAATATAGATAAGAATTCCACCTCCCCTATTGTAATTTCTAGAGCAAAAATAACTGTCATAGTTATTTAACATAAAATATTTCTCTTCTTCAGGATATAGCCATGTTTCCACAATTATTATAATATCAGGTGCATGAGTTTGTTTTATTAGAGTGCACAGTTCTAGCCACTTTTCACGAAGACTTTGAGCATTAACATACAGAATACGTGTGCTATGAATTTTCTGTTTTAGTTCTTCTAGATCATTTAACTGAATCTCTGAACCATCTAAGTTACCTATAGTATTCATCTTTAGATAATTCATGTCATTAGACTAAGAATAACATAACCTAGTTACGCCGATTCTAATTTTAAGATGTCCTCTATGCTCCGTATGGTTACTATCTGTGAGGTGTCATCTTTCCTAGCAAATATTTTCCCTTCTCTGGACCATATGTACTTAAATCCTCTTGTTCTAAAGTCCTTTGCCCTCTTCAAGAGTCCCTTTGCTTTGGGAGTTAAGTGTTCGTTTATATAGATCGGCTGGTCTGCAGCATTAATACCAATAGCTCAAGATGAAATTCATGGGCTTCTTTTCTTGGCGCTGAACAATTCGGCCCTCTTCCATCTATTCACAAACTTCACAACTATCGGCCTCGGTAACGCTGGGTTTGTGGACGGTAACCTATGTGTGACGTCAATATCATTTTTATTCACGTCACATCCGATCACCGCCCCTATGCTACTGATAATGCTGTAAACATCTTCATTTTGTATTTCCGGCACACCATGGATTTCCACGTTGTTCCGTCTCATATATTGATTGATTGATTCAACCTCTTCATGTGAGTTGTAATTCAGCATGTCTAATTGTTGTTGCAACTCACGAATCTTTTGATCTCATTGACTAAGTTCTGCCTTTAGATCAGTAATGATTTTATTGTTAAAGTCAATACTGTCAGTTAACCTAGTAATCACTTTTTCCTCGTTACTCTTTTTCCCGCTATGCAACTCTGGCTTCGGTCTGGCAGTGGTGTTAGTGAGTTCTCCATCTTCTTGTTTTTGTTATGCTTTTGATTTCCCATGCCTTCACCAACAAGACACAATAACACAAATCACACTTATACTACTGAGTTCCACAACTGTTTCATCCGTCACACGCAAGCATCAGTTTGTCCCGCTACAATTTAGCCATTTGAAGAAGTACTGGAAAACGGTTTATGCTCACGGATTACCGAAATTCAAGAGACCTCACACCATTTTTACTAAAACTCATTTTTGGTGTAGGCTGAGTGAACCTCAGGGCCATATGCACCTCCGGAAGTGGAAATTTCGTTTCTTAAATTTTACGACTTCCTGATGGGGATTCGAACTCATGTCCTTCTGGGCGGACCGAGCACGCCTTTACCGCCTCGGCCAGGCAGCTCCTAGATGAAGCTACAGGGTCATCCAATTATCTTGGAACCAGAGTGGTGGCTGGGAGTGACTAAGCCGGCAGCTATGCGGGAGGGGGGAGTCTGCTGTGATTGCCAGTCTCGCAATGCGGTTTGTTTCATGCTTGAGTGAGAAAAACACTTTTATGCAACATTTTTGTAATGCTATTCTTTTGTTGGAAATCACCCAGAACAAATCAAGCTGCTTTTCTTTGGAATTTTTTTCCAGTTCTTGAATCAAGTAATCCTGGTGAGGGTCCCATACACTGGAACCATACTCTAGTTGGGGTCTTACCAGAGACTTACAAGCCCTCTTCTTTACATCCTTGCTACAACCCCTAAACACCGTCATAACCATGTGCAGAGATCTGTATCCTTTATTTACAATCCCATGTATATGATTACCCCAATGAAGATCTTTCCTTATATTAACACCCAGATACTTACAATGATCCCCAAAAGGAACTTTCAACCCATCAACGCAGTAATTAAAACTCAGAGAGGGCCGATGACCTTCGATGTTAGGCCCCTTTAAACAACAAGCATCATCATTATCATCAAAACTCAGAGAACTTTTCTTATTTGTGGAAATCACATTTGCATTTGCTCATGATCTTGTAACATTTATTACTCTATAGAGAATAACATCATCCGCAAAAAGCCTTGCCTCTGATTCCATTTCTTTACTGAAATCATTTATGTATATAAGAACACATAAAGGTCCAATAATACTGCCTTGGGGAATTCCCCCTTTAATTATTACAGGGTCAGATAAAGCTTCGCCTACTCTAATTCTCTGAGATCTATTTTCTAGAAATATAGCAACCCATTCAGTCACTCTTTTGTCTAGTCCAATTGCACTCATTTTTGCCAGTAGTCTCCCATGATCCACACTATCAAATGCTTTAGACAGGTAAATCGCGATACAGTCCATTTGACCTCCAGAATCCAAAATATCTGCTATACCTTGCTGGAATCCTACAAGTTGAGCTTCAGTGGAATAACCTTTCCTAAAACCGAATTGCCTTCCATCGAACCAGTTATTAATTTTGCAAACATGTCTAATGAAATCAGAAAGAATGCCTTCCCAAAGCTTATATGCAACACATGTCAAACTTACTGGCCTGTAATTTTCAGCTTTATGTCTATCACCCCTTCCTTCATACACAGGGGCTACTATAGCAACTCTCCATTCATTTGGTATAGCTCCTTCAACCAAACAATAATCAAATAAGTACTTCAGATATGGTACTATATCCCAACCCATTGTCTTTAATACTGTATATCCCCAGAAATCTTATCAATTCCAGCTGCTTTTCTAGTTTTCAACTTTTGTATCTTATTGTAAATATCATAGTTATCATATGTAAATTTTAATACTTCTTTAGCATTAGTCACCTCCTCTATCTGGACATTTTTCTTGTAACCATCAATCTTTACATACTGCTGACTGAATACTTCTGCCTTTTGAAATCCTCATGTACACACTCTCCTTGTTCATTAATTATTCCTGGAATGTCTTTCTTGGAACCTGTTTCTGCCTTAAAGTACCTATACATACCCTTCCATTTTTCACTAAAATTTGTATGACTGCCAATTATGCTTGCCATCATGTTATCCTTAGCTGCCTTCTTTGCTACATTCAATTTCCTAGTGAGTTCCTTCAATTTATCCTTACTTCCACAGCCATTTCTAACTCTATTTCTTTCCAATATGCACCTCCTTCTTAGTCTCTTTATTTCTCTATTATAATAAGGTGGGTCTTTATCATTCCTTACCACCTTTAAAGGTATAAACCTGTTTTCACATTCCTCAAAAATATCTTTAAACCGATCCCAGAGTCTGTTTACATTCTTATTTACCGTTTTCCACCAATCATAATTACTTTTTAAAAACTGCCTTATGCCTGCTTTATCAGCCATATGGTACTGTCTAATAGTCCTACTTTTAAAACCTTCCTTTCTATCACATTCATTTTTAACTACGGCAAAAACAGCTTCGTGATCACTGATACCATCTATTCCTTCGGTTTCTCTATAGAGCTCATCTGGTTTTATCAGCACCACGCCCAGGATATTTTTCCTTCTAGTTGGTTCCGTCACTTTCTGAATAAGCTGTCCTTTCCATATTAGCTTATTTGCCATTTGTTGGTCATGCTTTCTGTCATTTGCATTTCCTTCCCAATTGACATTTGATAAATTAAGATCTCCCGCTACAATCACATTCCTTTCCATGTTGTTTCCAACATAGCTGATTATCTTATCAAATAATTCTGAATCCGTGTCAGCACTACCCTTTCCCGGTCTGTACACTCCGAAGACATCAAATTGTCTATTATCTTTAGAAATGAGCCTTACACCTAGAATTTCATGTTTCTCATCTACTTTTTCGTAGCTTATAAATTCTTCTTTCACCAGAATGAATACTCCCCCTCCTACCATTCCTATCCTATCTCTACGTTACACACTCCAGTTCCGTGAGAAAATTTCTGCATCCATTATATAATTTCTCAGCCATGATTCAACTCCTATTACAATATCTGGTCAATATATATCTATTAAATTACTTAATTCTATTCCTTTCATTACAATACTTCTACAGTTCAACACTAACATTTTTATGTCATCCCTACTTGACTTCCAGATCTCTGTACCCTCATCACCGCTCCCTAGACAACCCTGTTTCCCTATGACCCTTCTAAACAAATTTTCTAACTTACACGTACAACTGCGGTTTAAGTGAAGCCAAATGGAAATTCTAAGTTCCCATGGAGGGAATTAGATATTTTTCCAGCAATAGAGCATATAAAAAATCTGATCAAAAATTAGATGTTGGCTTTTCAGGCGTATGCTCTATTAACCAGCGTTTCGTCTTAGGCCTGACACTAGACTCGTCAGAGTGGGATGTGTCAGACCCTATCCACTGACGCTGGATGTATACATGATGAGTGTAGTGTCAGACCTAAGACAAAATGCTGGTTAATAGAGCAAATGCCTGAAAAGCCAACATCTAATTTTTGATCAGATTAAGTGAAGCCATCTGAGAGCAGATCCCTATCTCCTACTCACCCAGTAGGGTCTAGAAATTTCACTCCCAGTTTCCCACATACCCACTCCATAGTCTCATTTAAATTCCCAATCACCCTCCAGTCAGTATCCCTGCTACACAGTATTCCACTGATAACAATCTCCGCTTTCTTAAACTTCACCCTTGCTGCATTTACCAGGTCCCACACATTCCCAACTATGTTGGTACTTATATTATAGTAGGGCCCACGAGAGTTGAAGTCTGACAGGTGAGCGGCGAAAGCTGTAACTACGAAGTACGCTGCGTTGTCATAGTTACCTCCATTTGCAGCCTACCACCCTTTCAGACAGGCTGAGTGTTTAATAAAACATGTAGGCCTAGGCCTAATACAATTCATTTACCCTTGACCGGTTCCTAAGCTAGTGTTAATAATTCTAGCATTTAAGACAGAACACGACATTATCGATATATATAAAAGATTTCATAATCACCAACAAAATCATCAGTTTCTGACAATAACCTCAACAAATGCACATGTTAATCATAGAATAGAACAACACTACCGGATTGTTAACGGTACCTGTACAATTCAGGAATAAACTACGGTATAATAAACACAATAGGAAGACGATACTTCATCGAGAAAAGAAATCAGTCAGAATATGAACGACAAAAGTGACTGAGAGCAAGCCAATCCACGTGATTATAGCGTCCTAAAATGTTGCAACTCTGTTATCGTTGCCATAGCAACAGGCCATTTGCGAGCAGCGTTAGTCAACTTTTTCTCGCCGGTGGCGCTAAACGTCAGACTTCAACTCTCGTGGGCCCTACTGTAGCTTGCCATATGTTGTTGGTACCAACGTTAAACACTACCACCTTCTCCTTCCCCTCCTCCTTCTCTTCTACTTTTCTCAGCATCTGCCTCAACCTGATTCCTGGATAACACTCTATCCTGGTTCCCTTTCCTCCACATACTTTCCTCACATGTCTAACGATGGCTTTCACTTGAACCTCAATGGTGCATGTAACTTAGAAGAGTTATAGCGACATACATTTAGAGAAAAAGGGTGGGCTAACCTGTGATGATAGAATAGGAAGTATGAAGTCAACTAAGTGTTAAACTGTAGAAGTATTGTAAAGAAAGGAATAGAATTAAGTAATTTAATAGATATTTATTTACCATATACTGTAGTAGGAATTGAATCATGGCTAAGAAGTGATATTATGGATGCAGAAATGTTCTCATGGAACTGGAATGTTTATCATAGAGAGAGGCTAGGAATGAGAGGAAGGGGGGGGAGAATTCATATTGGTGAAAGAAGAATCTGTAAGCTACACAAAGGTTAAGGATGAGAAATATGAAATTCTATGTGAAAGACTTATCTCTAAAGATAATAGGCAACTTGATGTTTTTGGGGTGCACAGACCTAGCAAAGGTTGCTCTGATGCTGGTGCAGAATTATTTGATAAGATAATCATCTATGTGATGAACTACACAGAAAGGAAGGTTACTGTAGCGCGTGATCTGAACTTACCAAATGTTAACTGGGAAGGGCATGCGAATGACAGAAAGCATGACCAACAAATGGAGAATAAGTTAATATGAGAAGGACAGTTGAGTCAGAAAGTGATGGAACCAACTAGAGAGAAAAATATTCTAGACATTGTGTAGATAAAACCATACAACCTCAATAGAGAAACAGAAGTGATAGACGGTATAAGGTGATCATGAAAATATCTATCGTAGCATAAATGAAATATAATAGAAAGAAATGTTGTAAAAGTAGGCCTATTAGGCAGAAAATAGGAAATTTTTTAAAAAGCCATCATGATCAATGGAAAATGTAAACATCCTGTATGAGGAGTGTGAAAAGAAGTATGTACCCATAAAAGTGGTAAGGAATGGTAAGAACCCATTATATTATAACAGGAAAATAAAGAGATTAAGGAGGTGCAGATTAGAAAGAAATAGAATTAGGAATAGATGCAGGCATAAGGAGAGATTGAAAGAACTTTCCAGGAAATTGATTTTAAGTCAGCTAAGGACAACATGATGGCAAACATAATTGGCAACAGTATGAATTTTAGGGAGGAATAGAGGATATGTTTTGATACTTTAAGGCAGAAACAGGTTCCGGGAAGTATAGTCCAGTGATCATTAATGAAGAAGGGGAATGTATATGTGAGGACTTTTCTGGGGATATATTAAAGGCTATAGGTTGGGATATTTGAAATACATATTTGATTACTGTTTGCATGAAGGAGCATTATCAAATGAATGGAGAGTTGCAATAGTAGGCCCAGTGTACAAGAGAAAGGGTGACAAACATAAAGCAGAAAATTACAGGCCAGTCAGCCTGACATGTGCTGTTTGTAAGCTCTGGGAAAACATTCTTTCAAATTATATTAGACACACGTTTGCAAAATCACTAACTAGTTTGACAGAAGGCAGTTCAGTTTTAGGGAAGTTCATTCCAGCAAGATATAGTAGATATTTTAGATTCAGAAGGTCAAATGGACTGGATCATTATTGACATACAAGGCTTTTGATGGGAGATAACTGACAAAAATGAGGGCTATTGGACTAGACAAAAGAGCGGTTGAATGGGGGGATATATTTCTAGAAAACAGAACTCAGAGAATTAGAGTAGGTGAAGTGTTATCTGATCCTGTAATGATTAACAGGAAGGTCCACAGGGCATTATTATAGGACCTTTATGTTTTCTTATATATATGTGATATGAGTAAAGAACTGGAGTCACAGATAAGGCTATTTGTGGATGATGTTATACCGTGTAGAGTAGTAGATGAGTTGCAGGATTGTGAGCGACTAGAGGGTGACCTAGACAATGTTGTGAGATGTACAGAAGACAATGGTAAACAGGATGAAAAGTCAGGTTGTAAGTCTCACCAAGAGTAAAAGTCCTCTCAGTTTTAATTACTGTGTTGATGGGGTGATAGTACACCATGGGGATCACTGCAAGTACCTAGGCATTTCATAAGGAATGATCTCCATTGGAGTAATCATATTAACAAGTTTGCTAAGAAGAAAGGTTACAGATATCTTCACATGGGTACTTAGCAGTTGCAGTAAGGGTGTAAAGTCTGTGGTAAGATCCCATTTAGAATAAGGTTCCAGTGTATGTGACTCACAACAAGACTACTTGATACAAGAACTGGAAATGATCCAAAGGGAAGCAGCACGATTTGTTCTGGGTGATTTCCGTCAAAGGAGTATTGTTGACTGAATGATGCAAACTTTGGGCTCAACTAAGTGATATGTTCCAGGCTGTCAGTAGAGAAATGGTGTGGAATTATATTTTTAGATGAATAAGCTTGAGTGGAGCTTTTAATAGTAGGAAAGATCATAATCATTATCATCATCATCATTTCCCAACTCCAGTTTCCCGGGTGTGGTGTACAAGCGCTCGCCATCTCCTTCTGTTTTCATGCATCTTCTGATCCAGTACATCCTCCCATTTGTATCCTCTCCCCTCCACATCTGATCTTACAGTCTCTATCCAACATTTTCTTGGTCTTCCCTGTGGTCTTCTTACGAGATTAAGGTCGAAATATTTTCTGGCAGGTCTTTCCCTGTTCATTCTCATTATGTGCCCATACCACTGAAGTCTGCATTTCTTTATGACACTGATAATAGGAACCTCAATACCAGCTACTTTCCTATACACTTCATTTCTGATCTTGTCCTTTCTGGTTGTTTGGTTCATGGTTCTAATGAATCTCATTTCAGTTGCTTGGATTCTACTGAAGTCTTTGTTTAGTAGAGTACATGTCTCTAAACCATACGTGAGGATTGGTACGAAGTAAGTGTGGTACATGATTGTTTTCGCTTTCTGTGGTATTTTGCAGTCCCAGAGGAGATTTCTGACTTGACTGTAGAAGTTTGATGATTTCTGTGTCCTGCTGAGTATTTCCTGAGCATTAAATTGGAATGCAATGGGACGAATTGGGGTAGATATTCATTTATAGAATGAGGAATAAGGGATTGGAATAAATTATTGAGGGAAATGTTCGATACATTTCTAAGTTCTTTGAAAATATTTAAGAAAAGGCTAGGTAAACAACTGATAGGGAATTTGTCAATTGGGCGATGGCCCTAGATGCAGATCATTGATTGATTGATTGATTGACTTGTATGGTCAACAATTCCACCTATACACTGACCATCCTGCCTTGACATGGCTCCTGAACTTTAAAAATCTGGAGGGACAGACAGCTTGGTGGATGCAATACCTACAGATATATGACTTCACTACTGAGCACAAACAGGGAAGGAAAATACTGAAATGCTTATAGTCTGACCAGGAGACCATCATCAGAAGGTTGAAAGGCAGCAGGTACCGTTGATATCTGAGGTGTGAGAATTGTGGTTATGGAAGGGTAAGACAGTGTTGTCCTGAGGTAAGAGCTGCTTGCAGATGAGGATGGTGGGCAGATTCTGTGGGAGATTGAGTCAGGACAGCGACCAGCATGGAAGGACTTTGCCCAACATATAAGGCATACTGGGCTTGGTGGAAGTCCTTAGAGGTCAATGACGGTCTGTTAACACGTATATGGGAGTTGGCTGATGGTAAGAAGTAGGTCGTCCAGCTGGTAATTCCCACAGACAAAAGACTGGAAGGGCGCTTAGCTGTGAGTTTGCATTCAGGAGATAGAGGGTTCGAACCCCACTGTCGGCAGCTCTGAAGATGGTTTTCTTTGATTTCCCATTTTCACACCAGACAAATTTTGGGGCTGCACCTTAAGTAAGACCAAGGCTGCTTCCTTCACACTTCTAGCCTACCTATCCCATCATTGCTATCTGTGTGGGTGCGATGTCAAGTAGATTTTAAAAAATGGAAATGATGGCTGAGCTACACTGAGTCACCATGACAGGCCATCTTGGGGTCAATATGACCTAGGATTGAGTCCAGCAACACTACTACTGGGTACACTTGAAAGCAGACTGTGAAAGATGGTGCCAGTCATGTGGGTCCTGTGAAACAGGTTGAGGCTCTTGTACCTGGAGTAGGGGCCAGATGCAGTAGTATGTCAGAACACCCTCTGAGAGGATAACCATTGATATCGCAGGTCCCTTTCCAGAATCAGACACCATAAATCATTACCTACTTCTAGATATGGACTATTTCACAAAGAGACCTGAGATCTATGCCATTCCCAATCAGTGTCATCCCCAGTGATGTCAACATTAGCTGATTCCCTGGTGAAAATCTTCTATCGCTTTGCCTTCCCAAGGGAGTTGCATCGACCAGGGCAGGAACTTTGAATCAACACTGATAAATGAAGTTTTGCAGTGTCTTGGTGTATGATAGATCTAAATGACACCTTTCTACCTGCAGTCGGGCAGCACGGTAAAGCAGTTTGTGAAGATTGTTGAGAAAAATCTGAGGAAGGTGGTATCAGCGCACCAGAGAGACTGGAGTGTGGGGATACCTTCTTCTTGATGGTCTACTGTGTATCCACTCATGAGACAAACGGCCCATCACCTGTTAACATGATCTTTGGAAGAGAGCTACATCGGCCATGTGTCTTAACGTTCAGGATGGCTCCAGAACAAGAACAACCAGTGACAAATCATGCATGGGAACTGGCGGAGCAGTTCAGTAACATCCACAACTATGCCCAATGATACCTGAATATAGCTAGCAACTGGTTGAATGTCTGATATGACTTGCAGCTGAAGTCGGCAGGATTCCAGTAAAGTGACTGAGTGTATCTCTATGGGAAAAAGGGAAGTCACTGAAGCCCCAGCCACTTTAGGAAGGTCTCTACATCATTATCACCAGGATTAAATACATTGTCTGCAGGATTCAGAGACCTCCCCAAGGAAAAATGATGATGTCCACCTAGACCAGTTTGTGCCTTATTATGGAGCTACTTAGGATGTGCAGCTTTAGGGAGCATTGTGACAGTCAAGACCTGGTGTGAGGTGGCCAGCAATAATGCCAGAAGAATATGATAATCGCGGTGCAGTTACAACAATGCTGATGGAGTCAGCAGGGAGCAAAAGAATAGTGATGGTGAATTACTGAGGCTGGTAATAAGGAAGCTCCTAGAATAATTCAGAAGCTGATTAATAATAATGTATCAGGCACCCAGAATTATTTGAATCTACTAGTATCTGCTATGAGCTTTTATAAACAATGCAACTGGGGTCAATCTCAAGTCTTGAGTGAATCAAGTGAAAAATAAGAAGTAAGAGACGGTTGCAAGTCTGTGCCGAGTTGTACATCGGGAGTGAGTTGGTCAGATGGCTACATGGAGTTCAGCAACATTTGCTATTGTGAACTGTTCTAAAACAACACTTTGCTTTAAGAAGCCATGTGAAGAACAAGAGTTCGATGTGCTGGTATTTGTGTATTCAACTGTGTGTTACATTTGTAAGTAAAACTATGTTGAGTGGAAAACTCAAATGCAAACAAAGTTGTGATTAACTGTAAATAATAGTTCAATAAATTTAGTGGAGAGGAAAACACACTACCTTTGTATAGAATTTTAGTTTTAAGGACCCTGTTAACCTGCCCCATTTTTTACAGTCATTTATTACTGGCTACCTGTATAATTTTTAATATAGAACAGCTTTTAAAATCATTTAAATTAGATTCACTTGATTCCATGAAAATTGCTCTGTATCCTTGTAAAACTTTAAATTTTTCTCACTGACCTCATTGGTGCAGTTGGTTAGACATTGACCTCCTGTTCCTAAGATTGCGGTTCAAGCCCTGCTAAGGTCAGGGAAATTTGAGAGCGTTCAAATGCAAAACTATGCGACATTGATTTCTGTCAAGTCAAGGAAACTCTGTGGGACACAATTCTGACAACCTACCACCTCTTAAAATCTGTAACAATTGAAAGGACATAAAATAAAAATCATCACCATTACTATTAAAAGATTTCTAATACGGTACTTACCATTTCTGCCACTTAGGACTATGGTTAAGACTTGTCAGACTTTCTGAATTTCCAGTGCCGCTTTATCTTGGTGGAAAATGAAGTTCTTCACTCTTTAGACCACTTTGCTCCAGTCTACAAGATCCTTTATCATTTGTACTCAGGTCCTGAACTTACTTCTTTCTTGAACCTGTGCCTCAGATGTACCAGTCATATCCTCTGCACTTCTTTAATGCAGTGACCCATAGTGTGGAAGATCTTCAAGTTATGAGAACAGGAAGTTTGATTGAAAATTGTAGTATTTGAGAGGCATTTGAAAGAGATGACTATGAAACATGAGATGGCACTTCCTCAGAGAAAATTAGAGCTTTTCAAATTTAGAATACATACATCTCTGCATTTGACCTCAGGTGATGGTTGCCTCAGAATTTTAATGTAGGTAAGGATCTTTTGTATTAATTTTCTTCCTTTTTTCTGATCCTATCAGCAGCATGTGGGACTTTAGGACATACGTCAGTGGTACAGTGATGGTACTTGGTATGCCTGCAATTCTGACAGTTTACCATCTTTTAAAATCTGTAACAATTGAAAGGACACAAAATAAAAATCATCATTGTTATTAAAGGATTTATAATGGAGTACATGTCATTTCTGCCACTTAAGACCATGATTAAGACTTTATTATTATTATTATTATTATTATTATTATTATTATTATTATTATTTTCTTTCTGTATAACTTTAACTGCTCCTCACAAAGTTATATCATTATAGTTCCTGAAATATGATTTTGTTTCATTTCAGCTGCTGTTTTTAATAGTTCTGTTCATTGTACTTGGAACAGTCGCTGATGAATTGTGAGTACACACAGTGTTTATTGATTAAAAATGATAACTTATCTGTTTTATTCAAGCTTTCTATTAATAATGACATATCAAGATGATGTGAATTTCACAAGGCACCTTCCAGTATGGAAAATGATTGCAAGGTACAATGGCTAACACCAAAAGGTTCTCAAACATGAATATTGAGGAAATTTTCAGTAGTGTCTGTTATTGTTCTCTACATCCAAGGTCATCACTTCTGTTTAATTCTCTGCTTGTGAGCATAGGTTGGTGGTAACCACAGGATCCCTAGTTATATCTGGCATTGCTTCCCTGTACTTGTGCCAGGGTTTTTCTTTTGTATCCAACTTCCCATGGTCAACTTTATGATTTGGTGGTATTAGATTTATAAGGTGTAGCAAATCTTCCCTTTCTTTTGCTGATACATTCTTTCTTCTTCCTTTTTCACTTCTGAAAACAGTTCTAAGCCATGAGGAGGCCTCATGGTGTTATTCGATAGGAGTAGACTACGTGCCAACACCAGGTTTCACCTTCTCACTATCTCATTATCAACATCATTGCAATCTGTCTATGTATGACAAGGCAGAATGTCTGTCCGTCCATCTGTTCCTTATACAAATCCATACCATTCCACCAATCTGAAGCAAATTTTGCATATTTACCTCTTAGGACCCTACAGGTAACCCTTCTACAAGAAATTTTAACAGCCCTCCCCATTCCATAGATTTAGGCCCTTTGGCACATTAACATAGGTTAATATAGGCAAAATATCAAATTTGTTGTACAAGGACAAGATAAAGCCCATGTTAAGCCTCACAACGTGAAGAACAAAAATCGGTGGGCCCCAAAAACTATATTTTAAGGGCCTAAAATCACCTGTTATGGAGATATTGGCATCGCACTACCCCGCTCTATGAATCGGATGAAGAAATGACCAGCTGTAACCATGCTAACATCAGCTCAAGGATTCTACAGTAGAATACGGGCCTGGTGTTCAAAGTAGGCAAATGCGTAAATGTAGGCTAGGCTAAGGAGAGATTCTGCTACATATATGACTGTCTGGAAAAATCACTGTGGGGGTAAGCCACCCCTAGGTGTGGAGGAGGTAGTATAAAAAATAATCGTAAATAGCGTCAAATCTGTACCGGGCGGTACACCTCCACGCCGCTAATTCAAACATTGCACCAGTTGATACTCCTCTGCTGGAGAAAGCCTGAACTTTAACAACCATATTAATTCTAAGGTTTCTCAGAAGATGTCTCTACTGTAAATTTTGAAGTGTTCTAAACTATGCCTGTTTCGATGTGTATTTGTTTGTTCTGCAGTAAGAAATTTGAACATTCTCTAACAGATGTCTCTATCAAAACTATAATAACGCACTCTGGTGTAAAGGAATGAACTGTCCTGAAGAAATTTAACATTCATAAGTTTTGTCTTGACTAAATTTTGTTCTGTCAGTTGTAGGTTGGCAATATAATCCTTTCTTTCCGCCTGTTTCGAATGTAGCCAATCAGGAATTTCTGTAATTAATTTTCCACCAATAAGGTGTTTCTTCTTCGTCTTAGTTTTTGCTGTTATCCAATAAAATTTTGTGGGCGGGTTGTAATCATTCATGAAACGTCTCGAATTTTCCGCGAGGGTATATAAACTGCTGATTTTCTGGTCTCCTGGCCACTTCAGTAACATCTTTCCTAGTGTGATTACATAGCAGGGGGCGGGAAGCGCCTCTTTCTTCAGGCGGCAGTTCATCCATCAGGTAATGGCCTTTTAATAACTTCTTTGCTTGCTAGCTCAGCAGTTTAACCCTCGGGGCAGGCTCGAAACTTTTATCATGTAACCTTCTTTTAAAATGTAAAAGACACTTAGTATAAATTCCGTCTCTTTAACTACCAATCGGGATAGAGAGTGCCTAACCCTCTCGAGCTCCCTCTCATAGTGTTTTTGAGGTGACTACGTTTTCATACCCTTTTTTTTCTTCGCTTCATAATGTAATCAAGTTTTCCTATCGTGTCACCTCCGTAGTATGGGATTAGCCCTTGCATAAGCGGCCTAGTGCCAAATAGGTTTTAAAAGGTGTATTAGGAGTGCAAGTTACGCCTCCACTCAAGTTGGTATTTTGGGGCCATGTAATTGACCTGTTTCTTTACTTAATAGGCCTCAGTAGATTGGGTATTATTACCCCTGTTCTTATGTGCCTGGAGGGCAGCTTAAAGGTGGAGTTTGGTGTGGCCTTTGAATAGGCTTGAACTTTGAGAGCGGGCTGCTCTTTCTTAAATTTGGTTTTTGTGTGCCTCGAGCAGGCTTAACTGGTAATTGGGAACTAGTGCTCCTTGGCATGATTGGGGTTTTCTGCCCCTTTGTTGAACCTTGTTCATAAGTAAAGTTGAGCTCATTGCTCAGGGATTGTGAATCTGGGGCTCGAAGTCCAAAATCCATTAATAAACTGTAATTGTACATCCTTAACTTGTTGATATGCTACTGAGTACCTGTTATTCTTGTTATTTCTTGATCTTGAAAAGAAAATATAACCTTTGTTTGAGACCTATTCATCCCAGCACCTTCTTTCACCTCTAACTACCACGGATAACTCCGTAACAAAATCCATAGGTTTCAGGGTTGCTGAGATGAACAGTGACACACTGTATGTCGTTTAAGTCTCCAAGTTAAGCCCCCATCAGCATGAGGAGGGGGTTGAGAAGGGGTAACAAAAGTCCAAAATGACCAATATTATGGGTATGTGTTATATTTCAGCATAACTGTCAAATAAAGTTGGTGAACACATGACTTACTATACTATGTGGAAAAAATTCTCTAGGAGGGCAGGGATAAGTGGAGGGGATAACACTAAAAATAATCTAAAATGATGAATATTACTATCAAATCCACAGTCTTATGAGTCGCTTAGATGAATACTGACACTCTGGATGTCCCCATCGGCAAGGAAGGTGAGAACATGTGATAAAGAAAATGTCCAAAATGTCCGAGATTATGGATGCACGTTCAAGAACAGCTCTCAACCAAACTCAGTATGGATATGAATTACTATCTCGAAAAGATATTGTAGAGGTAAGACACACCTAGGGGAAGGGTGACATTTCCAAGTTATTTGAAAAATTTTGAGGAAAAGCTAGTTAGACAATTGATAGGGAATCTACCACCTGGGCAACAGTCCTGAATGCAGATCATTAATGATTGATTGATTGATTCATTCATTGAGTTGATTGATGTAAAATAATAAAAAATGGCTGATATTAGTGTTGAATCCATAGTTTTCAGGGTCACTGAGATGAATAGTGACACTCTAGATGTCATTTAAGTTCAAGTTCAGCACCCACTGGTATGGTGAAAAGAAAAATGTCCAAACTGACTGAGATTAGTGTTGATTCCACAGTTTTTGGGGTCCCTCGGCTGTTTACAGTCCAGTGACAGTTGGAATCGTGTACATCATTTCTATAATGCGACGCCTAAATATATTAACTTATAACTTATTTTTATTATTTGTTTGAAAGGATCAGCTATTTCCCAGACAATCTGGACTGCAACAAGGAAATACTTTACTGCAAAACTAAATTATCTTAAACTAAAATATAAAATTATACACATATAAATCTACAAAAGAGTTCATAAACTGAAATCAATGTCACAATTAAGAAAACTTAAAAAAAAAAATCACTTCAGACAGTTAATATAAATCCTAAAACTAAAAGGCATGAAAGTGAAAATGACCAAAATGACTGAGAATATAGATATACAGTATGTGTGTACAGTATTTTTCAGACTAGCTCTAAACAAAACTTCATACAATTTCGCAAAAAGATACTGGAGGTATAAGTCACCCCTAGCAATCCTAGGGGAGGGAATGACATACGAGAATAATATTGAAAATGGCCAATATTAAGAGTGAATCCATAGCTTCCACAGTCGCTGAATTATATTGTGACACTCTGGATGCCGTTTAAGTACCAGTTTAGCTGTATAGGCATGGTGAGAAGTGCTGAGAAATAAAATTTCCAAACTGACTGTATTAGTTTAATAATGAGAAACAAAACGATTTGAAAAAAAATTGAAATTAAACACATACTAACAATAACTATTAAACTACAAAATAGTTCTTAAAATATCAGTCAACATCACAATAAAGAAATCTACAAAAATTTGCTTCACACATAATTAACAGGTAACAAAATACCTAAAAGTAAACAATCAACGAAGTGCCACGGCAGTGCCGGATAATATAGCTGGTAATAAATAATTCAAAAACAACCAATCACAAACTAAGAATTTGAAATATTTGAAGTGAGCAATGATGTCAGTGCTGATTAGTGTATTGATAAGACTTACCATCACATGCAATCAAGAGTAATTCTTACTGCTGTATGCCAGAAGCAGCACCTCCAAAACAAAAATCACAAAGAAGAAAATAAATGCTCAGAAATAAATCATGGATTTGGCTGATGACATTTAATGTAAACTCTCACTTGAAAGCAGGAAATCGTAACACTTCCCGCTCTATGCCCGAACACCGCTTGAGTCAGCTAACACTCGTATGTATACAAAGCCTGAGCGCCATTCACTTTTGAATTGAACTGTTTGTATTATGGAAGGTTTGTAGTTTAAATGAATGCCACTCATTCGTTGTGTGGTGTAGAGTTTCAATTACTGTACTGTACTTACATTAGGTTACAGTACCTTCTGGAAACTACTTGTGTCATTCGTAACCACATATGGTAATTGGTTGCTGTCAGGCAGAGCTCCATGAGTAAAATGGCTGCCATCAAGTTGTCCAGTGATGACAATGTGGAGAATTTGATCAATTCTGGCACTGTACTTGAATTTTTCTGTCCCTGTTATTGCCTATTATATATTGTAACCATGTAAAATAGTTTATTTTTTCCTATTTCTCATTTGTATTACCTATCAATTTTCCTATGTATGCAATAATAAAAGTTCTTATTTTGAAAAATACAGTACACTTTTTGCAAAAATGATTTTAAGAAGGTTCCTAATATTATATTTAAAGGTAAAACACCTCACTGGAAAGAGAAAAATGACTCATTAACATAAATAGAAGCACATGGTAGTGATTAATTTCAAAATATTTCAGTAAAAACCTGAATATTGTCAAAAAATCTCCAGCATTCTCATACCAAGCACAACTAAAATGA